>NW_027185653.1:9241749-9367538 GCF_028583685.1 Petaurus breviceps papuanus
AGGAAGGAAGGAAGGAAGGAAGGAGGGAGGGAAGGAGGGAAGGAAGGGAGGGAGGAAGGGAGGGAAGGAAGGGAGAAAGAAAGAAAGGAAGGAAGAAAAAGAAAAAAATCTTTCCTCATACTAAAGTGAGAAGGAATTCTTCACATGTAACTTTTTCTGTAACTTTCTTTTTTCTTAACTAAAAATAATAAGTGTAAACTTTTGCCCCTTTATCAGTCTGAAAATGGAATATCTTTTATAAATAATCTCAATTTCTGTCATAGGTTAATGAAAATAATATTGTATTTTTCCCATTCAAGTTTATAGACTCCCCCTCCCTGAAATTGATCTATAGGCCCTTTTGGTGATCATGGACCCCAGGTTAAGAATTCATGATCTAAATAGTTAATATAAAGAAGTGAAGATTTCTCCCTGATACACCTTAATTATTACACTTTCATCAGAGAAAATGAAGTAGTGCACTTGGCATTTAGATTTTATGTAGAGTTTGGAACAATTTCCAAGATCTATAGTTTAAATGATTTCTATCAATTTCAAAACAATTAAACAGATATATAAACATACTATAAAGAACCATCTAGAGGTTAGGTACATTCAATTACTGTCTTGTTTAAATACTTCTTGATGCAGACACCTATTAATGACATTCATCTTTCCACAAGCACCTGTTTGTGGTAGAAACAGGGGTTATATTGATTTATTTTAAATGTATCTTCACTTCAGATTTTTGTCTTGACAGTGTGAGAAGGCTGATTTGAATTAATGACATTTGCACAGCTAATTAAAGTCACTCTTCCTAGAGTCAAATCAATTCCTTTAATCAGGGAAGTGACAAAGTCTTACTTACTTGTGACATTCTGCATGTAAATGTTCCCTGATTGAATAAGTATTTCTAGTGTTATTAGTGATTGAATACAGCATAGATATCCAGTCATTTCCCTGAAGCATAGAGCATAATTAACCCACAAACGCCTTATATTCACTTAAATAGTCAATGTGATTCATTTTCTATCAAATAAAATGTCACAGAGCTGGTATGAACATTTGTATTATTAAGTTATTCAAAATATCTCAGCATTGATTAAGTATGCTGAAATGCTTGAAACTATCCTTAGGCCAAGCCATCATGGCATAAGGGAAAGCAAAGAATCAATAATTAGCTGCTGATTTCTTTTTTTTATGGTTTGGGCTCATATTGCTTGAATTCATTAAATACTTCCAACTCTTTTTCTCTACTTTGGCCATTTCACAGGTAAATTAAGGTATAATACAGGGGTATGGCACTTGAAGTCAAAGGACAAGAACTTAAGTCCCAGATTTATCACTATCTACCTGTATGACCTTTCGTAGATCACACTTTCTTTGGGTCCCCATTTCCTTATCTGTAAAAGAAGAAAAAAAATAAAGGAAAATAGAATATTTTTTTAAATGAAATGAAAATTTAAAAAATAAAGGAGTATTTGGGTTAGATGTTCTCTAATATCTCCCAGCTTGAAGTTTATGTTTTTAAGATTTGAGAATATGGAATTGAGTGGTTCAGTTTATTTTTAAAAAGATAACTACTACTGGGGAAAAGGTTTTTCTGGTGTCCCCTTATCTTCCTAGTGGAATTCTCATGGAATTAAATCATTCAGATTAATTTTACTATATTCTAAATTGTCACTGGATAGGGTCAAGACAAACTGGCCTTCTTTATTTTATTTACAAACAATACATACCCCACCTCCATGGTTTTGCACAGATTTATGTCTCCCATACCAGTGATGCATTGCCTCTTCAATTCTGTCTCAGAATTCCTAGATTCTTTCAAACTGTCATAGGTGTCTGGAGAAACAATCCTAAACTTAGATATTGAAGGAGTGCAAGTGGCTGACCATCAAGGAATAGAAAAGGAGGTTTATTTAGTTCGTAATGATACAGTTGTCATTAAGAGATCAATAATATATACTAATATTCATGGTGGCTTCCTGAACTCCATTTGTCTCTCCACTCCCCATGGAGACAGTACCTAATCCATAGCTGGTATGGCTCAAATGGTTGGAGAAACCCTATCAAGGTCTGAAGAGGCCCATGGTCCCTTGTGCTGGGTGTTTCTATATGTCCTTGGAACTGTCAGCCACTTTTTGATCAGCAGAAAGCTCTCCAGTATACATGAAACAAAGAAACCTTTGTGTCTGGATGTGTCTATGTATAACCAACTATTGATCAGCATTAGTCCTTGTGACTTGAATTCCTATCTGTGTTATAAACTAGGATTTTCAACCTTAAAATTCTATCTGTACCTTCTTCCTTCCTTGTAATTACTATGTGTAGGTCTGGTTATAACCTATACCATTCCATTCCATGATTCAGGTCATTGGTGGTCATGGTATGATTCCATTCATTGTTATTAATCATTACTCAAAGCTCCAGCCAAGGTTGAAATACAGTATATTAGGCCAATTGCTGAGTATAGCATTCTAGCAGATTCTTAAGTAAGCAGACTGAAAACTTTATTAATAAGATTGCTGCGAGGACTGCAGTTTAGCCCTGAAGAATACACTTACTCAAGACTCAAAATGTTCTTATCCAAGTTCAGAGATCTCTCACTCATCATGTTGGATCTTGACGATCTTGCTTAACTTTTTTTTCACCTTCTGGGGCTCCATAATTTAGCTTTACCTCTCTAATGCAGAGCTGTTGGTAGTCTTAATACACCTATTCTCTACTTGATTAAACTTAACTTGAATTTATTTTACTAAATTATCCAACTGAGAAATAAATTTTAAAGTAAGTGGCATCACCTTAGTTGGGGGGAACGAGCTATATACCTCCACTGTTGGCAGCACTGCCAGTTCTAATTCTGTGGAACCTAATATGGTAGTCGCAACAATGAAGAAGGAAAAAGAATTCCTTGAAATTACATCTATTTACTGTATGGAATTATATCTATTAATCTATATATTCCCTCTGACTTTTTTGTCGATATATGTCAGAGTATATCATTCAAAATCTTTGGGTCAATGTGCCTTCTTTTTCAATTGATGTATATAGGTTAGGTACATCCTAGGAATCACCACTATCCCTTTGAAAAAAATATTCTATTAAATTTTAGTTGGGATGGAGTGGTTCCCCAAACTAACATATTTGTTCCCATTGTTCAGTCATGCCTGATTCTTTGTGACCCCATTTGGTGGTTTTGTTTTGTTTTATTTTGGCAAAGATACTAGAATGGTTTGCCATTTCCTTTTCCAGCTCATTTTACAGATGAGGAAATGGAAGCAAACTAAGTAAAGTAGACTTGCCTAGGGTCAGACAGCTAGCAAGTGTCTGTAGCTACATTTGAATGCAGACCTTCTGGACTCCAGGTCAGACCCCACTGCACCACCTACCAGCTCAAAATAACATAAAGGCCTCTACAAATTCAAAACAGTATAAACAAACAAATGAATAAACAAATAACAAAAACAAGTAGTTGGGTTTCTCTACCCTTGCAATTGTAAGATTTATCAAAATATTTTTGTGTGTTAAAGAAAGTTAAAGTAATTTGTAAATGGAAGAAGAGACTTGGTTGTAATAGTATTGGAACTTTTCTGTTTAGGCTTGGTTCTGAAAGTCAGTCACAGACAAACTTATCTTCAACATAATGCGATAAGACTTTCTTAGCTCTTTTTGGATCACAACTGAATATCATACATACTTTCTGGAAAGGCTATTTCATTTATCAGAGTTCCACATTATTCAAGGGTAATGTTGTTCAAGCCCATGTTCTTACAGTAGAAAACATTCCAAGTCAAAGGGAACATGGCACAAAGGTGAAATTAAATCAAAAGTTTCTTAACAATATCTTCATAAGGCTATTCCCTTCAACACTCCCAAGAAATCTACATTCACCTAAAAATGATTATAATATTTGTTTCTGCAAGGCAGTACTCCTTATAAGCAGATGGTGGCATCTTCCTAGGGATGTGAGGTATTTAACTCAGCAGCATAAACAATTTTAACAGGATTCAAACTCAGAACAAATAAAAATAAAAATTCTAAGACATCATTTCACATATATCAAGGTCTGTTGGTTACACTTTCAAGCAGGCACAATGGTTTTTTCAATTTAAATTATTATCAAGTTCAGAGTTGTAGCAAAATATAAGTCATCGAAAAATCCATCATTTGTGCCCATTAAGTTTATGTCTCAAAGGTTTTTTTACCCTTTCTTTCTTGTTTAATAGTCCCAAATAAACATCCATCATATACATTATTAATCATGAAAATAAAAGTAACTATCATAGTGTGTGTGTCTGTGTGTGCATGTTTTTTAAGGACGTTTGCACTCACTCTGCTTACTGTTCCTTTAGCAATGGAAATGGATGGTGACTGTGCACCAGTTTCACTGCTGAAGTGGACTTTCCAGTTAGTCAAGAAACATTTGTTAATTGTCTGCTATGTTAACGGTGTCGTGTTAAACAGTGGGGATACAAAGTAAGGCAAAATATGGAATATGGTCTCATATATATATATATATGAAAAGCAGGAGATAATGAACTGAAGGAAGGGAGTAAAATTAGGAGGTATTGGGAAAGACTTCCCGACTGGCTGCTGTTGAGGGAGGAAATATGATTACACACCTCTCCTGGCTCTCCTCTTCTCACTCAGCTTTAATTTATATAAGTCTCTCCAGGTTATTATGAAGTCCATCTGCTATTCATTTCTTATAGCAGAATATTATTCATTATATTCATATTCCACAACGTGTTTAGCTATTCCCCAATTGATGGGCATCCCCTTGATTTCCAATTCTTTGCAAGAAGAAAAAGAACTGCTCTAAATATTTTTGTACATATAGGGGCTGTATACATTTCTGAAGGCATTTGTACTGTTGTAATTGGTGTCCTGATTCTGAGGTCAGAGCAATAGCACTAAAGTACTGTTTTGCTTCCAGGATCTGTCTCTTGCATACTCTTCTTCTGAAATATAACAACAGCATAGTGGACTTTGCCCCTTGGAAATGAATATTAGATATTCAGACCAGAAACTGAACAACACTGTAGCCATCTTTTCTCCAGGCTTTCTCTCCTGGTCACTTAACTTTGCATCAAAATTATGATCTGATTTGTGGAAAGATGACATAGTGTTTTCACCCTAGATTTTTTATTGCTTCTCAATTTACCACTTAGATAATCAAGAATAAGCAGTTAAAGTCTTTTTGCAAGTCTACTGCTTTCTTCATATAGTCTTACTGTCACTGACTTTTCCACCCCCAATGAGTTTTTCTCTTTTCATTTCTTTATTCCTTGACATTTTCTCCACTGCTATGGTCATATTCTTCACTATATTCAAGAAAACTCAAATCAGAACTTTTCATTACAAGGTAAAAATTTACAAACTTTTCTTTTCTGTTAGATGTAAAATGAACAGTTCTTATTTAATGAATCCATAGACATAAAAATTTTCTTTGATTTATTATATTGTGAACTTTAAGTTCTTAAGCCTTAATAATATTTACATGAAATGGCCTGAGGGAGTCCAGTTTGTGCAACCTGGCTATTTCTTAATCTTCAAATAAATCTTTTTAGCATTCTATGTCATTGAAAAAATTAACTTCACATTTACATTTGATATTTTAGTACATAAAATTCCTTTTCTGTCCCCTTCAGTTTCCAAACTGTTCACAAATTAAAGAGGTATCACCTTACACCATTTACAAGGTTATTGAGACCATTTTGTTCATGCAAAAACTATTTTCTTCCCCTTTTGGCACTTGACTTATCTTGGCACCTGTATTGGATAAGATTTTTTATCAAATATAAGTTTCTTTTCTACCCTTTTTATAAAACTGTTTACTTTTGGAAGGAGAATTATATTCTTCTTAAATTGATTTATTGTTTCTTCTTTATGATAATAGTTATGATGCACACACTGATAATGTCATGATGTAGTGGAAAGAATTCTAGACTTCAAGGAGTTCAACAGAACTTAATTTCTGATATAATCAGACCTTTACTACATGTGTAATCACTTCTGCCCCCCAGCTACTTGTGATAAAGTTGCTAAGAATGAAATCTTAGTATATGGAAAATATATGCAAAGAAAGAGTGAATGGGCAATGAGAGGAGGAAAGAAAGGGAAAGAAGGGGGAAAGGAGTGGGAGGCTAGTTAATAAGTATGTAACAATTATATTGAAATAGTTATCTACATATTATTTTAATCTTCATGAGACCCAAGCTAAGAAAACTTGTCTTAGAGAATTGCTGAGAGTAGTGAAAGGTTAAATTACTTTCCCAGGGTCACACAGTCAGGATGTGTCAGAAATAGTACTTGAACCCAGATCTTCCTTCTTTTCAGTTTTCTAAGCCATGTTGCCTCTCTTATTATGTATGAAACTAAGTTGTAATGTCATTGTCACTATTAGAAATATTAATTTTATCAGATTATTTTTCTTCTTGCTAACTCTAGTGGAACACAGGCTCCTTATGTATGTAGACTTATTTTGTTTTTAATCTTGTATCTAGCATTGTTCCCAACAGAAAAAAAGATGCTTAACAAATGTTTTTTGAATTTAATTAACTCCATTTATTATGTGTAATAGTCTGAAATAAACTTCTTTTACCATGTAATTTTAATTTCCTCAAATCAAATTGTTATATTTTATAAATTAATCTCAGAAGCCAATGAAACAGTTTTTTTTTTACTGCATTATGTTCACTTGCCTTTTCATTGATGTTGTTTTCTTTTTCCCAAAAAGTTCTTAACTTTTAAAGTAATTTGATTTAACCCTGGGGAAAATTACTGTTGGTCTGAACCAACTGAATTTTATTCTTCTGTGTATTAAAACAACAAATAATTTTAATTAACTTCTTTATTAGTTTTTTGCATATATTTCATGAGTCTATATTTACTTGAGTTTCCCAAGCACCCCCCCTTCTAGAAATAGTAGTTAAGCAGTTGTTCACTCTTGTAGCATAATTTCTATTTTAATATTATATTTTGGAATCCTACAAGCATTTTTCTATGGTGAACTAATTGAATGCAATACTGATCTTTATAGAACAATCTTAAACAGAGAGGTATTGTGAGGTTCAAATGACAAAATGAATGTAAGGAATTTTCTAAATCCTAAAATATTAAGAAGTTACTATTGGTGAGGACTTCACTCTTTGAACTTAAGACATATGTTGCAAAATATAACTTAAATGTCTTTACTTTTAGCCCCTTTTCTTATTTTATCAGGTTCTTATGATGTTCCCTTTAGCAGAGTTACAGTTTTTCATAGAAATTATGAAGCTATTTTCCCTCAATTTGAATAGATTTTCTTTGGCAACCAGTGCAGATCGTACCATTATTCACTGACATTCCAAGGGAATTGCTAGGAGGCAAAGGAGAAGTCCAAATCTTTCAACCCATCAAAGTTCACAAGGGCACCCTATTTTCTCTGTTTTAGGCATGCCGATTATTTGAATACAGGCATACTTTGGAGATACTGGGTGTTTGGATTTAGACCACCATAACAAAGCAAACATTGCCATAACGCAAGTCACACTTTTTTTTTTTGCTTTCCTAATGCATATAAAAATTATGTTTACACTATACTCTAGTTCATTAAGTGTGCAATTATATTATTTCTAATAACCAAGATACATACCTTAATTTTAAAATACTAACCATTATCTTAGCCTTAAGTGAACTGCAATCTTTTACATGTGGAGGATCTTGATCCTGCTGACTGATCAGGATGGTGGTTGCAGAAGGTTGGAGTGGATGTGGAAATTTCTTAACATAAGACAATTATAAAATGTGGCACATAAATTGACTCTTCCTTCCACTTGAACACTTGTGGGCCATTGTAGGGCTATTAATTGAGATAATTTTGATACTGTTGTGTCTCAGGAAATAACTAGACCTGAAGAGAGGGAGAGAGATATGTTCACTTGGTAAAAACAGTCAGAACACACACAACATTTATCAATTAAGGTCACCATTTTATATGGGTGAGGTTTATGGACCGACAAAACAATTACAATAGTATCATCAAAGATTGCTGATCACAAATCATCATAACGGATATAATAATAATGAAAGTGCTTGAAATGTTGTGACAATTACTAAACAGTCATATAGAGGAGCAAGCACATGTTATTAACAATGGTGTCAATAGACTACATTAGGCAGGGTTGCCACAAATCTCTTATCTATAAGTAATGCAATATCTTTGAGGTGCAATAAAATGAAGCACGCCTGTACTAAGTTTCAAGATATCTTGCTGGTTTATCTATTGCCAACAAAGATTGACTGAGTCTCATCAATCAATCCAAAAACACTTCCTGTATTGTATAATTTCATTTCAGTCTTTCACTCATTCAGAGCTGATTAAGGGCTTTTCAGACCTAGTTTAATGTCTTCTGTTGATTATCCAATCCAATAGAAACCTTTAACTTGACTAAGATACATACTTAAATGGGTGGGTGGCTAAGTGACTCAATCATTCTCTTTCCCTTGGATCAGTTTCAAAACACAATAACCATTGGCTGTTCAGATAATTATATAACTTTTTCCTTTAGCATTTAACTTTTATCAAATCCACTTTCTAAAATCCAAGAAACAACAGAAACAAAACTCCTTTGTCTCTAACCAAGAATAAGTGTGTGTGTGTGTGTGTGTGTGTGTGTATTATGATGGGAATGTTTTTGAATTGCCGTCTGACTTGAACTTCTGGGAGCCCAGTGCTTTTATTTACCCTACCCCTTGTTGATCTTGAAAAACCCAGAGTATATTGTCCCAGGAAAGATACTGGAATGGAGGAAGCAGCAGAAGGGATACAGCAGTCTTTTAGCTTGGGAGGCTAGGAAGGTCAATGGGAAGGGTCCCTCTTGTTGTGGCTGAAGGGGACCAGTGCAAGACAAGAAGCATCCTAGTGAGCCCCACCTCAGCAGACCAGCAGAAGATCCTGAACCCCAGGGGCATGCAGCCAGCAAGTGCCAACACCAAGACCCCAGGTGTGCCTTCACACAGAAAGGAAAATTGGCAGACACCAGCATGGACAGGCGTCCACCAGTGGCTGAGCCTGCCTGAGCTTTAGTCCAGGATTGGGGAGGTGGACACCTGAAGTGGCCAGACCACCACTCACTCACACCTGAGGCTATAAGCTTCAGTGTAACCCCAGGGAAACATAGGAAGACCTGATCTCAGCCTCAGCACACACAAGTCAGCTCCAGCTCAGTACCGGGTGAGTTGAATATAGCATTACATAGCTTTTAATTGAGAGATCCAGAGGCCACAGCACACAAAGTCAGTAACCAGGCCCCTAGTCGTCAACACAAGGAACATGGGACAGAGCCTCCTGTGCTCCAGAAGCAGAGATCAATTTTAAAAGCCAGGAAAAAGGCAATCCCAACAGGAAAAAAAAAAACTGGAAAAATAAAGACTATAGAATACTACTATGGACACAGAGAAAATTCAAATTCAAATTCGGAAGAGGACAGAATTGACACTATGCCTACATCTGAAATATGAAAATCATGAGGTATGCGCTTTGTGAACCCCTCAAGCTCCCCTTGAGTCCTTGAGATACAGGCTCTGAGAACCTCCCTTGGACCCTTGATTAAATTGTCTCATTTTATGATGCATTTGCATGAGGCAATAAGCCTTATATTGTGGCTGGGCCCAGACATCTAGCCTAGTTACTAACTGCTAACTACTAGCCTCATTACTAGCCTAGCCCTCCATTGTTCATCTATTTCCTACCCTTGATCTTATCAAAATATCAATACATTCTTGACCTGGCCTAGCCCACCATTGTCTGTAGCCTCCAGTTACCTCCCACCCTTAATCACTCATTGACCCTCCCCAAACTCCTCCTCTAGACCGCCCCTAGATTCCACCCACAACCTTCTGTATATAAGACTCCATCTCACACCATGTTGTGTGAGAGGGCCATAGAATAGTGAGAGTGCCATAGAATGACCTAGGGCAGACTTATTCTGTGTCTAATGCAAGCAAACTTTTAATAAATTTTATTTTTCTTTGGCTGAGAAAGACTTGAATTCATTTAACAGAACCCAGCGTGTGGATATTTTGGGGTCTCCAGAGCAACCCTAACCTAACCTTCTTAGTGGGTAACCTCTTCAAAAAGGGAATGTTATTTAGTCTTAAGCCCAAAAAACCATTCTTGGGATAACTCAAGAAAGATTTTAAAAGTTAAATTAGAGAAGTAAAAGAGAAATTGTCCAATTATTTTCAAAACAAATTTGTCAAAATGGAAAAAAAATACTGAAGAGAACACATCCTTAAAAGGTACAATGGGCAAAATGGAATAGCAGATACAAAGTGTAACTGGAGAAAATAAATACTTAAAAGGAAAAAAATGGCTAAATGGAAAGGGAAGTATAAAAATTAACTGAAGAAAATAGTTCATTAAAAATTAGAATTGGAAAAGCAGAAGCTAATAACTCTACAAGACATCAAGACTCAGTTAAACAAAATCTAAAGAATGAAAAAATAGAAGAAAATGTAAAATATCTCATTGGAAAAACAACTGACCTAGAAAATAGTGTCAGGAGCGAGAATCTGACAATTATTGGTCTGCAAGAAAAACATGATGAAAAAGAAAACCTGGGTAGTATCTTCTAAGAAATCATCAAGGAAAATTGCCATGAGATCCTTATAGCAGAAAGTAAAATAGTCATCTAAGGAATCCACCTACTAAAAGAAATCCCAATTTAAAGACACTAATCAACATTCTAGCCAAATTCTAGAATTATCAAATCAAGGAGAAAATACAAGCAGCCAGCAAAGAAAAAATTCATATATAACAGAGTTACAGTCAGGAAGATACAGAACCTTGAAGCTTCTACATTAAAAGATCAAAGGGATTGGAATATGATAGATCATAAGGCAAAGGAGCTTGGACTACAAACAAGGATCAATTACCTAGCAAAATTCAACATACTCATTCTCAGCCAAGGAAAAGGGTATTCAATGAAACAAGGTACTTCCACATCTTCCTGATGAAAAGGGCAGAACTTATTAGAAAATTTTATCTTCAAATACAGGACTAAAGAGAGACAATAAAAAGTAATTAGGAAAAAAAAACCCTTATTATTCAATAAAAGCAAACTGTTTACATACTTATGTGGAAGGATGATATTTGTTCATCTTGAGAACTGTATACTTATTATGACATTTAAAAGAGATATACATAGATAGATTGGGTGGGTACAAATTAACTGATATGATGATAAAAACCCAATTAAGGAGTACAAAGGGAGTGTAATGGGAGAAGAGAAAGGAGGAGGCAGAAAAGGGTAAATTATGACACATGAAGAGGCATAAAAACATATTATAGTCGAGGGAAAGAAGGGAGGGAGATGAGCACTGTTTGAGCTTTACTCTTATCAGTTTTGGTTCAAGAAGGGAATAATATTCTCAGTTAAGTATAGGAGTCTAAACTGCCCTACAGGTAGCAGGAGGGGGATGAGGAGAGAAAAGGGAGGGAGGAGATAGAAAGGAGGGAAGAAGAAGAACAGAAAAGGGAAAGAAAAGTGAAGGGAGGCTGTTAGAAAGGAGGAAAGATTGAAGGAAGCTCTGGTCAAAAGCAAAACTCTTTTGAGGAGGGGAAGGCAGAAGGGAGAAAGCAAAGCATAAACAGGAGGGAAAATTGGGTTGAGAGAAAGATAAAAATAGTTATCATAACTGTGAATGTGAAGCAAATAGCAGAATGGATTAAAAACCATAATCCTACTATATACTGTTTACAAGAAACACATTTGAAACAAGGGGATACACACAGGGTAAAGGTATAAGGCTGGAGTAGAATATATTAAGCTTCAGCTAAAGTAAAAAAAAAATAAATCAGGGGTAACAATCCTAATGTAAGATAAAGCAAAAGCAGACCTAATCAAAAGAGATAAGGAAGGAAATTATATTTGTTAAAAGATGCCATAGACAATGAAGTAATATCATTATTAAATATGTATGCACCAAGTGGCATAACATCCATATTCTTAGAGAATATAGAAATTACATAAAGAAATAGAGAGTAAAACTACTCTAATGGGGAATCTCAACTTCCTCATCTCTGAACTTGATAATTCTAACCTCAAAAGAAATTAAAAAGTTAAGGAGATGAATAGAATTTTAGAAAAGATAGATATGGTAGACTTCTGGAGAAAATTTTATGGGGATGAAAAGGAATATATCTTTTTACCAGCAATATATGGCACATAAAAATTGACCAAGTTTTGGGACATAAAAACCTCACAGTCCAGTGCAGAAAGGGAGAAAATTTAAATGCACCCTTTCATTTGATCATTGTGCTCTGCTCAACGATGATGCTGCTTGTGGAGACATGGACAGAAAAGCAGGCTTTCGTCAACCGAGTCGTATGTCAGCCATGAGGATGGGTCTCCCGATTGTGGGGGACAGGGAAATATCACTGTGCCAATTGAGATTGTGTAACCACTGCTAACTGGGTCCCCCATGGCAGCCGTGACCCCCACATTTTATTTCATTGTAAAACCCTTAAGTCATGTAACCCAGTTGTCATCAGGGTTTTGGATTCGACCAAACAGGATTGGAAAACTGGGATACCTTTGGGAATCAGGTTTTATATCACACCAAGGGACCCTTGGGCCTTGTTCACTATTCAACACACTCTGGTGCCAAGGAATCTTACTCCCACCGGTCCCAACCCCGTCCTCCACCCACCTCCTGGTAGCGATAGAACCCCGGATGGCCCCCCTGTTTGACCCATTACCATCACCCCTGCAGACACGGGAAGCACTTTGGTAGACCCCAAGTTCCTGGAACCCGAACTTAACTTCTGACTGCTTGTATGCAAGAACACCTTTTTGCTGGCAACCCCCATTTTAGTCCCTGTTCTAGTTGGCCTTGGTGCGGCAGAATCGGCAGAAGTGGGTGCCACAGCCCTAGTGCAAGAAAACAATCCCCTGGACTCAGTTGAGTCCGAGTTTCAACTATGAACAAGAAAAGGGGGGAGTGAAGTGCCCACCAGAAATTATACACCAAAGCCCCCTAAACCTGCCTGAAGGGGCCCCTACCAGCGTGCCTGGAAACCATCTAATAGGCCATAATAGTGAGGGAACATTTCACATGTGTTGCTAGAAACATGCCCCAGATTCAAGTCTGTTTATGTTTGTACCCAGGGCTTTGCTAGGTAATCAAGGCTTCGCTAGAAACGGCATTAATGGCATTCCCCCACCCCCCACCCCCACCCCTTGGAACCACATTTTGTTGATTAGCAACACCTAACTATATATAAGTGTATCTTACAGAGGACTCAATGCTGTCTTCCCTACTGGGTTGGCAGTCACAGCGGTTAATAAACACTCCTATCAAATTATAATTGGCTTTGCTGGCATGTCCATTGTATTTGTCCATTTCAAGAAGGAAAGAAAAAGAAACACCGCAGTTGTCTGTAATGCATAATTTCAAAAAAAAGTAATTGTTGTGATTTAATTTAATTTTAAAAATGTAAACTTTGCTACTGGTGGTAGGTGATTCAAATTTAACAGTGCTTCAGTCTTCTATTTTTTCCCTCATTATTTAAAAATAACTTAGAGATTTAAACTTGGAAAGACATTTAATTTGTATCTTGCACACTACATTCTCCTTACCATCTGGAACACAGTAGGTACTCATAATTATATCTTATAGTTTTTATTGTTCCAGATGACAATAATTATACACTTAGATGTTTAGGAAGAAGAATCTGGGAAAGGGCAGGGGAAAAGATACTCTGTGTATCTTCCTTGGACTCCAAAAACAGTCTATGTTAGTGGGCTGTACAAATGAAAATAAATATAGCATCAGTTATTTCAGGCATATCAACAAATTATTAATTCAATAAATTACTAGTAACTTTGTCTAAAAGAAGAAGATAATTTAGGTGTTTTGCTTAAATTTTCCTTCACTTACATAAATATTTATTAAATGTTTAGAATGTGCCATGTATTTCTAAGTGATGGGGATTACATGAGATGCATGCTAAAACCTCAGGAATCAGAGAAAACTGTGGAAGCATCAGTACCTTGAAAATTAATGTTAGAAAGTGACTCCTTACTTGCCAAAATTAGAAATAGACTAGATATGTCACCTGAAATACATCACAAGAAGGCTACACTTGAGATGGGAGACTACAACTAAATTTTTAAAATTACTGAAAAATTCATCTTTTTTTGTCAAGTGGATGGATTCATTAGCAGACAGAGTCTGTTCACTTGCAGAAAAAAGTTTTTAATTCAGAGGGAAATAAACAAACAAAAAACATGTGTTACTATGTTCATTTTCATATGTTAAAGTCCACAGCTAGGTGGCATAGTAGATAGAGTGCTGGCCCTCAAGGACCAGAGTTTAAATCCATCTTCCAACATTTACTAGCTAGTGACATTTGGCAAGCCACTTAACCTTAATTTCTTCAGTTTCCTCATTTGTAAAATGTGATGAAGAAGTCAATAGAAACTCACTCCAGTACCTTTGCAAAAAACAAACAAAATAAATGGGGTCACAAAGATTCAGACACAACTAATTGACTAAACAACAAAGTCCACATGTGGAAATTGGACTACCGTATTCAGTTAGCAATCTGACCTGTTCAAGAGTAACAAATGAAACTTAAAAAGTCATTTTTTAAATAATCACTTTGAGTTCAAATATAAGATAAATTAAAACTAAATTCTGAATTTACTAAAAATAGTTTCCTTTAAATTAAATGTTTTCAATTAAATAAGAGTTATTTGAGAGGCTTTTTTGAAAGGCAACAAGGCAGTAAGATTCAGGAAGTTGGCTATTAATATTTTTTAAAGTTTTTGGAAGGATGCAATGTATGGTCCTGTCCTGTTTAACGTATAAAATACTTCGAAAATGGAAATTATTGTAAGTTATCCAACTTTGCATACTAAAGAGAGGTAGCCAGCAGTGGATGATGTAGTGGAGGACATGATAACAAGAAGATCAGGGTAGTTTAGGAAATTAAAATTTGGAGATACAAATTTTCCCTGACTGACAATGAGAGATACTGTGTACAGAAATAATGTGAAGCACTGAGGTACGCATTAAAGAATTATAGAGTTCAGTGAAATAAAGCAAGATATTAGAAGAAAAGATATATTTTACAAATCTGAGCTTTGAAATGACAACTCATTCTTAAATGCAGGGAAAACAGCATTTCATTTAGACTAATAATAACAGGGGGCAGATTTTACCTACAAACATTTTTATAGAACTTCTCTGTGAAGCCAGATGAAGTCATTTGTTAATAACTATGACTTGTTTTCCCTTAGCCAAAGTAGATAGCAGAGTGACAAAGAAATTGAGGAATACAATAAATCTGATTCATGACACTGCTGACACCATGATAAAAGACATTTTAAAATATATTTAAATTCCTGAGATAGACTAGAAGGAAATAGTGCACTAATGGAATATGTCTATATTTGTGGCGGAAAATGATTCATTAAACACCTTATTTCATTTCCAGCTTCCCCAGAAGTTTAATCAAAGGAAACATAGAAAATAGTGGAATGAACACCAGTCAGTAAGGAGACTCCATCTATATTCAAGGTTCTGTAACTTACCTGGAGGAAGGGAAAGGAAAGGGGAAAAAAAGCATTTATATAGTGTGTAGCATGTGCCAAGAACTGTACTAAATACTTTTTTTACAAACATGGTCTTGGGTAAGTCATTTAATTTTTGTGGGCTTCACTTCTTCATCTGTAAAATGAGAATATTAGACTAGCAAATACTTTATAACTCTAAAATCATGTAACATTAGGATTCAATGTGGGTTCTAAATTTGAGGTCCAAGGGAGAAAAATATTTAGCCATTTTTCTTTCATAAAGCAACCTTGCATTTATGAACTCATCTTGAGCCAGAAGTATATATTCTGAGTGCAGAAATAGTCTGTTGCAAAATGTATAGTGAATAGCGGGAACTAAGTATAAATAATTATAAACCCAAAATGTTATATATTTGCTATGTATGAATTTTCATGTGCATATACCTTGTGTACATACATATAAACATGAATATACACACAAATGAAATATAATGTATGTGCATTGTATTATATGGTACATAAATGGTTTGTTGTTGTTCAGGCATTTTTCAGTCATGTTTGATTCTTCATGACCCCATTATGGGTTTTCTTAGTAGAGACATTGAAGTGGTTTGCAAATTCCCTCTTTATCTCATTTTACAAATGAAGAAACTGAGGCAAGCAGGGTAAAGTGGCTTACCCAGGGTCACATAGCTACTAAGTGTCTGAAGCCAGATTTGCACTCAGGAGTATTCCTGGCTTCAGATTTAGCACCCCTTTCCAACTGTATAACTTAGTTGCCTCAGTATAAAGGTGTGTATATATGTATTTATGCACACATACATATATGCATGTATGGGTATGTATACGTACATATATATGTATATCTATGATGCATTACAGCATTGCATATGAATAATAATATAAATATAAAGGATGCAACATGTTTGTATATACACTTATCCATATGTGGGTATACATAAAACATACATGTGAACCATATATTGCTTATACATCATGTATGTCATGCACACTTTTTTCTAAATTCATGGTTTCAAGGCTGGCTCTCTATCCACTATTTGTTGTTGTCCTGGAATATATTCACCATATATGTATAAACACATACACATATATAGGTATATATTCACAACCTGTATGCTTATATGAATGTATTCATATTTGTATACAAGTTTATGATATATGGTCAAGTATATGCATATGCATGCATACTTATATTTGTGAACTTGCACATAATACTTGATTTCAGCAATGGTATTCACAATTGTATGTAATAAGCAATGCTACAGTGAATAGTAGACAAATAAAAACTTTAAGCCAATAAATCTGCAGGCCAGGAGCTCTGAAGCAGTCACATGGTAGTGGCTGGATGGCCGCCACATCTCTGAAGTCCCTCCAGCTGGTGGCTGGTTGTGGCTGCCCTGCAGTTAAAAACTTGGGCTCTTGTGGGGTTGTGCTTGGATCCCAGAGCACTGTGCTGTCCCCTTCCTGCCAGCCTGCTGTACTATCTTCAGCGGGAGGTTAGCTTCTCTGTACCATTTTGAGGGTTCTGTAGCTCCAAAGTTTGTTTAGAGTCATTTTTTACATGAATTGGAAGAGGTGGGAGTGGTAGCCCCACAGGAGTCCTGTTTCTACTCTACCATTTTGACTCTGCCCCCCTAATGTCTTTATTTTGATTTGTCTTTAAGTAATGCCACTTAATTAATCTAGCATCCTTTCTGTCCCCTAACCTTCCTATTATGTAGCTGTGTAACCCTGGTACCTCTCTTGTTCTATCAGTGATGACTGGAGCTTCAGACCTGGCCTCAGGCAGGGAATGGCTAATGGCAGGGACATTGCTGTAGCATAAAAACAAAAACATAGCGTTTCCACTATGTGGAGAAAGAAAAACCAGCACTTACCTATATGGTCTCTCCTCATTGTTGTATGTGCAGATGGGCTAGAATAAGAGGAGAGCATATGATTTATATATTATCAAAAATCTCACTCTTCCACTTGCCTTGGGTGCAAATATTGACAATCATTGTTCTGCTGAAGGTTATCCTAAACATGTAATTCCTAACCAAATAATGAATGAATGAATGAATGAATGAATGAATGAATGAATGAATGAATGAATGAATGAAAGGCACATTGTCCCTGGAGCCTATAAACTTAAAGTCATCTTGGCCCCTTCTCTGATCTGCACTATATTAATTAAATGCTTTATTCACATCACAAAACAACCATATTAGGAATACATCTATAAAACACAGAATTAGAAGAACATTGAAACTGACTCCAGTAACTGTAATCACTCAGTGGTGCTGGTTTATTTGTTGGAATTCACAAAAATTGGTAATGGGAGAGGCCCAGTACTGGATGCCATTCATATTTTGTAAGAGAGAATCTGAGATAATTACCATATTTTTAGGGAATTAAAACGCATTACTTTTTCTTAAGACTCACAATAAATGGATGTTTAGGATGAATTTAGGAATGTTCACTGCTATCCAAGAAAACCTCACTGAAATCCCTTTTAAACCGAAGGAACAGATTCATTCTGAACTGATTCTGTTGCTAAGGCTTATTAGCAAATATATCACTGTACAAACTACCTAATGTTGGGTACTAAATAACGTGGGGCCAAGAATTTTGTTAAGAGTCACCTCCATGTAAGGATGAGGCATCCTAATAAAGCTTTAGGGGAAGAACAGAAAATGTCTGAGTCTTACATCAGGGAAATACTTTTCACAAGGGAACAAATTATTCCTTTGCTGATACCTTTTGATTTTATACTATAGATATTATTGGATAAACAGCAGTCTCTTAATTGAATCCTCTTTGGCAATAAAAATAAAGTCAATTGATCCAGTGACCATCTCTGACAACAGATGCCATGTTCTGTGACCACTGTCACTGTTGTCAGTTAAGTATTTTTATTCAGCCATCTTTAGGAACTGCCAGGCACTGTACCTGGCTTCTTCCCAAAATAGGGAAATGAGTTTTATCATCTGTTACCTGGTAATGTTGGACATTAGAATCACAAGAGCATGTTTCTTTTATGCTTTTTGGAAATTATATTGTGAATATAATATAAATTAAGACAGCTTTAGGGAGCCTCAAGAAATTAACAGCTCAGGTTTCCATTGGGTTGGTCTCATATATCGGGTAAAAGTTCTTAATCAGAATGAGTTGACAATTTTCAGCCTTAGGAAGGGGAGCTTAGAAGATATTGACAGTCTGCTTCTCCTGTTCCTAAATAATAATGCACTTCATTTTAGCTCTCATGCATCAAAGACCACCCTTGCTAATGGTGGCAAGTACACTTCCATCCCTCCATATCCACACAATAATCCCTAGTTATTGAGCATCCTTCCTCATCTTTCTTACCTCTACAAAAGTAAGGTTCAGTGGGACCTACAGCATACTTCTTATCCTTTAGTGTTTAGACAGATCTTTACATCTGACCAATCCTTCTTCTATATGCACAATTTCTTAGTACTCTACTAAAATGTCTCAAGAAAGCATTTCATTTTAGAATTCTTTGTTTCTTTGTTAACCTCTTGGTTAACATTCTATTATTTTTTAACATTGCTTTAAAAAAGAATCTCTGACATTTGATAGAAAGTATATGGCAATGTTCATATCTTCTGGAGAAAATTAGAGGGCTTATTTGTATTCTGCTCACTCATAGGACTAACCTCCTTCTGCATAGAATTGAGCTGCAGGCAGTAGACCTGAGAAATAAGACCAATATATTTTCTTTTTCTTTTCTTAAAGTTCTGACCGAATTTTCTGCTTTACTTGGATAAGCACCTGGTTGAGACCCCAGGGTTCTGTGCCATAAAGAGAAAAGTTGATTTTAAGGATAGATGCTACCAATTAGCCACCGGGAACAGTAAAGCCCCTCAGCATGTCCCCTTCAAAATAACCCCAAATTGATATTCATTATTTGCCCTGATGGTTAAGCCTGAAGCTTCCTATTCAGAGGACTGTGTTAAAATTTTTGAAAGAAAAACAGGAAAAAAAAAACTTGGTTCCGAAAAGCTTGGAAATATCGGAATTGTAAATAATTCTACCTGACGTCTATTGTGGTCTCAAGGGATCTGCCAGGTTTTGTTTATGTGTTTGTTTTTTAAGCCTAGAACCAATCTTTCTGAGGCCAAGAAACAGAATACTTAGTTTTCTGATTCCCCGTGTATAAAGTGACTAATAATTCAATTCCACTTATTTTTTAAAATTATTAAGCACCTATTATGTGCAAATCATATGCTAGTGGCTGAGAATATAAGACTAAAAAGCAACATAATCCCTGAAATGAATAATGTAATAAATGAATTTAAAGAGTACTTATTAAAAATTTACTTTGTGCAAAGCAACTGTGCTAAGTTCTGGGGGCCAGAAATAAGAAAGCGAGGAAGACTGTTTTTGTTCTCAAAGAGTTTATAATCTAAGACAGGCAGTCAACAAATGTAGGAGGTTTCAGCTACAAGTCAGAAGGAAAGGTTCAATGGTCTTTAGGATGAAATAGCAAAATGAATGGTAATGCATCTTCTTTAATGCTATTTCCATTGATAAAACCAAGTAAGTTGCTATTGCTGAACCATTTGAAAGTGTCAAGGACTTTTTTGTATTTTTGTTAGTTATGGATGCTGAGGTAGAAAGGGTTGCCACACCTGTATTGTACTTTAATGGGTCACATTTCAATATGGGCTACTTTTCCAGATTATGGCTCTAGGGGTCTCAATGGAATCAGAGTCATTGGTCTGGGGAGAGCTACTATTCTTGGGGCTCTGGTTAATCTGCAATATCTGTGGAAGTTGGTTAAAGGATGGTGTTAGTGGTGGCAGGGATGGTGTGATAGTAATGGCAATTAAAGATTCCCCTGTATTGGCTTGGTTTTCAAATTGATTGTGTTAAAACCCAGAGCTTGTTAATCCCACCTGGGGGATGGACTTATTGATGTGAAAAGAAAGTCCTGAACTGGGAGGAGCTGGTGATGTAGATTTGGAGAGACACAAGAGGGAGGCAGAAGAACTTTTTGGAAGTAGTACATCACCAACTCCTCCCAGTTCAGGACTCTCTTTTCAGGTCAACAAGTCCATCCCACAGTTGGGATTAACAAACTCTGGGTTTTAACACAATCAATTTGAAAACCAAGATCACGTCATTCAAAGAAATAGAGGACTTTCAAGAATTCTTGATGAAAACACCAGAGCTAGTATACATACATGTGTGTATGTATAGGAGAGTGTATGTGTATATAAATATATATCTGACTGGGTGCATATGCATATACATGTATACATAGCAGAGAGCACAGGACGAGTTGAATATGAAGGAATGATATCCAGAAAAAAATAAAATTAAGAGCTAAGAGAGGAATATATTGGGAGAAGAAGAAAGGGAGAGATAGATTAGGGTAAATTATCTCATATAAAAGAGGCAAGAGAAACCTGTTACAATCAGGGGAAGAGCAGGAAGGTGAAAGGGAATGGGTCAACCTTAGTTTCATTGAATTTATCTTAAGGAGGGAATAACATACACACTCAATTGGATATCTTACTCTACAGGAGCATATGGCAGAAGGGGCTAAGAAGAGAGATGATAGAAGGGAGGGCAGATTGGGGGAGAGGGTAGTTAAAAGCAAATGATTTTGAAAAGGGACAGGGTCAAAGGGGAAAACAGAATAAGTGGGGAGCAAGATAGGATGGAGGGAAATATAGTTAATCTTTCACAATATACCTACTATGGAAATTTGTACAACCTATATTGCATTGCTTATATTCCCAGTGGGGCTGGGTGAGGAGGGAAGAAAGGAAAAAAATCTGGAATGCAAAGTTTTAAAAATAAATGTTTAAAATAAATTTGGGGGTGATGAGGGAGGATATAAGAGAGAACAGATTGGAGGAAGGGGTATTCAGTAGGTTCACTATATTGGGTTGAGAGGTAGGGTAAAGATGCGGAGAAAAATTTGTAACTCAAAATCTTGTGGAAATGAATTTTGAAAACTAAAAATAAATAAATTGGAAAAAATGAAAAATAATAAAAAAGAAAAGAATGGGAAGCCATTCACACCTGTATCCAAATTTAATCATGCATTTTTGATCACTAATGTTCCTATATCTTTTGATGATCCAAGTAAAACTATATTTAGCCTTGCTATAGTATGAGCAATCATTCTTGCTAAATTCTCAACCTGATGCTTCTCAAATGACAAAATATTAATAATGATGATGATGTTGGATAAAATAGTAAGAAAATAATTATTTTTAATTGAACTATATAGTTATCCCTTCCAAAACAAATACCTTCCTTCTAGTCTCCCATTTTGTGCCTATAGAATGGAAATTTGTCAAATGAAGAAGTGACAAAGGTAGCTTTGAATACTGAATATAGAATTTTTTTTCTTAATTTCCTTTTCTTATTCCTCAGAAAGTGATTACAAAGAGGACTTCTTTTGCCATTTGAATTTCTTTGGGTATTGTTCATATTTTTCAGTTTAGGGGCATCTTAGAAATTTTTGCACAACGTGTAAATTGCTACATAAAGATGGTATTTTGCCTTTTCATTTTCTAACACTTTAATGATTTATGTTTAGAGTACTTCCTCTACCTTAGAAAAATAACACAAATATTTCTCACTCTTTTTTTTCCTTTTAAGATGTAAGGTTTCTGAGTTTCTTAATTTTTCTTCAAAATATCTTTGATTTTTTTAGCTTTCTAAAGAATTATTATTTTATTACCTTATTGCCATCTCTATTTGTATCCTTTCCCTGTTTCACTAATATGATATAAAAAATCATAATGGTGAAGTTAATCAGTATTACAAAATCAATTATTGGAAATTTGTTTTCTAACTAATAGGTTATAAGGTCACATTTTTATTATTTTTATGCTTTCCCCTCCATTCTTTGTCTAGCTACTTTTTTACTCTCCTTCAATGCACTACGTATTTCCTGGTGCTGCTGTTTTATGAACATCAGTGGTGACTGATTGGAAACTTCCATATTATTAATCTGTATTTTCTAAAAAATTGCAAACACGAAACGATGACATAAAAACAACGACATGGTGAGTGTTTTGCTTCTCATTTATCTTTGAAAGTCATATGAAGTACTAGTCTGCGTTAAAGTGCAGACTATTCAAATGACATGAAAAAGGTGCATTAAATAAAGTTTGTGCATTGATTATATCAATGTCTTTTTTATAACTTCCTATAGTTTTAATTTGAAATGTTCTCTTTTCCCTCCTTTTGATATACACCAACTTCGGATAGAGTTTGAATCTCTTTTCATTTTTCATTATTATAAAAGGCATGATAGCCGAGAAAATCAGTATTATTAGAGGAAATACATGATATGGGACCCAAGTATT
Organism: Petaurus breviceps papuanus; assembly: GCF_028583685.1. Classification (NCBI taxonomy): domain Eukaryota; kingdom Metazoa; phylum Chordata; class Mammalia; order Diprotodontia; family Petauridae; genus Petaurus; species Petaurus breviceps. Next base: position 9,264,653 of record NW_027185653.1, read on the forward strand.
TAAAAGTCTCATCATAAAGGCCTTACTTTTTCTCATCCAATAAAAAAAGGCATTCCGTGACTGGAGAGAAATTGCAATGGGCATCTATAAAAAAATCACCATTTGTGAACACAGCAAATTTTCTTTGGAATGATTTAAAAAACTTGCTTCTAAAGAGCAAATCAAGAAGATACTGAGGACATGAAATACCACTGCTTGCTGAAGAAAGGGGTTTTAATAGCATTACAATTGTTTGATTAGTTTAAATTCTTTGTACAAAGGGTGAGATTCATGTTAACGTTCTTAGCATAACAAATCATATATGTACGTGTGCATATATATATGTATATTACATGAAATTGAAAAGCTTCTGTACATACAAAGCCAATGTAACCAAGATTAAGAGGGAAGTGGAAAATTCAGAAAAAAATTTTTATAAACTATGTCTCTGATAAAAGACTCATTTCTAAACTATACAGAGAATTGAGTCAAATCCATAAGAATACAAGTCATTCCTCAACTGATTAATGGTCAAAGGATATGAACAGGCAGTTTTCAGAGGAAGAAATTAAATACATCTATAAGCATATGAAAAAGTGCTCTAAATCACTATTGATTGGAGAAATGCAAATCAAAACAACTCTGAGGTACCACATCTCACCAGTCAGATTGGCTAAGATGACAAAACAGGAAAATGACAAATGCTGGAGAGGATGTGGACAAATTGGAGCACTAATTCTTTGTTTGTGGAGTTGTGAACTGATTCAACCATTCTGGATAGCAATCTGGAACTATGCCCAAAGGGCTATAAGTAATTTCTTATACTTTGACCCAGCAATACCACTTCTAGGGTTGTATCCCAAAGAGATCATACAAGTGGGAGGAAGGCCCATATGTACAAAAATATTTAAAACAGAGTTTTTTGTGGTGACAAAGAATTGGAAATTAAGGGGATGCCCATCAATTGGGGAATGGCTAAACATGTTGTGGTATATGAATGTAATGGAATACTATTGTGCTATGAGAAACGAGGAGCAGGTAGACTTCATATTTATCAGAAGTGGCTTATATAAACTGGTGCTGAGTGAGAAGAGCAGAAACAGGAGAAATTTGTACACAATTACAGACACAACGTATGTGTGATGACAAACTTTGATAGACTGGACTCTTCTCAGCAATGCAGGTTATAAGTCAACTTCAAAAGAATCATGATGGAGAGAGATGTCTACATTCAGAGAAAGAACTAGAGAGAACAGAGTTTGAATGCAGATTGAAGCAAACTACCTGCTCCCTTTGTTTTTGTTTCCTCTTTCCCGCTGTTCATTCCATATGATATAATCCTCCTTTATAATCTGACTAATATCTAATGTGAAACTACTTGCAGATCCTATACTTGATTGTATGCCTCCATGGGAGGAGAGGGAGAAAATTTATACTTAAGGAACTGTAGAATTGAATCCTGTAAACTTAAAGTAAACAAACAAATTAATAAGGGCCAAAATATTTATTTAAAAAATTATGAGTGAGAGAGGAATGTGCTGGGAGAGGGAGAAAGGAAGTGGTACATTGGGGTAGATTATCTCACATAAAAGAGGTAAAAAAAAAAAAAAGCTTTTACGGTGTGGGGGAGGGGGGGGAAACGGAGAGGCGAGAGGAAATGAGTGAGCCTTATTCTCATCAGAATTGGCTTAAGGAGGGAATAAAAGAACTACTCAATTGGGTATGTAAATCTATCTTACCTTACTGGAAAGTAGGAGAATAGGAGAAGGGGCGGGGCAGGGGGGTGATAGAAGGAAGGGAAGATTGGGGGTTGGAGTAATGGGAAGCAAACACTTTTGAGGAGGAACATGGTAAAGGAAGAGAGAGAATAAAATAAACCTTGGTAGAGTGAATATGCTTTCCCAACATGACCATCATAGACACGTTTTGCATATAACATATGCAAAAGAGATGCATTCTTGATCTCTTGATGTATTCTTGATCTCTTAATGTATGATCTCTTTTATATGTTATTTGCATATAATGTATGCACATATATAAGCTACAAGAATTTCCTTGCATTTTCCATGATGGTGTGGGTGGGGAGGGAAGAAGGGAGAGAATTTGGCACTAAAAGTTTTCAAAACAAATGTTAAAAATGGCTGTTTACATGTAACTGGAGGAAAATACTAAATGAATACAAAAAAAGTTAAAAAAATAAATCATCAAAATGTTTTAAAAAATAATTTAAAAAGCAAACAAGAAGTGATTTCTTCAAAAACTTTATTGAATTCTATCTCTACCTCTATTAGTAAATTTGCAATGTCAAAAAGGGAAATGAGATATGTCTTAGATAACTGTTCTTGGTGAAGCCATTTTGGCTTTTAATGATCTCTACTTCTTTTTCTAATTAATAATAGACCATCATTTTATTAAAGCATACTATAAATTTTCAAGGAATAGGAGTACTGAGGAAATCAGGATGATAGTGGTAAATTTCCACTGGTTGAGCTAAAATCCTCTGATTTTCTCTTCTCTGCCTTTGGGAATTTCACTCTTTGGGAGAGAGGATCATGTGACCCACAAACACCCTCCCACATAAAGGAATTATAGGGAGTTGTAAAAACAGTGGGATATTCACAGGGCCCATGGTGGCTATGAATGTTCTGCTGTAGTTGTGAATCACAAAACGTAACAGGTTGTCCACATGGAGAAGAGTATGAAAACATTTATTCAAATACCAGAAAACAAGAGTGGGAAGTAGATGGACAATGGAGGGCTAGGCTAGTAACAGAGGTCTGGGCCCAGCCACAATGTAAGGCTCACGTCCTCATGCAAATGCCTCATCAATTGGGACAATTTAATCAGAGTTCAAAGGGCGTTCCCAGAGCCTGCACTGTTGTCAGTCCCACTGTGGGATTCACAAGCTCTGGATCTTAATACTTGACAGAATCATGAACTTGACACAAGGTGCTAAGTACCTGTTTGCTTGCCAATACAAGGGGCAGGGAAGATCTTCAAATCCCATTACCATTATGGGAGTGTAAATCAAAGGAGTGGAGAAGCTGAGCAGGAGTAAGCAGGCAGAAGCAGAGCAAGACAGTGTCTCAGAGACCTCGAACTGCACAAGGCAGTTTCTCTGATAGCTTCAGGGCAGGTCTGTGGGACTCAAGGTACGCTGGTGGGTATTGTCCTAGGTGTGTCCAGAGGGATGTTGTATTGCAGACCCCAAAACAATAATTCTTTATATCCTTCCTCTCCTTAGATGCCCTCTTTCCTCCCTCCCTAGAGAGAGGATATAGTTTGTTGAGAACTTCTGACATGCCTTTATTGTGGGAAATTTCAGGCTTTCTTACCAACTCTCTTCACTTGTCTTTGCAGTCACTGCTCATGATTTTCATTCTTTTTTATCTAGTCCAAAGATAATGTTTTCTATTTAGTGAAAACAAAATTAGAATTGAGAAATCTAGCCTTCTTTCTGTCATCTATTATCATTATATCATATACATGAAGCAGCATTCATTTGGATGCTTTGATACTCTCTTGTGCCCAATAAAACTTAAAAAGAAAAACCCCACCATGGTTGTTGCCTTTCGCACTTGCCACCAGCTTCTACTCATTCTTAGTTCCAGAAATCCTGGCAGCATATTTAAAAGATAAGGCTATTCTTTCATATTTATCCTTTTTTGTAACCCCTCCCTTTTTTCTCCATACACATATTCTTTAATCTGGATAATGAGTTAAAAGTTAATCTGTCTCTTTAGGGTGCTTTCCCTTTTTCAGAATAATTTCTACTGTGTCCTCAGAATTTCATTCTTGACATCTTATGTAACCCTTTGAAATTCACTTTTCTATAGCTCAGAGCTACCTGGCATACCATTTTCTAAAGAATTTTACATTTTAATTCTACATCTCCTATTTAATTTTTAAAATTTGACTTCTCCCAAAAGGTTTTTTGGACTTGAGATCAGGTCAAATTCTCTTTGAGATTTCAGATATGGCTATATTGACCATCTTGTCATGAATTTGTGTTTTGATTATTTTTTTGCTCACGGTGTTTGCTTTTGATCTCTGTTTTTAGGGTATGGGGGCACTGTCTCAGGTTCTTGTGCTGGGAGCTAGGGGCATGGTTATTGGCTTGGTGTGCTAGGTCTTCAGGTTGTGGTAACTGGAGGCTGTAGGGTTCTGGTATCTTACCTGGTACTGAGCTGGAGCTGGTGGTGGTAGTTGGTGTGTGCCAAGGCCAGGTAAGGTTTTTCTGCATTTCCCTAGGGTTGCACTGAAGGTAGAGGGGTGGGGGTTGGGGTGGTCTGGCTCACCTCCAGGGGGGCGTGCTAGAGCAGGGGTAGGTTCAGCTGCTGGTGGATGCCTCTCTGATGGTACATGTGGTGATTCTCCACACTGGTGTCTGCTGGCTCCCCTTACTGTGCCTAGATATGTGAGAGGGAATACGGGTTAGGGGGGGGCGGTCTCTAACCTGGGGCTCAAGATCTCCTGCTGGTTTGCTGAGATAGGGCTTACTGTGGGCTTGCTAAGATCTCCCCTGTCCTGTATCAGTCCCTTTCAACCACATAAAAAGGACCTTTCCCATCAATCTCCTTAGCCTCTGTGATAGTAATGGCAATTAAAGATTCCCCTGTATTGGCTTGGTTTTCAAATTGATTGTGTTAAAACCCAGAGCTTGTTAATCCCACCTGTGGGATGGACTTTTTGATGTGAAAAGAAAGTCCTGAACTGGGAGGAGCTAGTGACGTAGATTTGGAGAGACAAGAGAGAGGCGGAAGATCTTTTTGGAAGCAGCACCTCGTGGAGAGAGAGAGACTAAGAGAATTGCTGGTGGCCGCTTTGAATTGCCCTGGACTTTTGAGACCTGCCCCCTGAGCTGCCAAGGACTGAGGAGACATGGCTGTTTGGCTGGTACTTTGTCTGTCTGTTTTGATGTTATTTTGCCAGATTTGTCCACTGGTGAAAGACAGTCCTTTTGTTGAAGAAGTCCTGGAACCTGGCTGTTCGCTAAGAAGCCCTGAGACTGTCCTGCAGACAGAGAGTGAATACTGTCCACTAGTGAGGGACAGTACTGTTGTTGCAGGGGTCTGGAGACTGTCCTGCAGACAGAGTGAATACTGTCCACTGGTGAAGGACAGTGCTGTTGTTGCAGGGGTCTGGGAGCCTTTCTGTTGGTTCAGAAGCCCTGAAGAAGGATTTTCTTGTTGTATGTTTATAGAAATCCTGGGAGAGGGCTTTGCTAATGTGTTCAGGGGTTCTAGGACTGTTCTACAGACAGAGGATGAATTCATGAAGGGACTGGCAATGTATCTTATGGCCTTGCTAAGCCTTGTCTCCCCAGGAACTAAGATTGCTGAGAACTTGCCTCGTGTCAAGATGAAGAAAAGACCTCCATTTGGGTATTAAGTGCTGTGTTTAAACTTGATGTAACTCTGGGGTAGATTCAATTGTGATCCAGGGGTGGGGAACTTTTGACCTTATTGTGCTCTGTGATTGACAAATGAAGGTATAGCCTAGGGGTGGAGAAGTATTTAGAACAGGGACTTCGTAATTGATTGAATGATTGGAAGGTCCTGGGGTGGGGTAGTACTTGGAGATTATTTAATCACACTTAGTAAATGCTGTATTTGGAATGATGTCATGTTTTGATCTTCTCTGTTCTTGGTTTGTCACTGAATAAAATAGAGAGCACCTATGCTGGTATTTTGAACCTGGGAAGTTGCCTTTGCTTGGCATTACATTACAGCCTCCTAAGCTAAAGGACCGCTGCAGCCCATCTCTCTGATCACTTCACTGTTTCAGGATTTTTCCTGGGTTGGTATTTTATGGGCTGTTCAAAGTCAGTGAGAGAGGATGAGGGTGACTTACTGCCCTACTCTTCCATCTTGGCTCCTAGAAGTCGAAATAGGTCACTTTGAAGCACTCTGTCTGTGGGCTACGATCTCCAGAGACTGCTGCGTTCTCTGCCAATGCTTTCAAGGCCTGCTTCCGGCTGGCTGGGCCTGGGACTGTGCTGGCACAGGCTGCCCTGGAGGGTGCTCTTCCCTCAACCAGGATCCACAGGCCTCTCCTGCTGAACTTCTAAGTTGTCTTTGATGTCTACGGGCTAAGAAATATGGAAAGCACCACTGCTGCCAGTGATTCAGTCCGGAGGCTAGCTCTGGCATGGCTATGATGAAGCAGTCTGAGATGGACTGCACTCTTCTCTTAACCTGGCTCAACAGACCTTTCTTGTTGACCTACCATGTTGTCTTGGGCAGGAAATTTGTTTCACTCTGTCTCTCGGTGAGTTCTGCCACTCTAGAATTTGTTCAGAGTTATTTTTTTAAAGGTACTTCAAGGAGTTTGGGGAGAGCTCAGACGAGCCTCTTTACTCTGCCATCTTGGTTCCACTTCCTCATGTAAAATATAAAAGTGTGGTCATTTGGCTGTTAACTTCTTTACTTATATTATCCCCCAAATAACTTATCATGTTACTATTGTTTCAAAGTTCTAATTTTCAACAATGATTATACTGTCAAAATACCAGAAAAATATTGTAAAAAATAATGACACCTTCAGATAACCATGCACTAATGACTTAACCCTTTTATGTCCCAAACCTTCACCCTGGGACCCTGCTTATTTGATTATAAAGTCACGTCCAGGGCCCATTATTTCAGGCGGACTACACTGGTATTATTCCCTGGTAATATTCCTACCCCCTGCCTTAATTTAGCAAGATAATCTTTCCCTACTAGTTCATAATCCAATCAAGACTTTTAATGATTCTTAGAAAGGAGACCCGCTAAGTGGTATTTTTTTGTAGAGACTAGGCCTTGATGTCCAGAAGAATTGAATTCAAAATCTTCTTGGCTTTGCTGTGTGATGTCAAACAAACTATTTAATTTCTCTTTCTTGGTTTCCTCCTCTATAAAATGAAGATAGTAACAGCATCGATTTCAGGGTAGGATTATGATAAGTATCAGAACGAGTCAATGTTTGTGAGGAACTTTGTAAATTTTAAAGCCCTATATAAATACCAGCTATTAGATCTCTGGACAACTGGCCCTGTGTTTGGCACATAGAAAGCATTTTATTGATTGTTTTAAAAATCTATTACATTCACTGTTTATAGTTTTTAAATTTCTTGCTATTTTCTGTGTTTGACTATATAAAATCTTCTCATCCAATGTGTCATGTCTAATCTATTGTGGTTTAGGAAAATAGGTAAAGTGTTTTGTAATAATTGAGTCTAAAATAATAGTAATTAAGTTCTGGGTAAAATACTAAGGGACTCCCTTACAAGGTAAGTAGATGAATGACTTTCTATTTTGGCTATTCTTTTGTTGTTGCTGACAGTCGTTTTACGGTTTTGTTTTATTCTTGGCTATATTCTAGACCGCTGACGTTGTTGAAGTGACCTCGTTAAGCATCACTATATTTTAAGTTTTTAAGGTGAAAGACTGAAAAATTATAATAGTTTTTTTTATTAATAATGTGGGAGCTACTTTGGGGATCATCATCTCATTTAATAAATGAAAAAGCAAGCAGAGTTTGATAGAGATGAAGTAATTTGTTGAAGTTACATAACCAAAAAGGAGCAGAAGTGGAACTGGAAAATGTCTTCTGATTCCTAAATCCAGCACTCAATCGACTACGCTTCAGTGCCTATAAATTATTTAAATTTTATCTTATACTCATCTACTCCAACCCCTCTCATTTTATGAGGTAACCTACAAAGAGATGAATGACATACAAAGGGACAAGACATGTATATCAGTACCACTGAAGGTCAAGCTTTGAGAAAAACTAAATTGCATTGCAAAAATTAGAATCAAATGCACTAAATAAGATCTGACAGCATGAGTATCAGCAAGTTCCTTTTACAAAGAGTCAAAAAAGGCATGAGAATTCTTGTTTTTTTCCACACTTTTCTGTTAATTCACATTAGAGACACTTTAAAAATTGTTCTGGGATATAAGGGGCCAGAACTATACAACTTTTTAATGTGTTTCATTAAAAGTCACAGCAACAAATGTATATTGAGCACCTACTGTGTACCATGCACTGTGATTGTTGAGATTTGTGGTTTAATGGTGCTCAAGACCCCAAAATATTGACATGCTGCGTCCTGTAGAATGAATTTGACTCGTCTTCTCTCAGTCCAAGTAAAACAAAGTTTATTAAAGATTTGCCATATTGGGTAGACCCCCTAATTAACCTAAGCATTTGTAATGCTTGTATTGACAAGAGAGTCAGAATAATTTGACACACTGAGCCTGAGCTAGATTGAATCTGAGTCACTTCATGGAGGCAAGATGGATCTTATATACAGAGAAACCGTGGGAAGGATCTAGAGGTGATCCAGAGAAGGGGTTTGGGGAGGGTCTTGAGGAGGAGATTAAGGAGGATCTTGATGGGACTGAGGTCAGACTCCAGGAAACAAGAGAATGGTATTTTGATGGGGTCAAGGGTGGGAGGTAGCTGAAGGCAAACTGGAGATGAGACAATGGAGGGCTAGGTTAGCTTAAGGCTAAGAGAGATTCATTCATATTAATAATGAAAGGCTTTTGGCCTCTGGGGCACACAAAATCAAGTGGGAAAATTCAAGGGGTTCCCAGACCCTATACCCAACCATGACTGCAGTATTGATTATTTCCTTTTTGCTTATTAATGGGCATGGAATATGTTATTTAATGTGTAACAGAAGTTGTATTGCAATACAACACAGTGATCATATGTAGTTCGAGTTTTAAAAGCTATGAGTATTGAGATAATATAGAAAACCCTGGGTGATTCCTTTACCTGAAGAGGTTACCCACTAAGAGAGTTAGGTTTGCTCTGGAGATCCCAAAATACCAACACAGAGGGTCCTACTGAATGAATTCAACTCAAATCTTGTCTCAGCCAAGGAAAAGTTTATTAAAAGTTCGCTTGTGGGGCTCTCACAAACATGGTCGGGTCTTATATACAGAAGGTTGGGGGAGGAATCTAGGAATGATCTAGGGGAGGGTTTTGGGAAGTGTCTTCAGGAGGAGTTAATGAGGTCAATGAGTGATTAAGGGTGGGAAATAGCTGGAGGCCACCCGGAGACCACAAACAATGGTAAACTACGCCAGTTCAAGGGTGAATCCATAGGGTGGGCAGTCCAGTAAGTTTGGTAATAGAGGGTGAGAAGTCTAGTAACAGACTTGCCTCATGCAAATGCCTCATCAAATGAGATGATTTAATCATAGTTCAAGGGCATTTACCTCAAGGACTCAAGGAGAGCTCGAGGGGGCTCCCAGAGCCCATACCTCATCATACCCACTCCTGTGATCTGTCAAGAAAACTTTACCAATTAAAAGGATATAGAGCTTCTACTCTGTCTCTCTCTTCTCTCTCCTGAAGCTTAGCATGTTAGACTTCCTCTCCTGGAAGTTCTGAAAGTGGGTAAAAGGGTGGCACCCTCAGCCACCATGATAGCATGCCAGCAGGTACATGTTCTGCTAACTGAACCTGGGCCTGGGTCTTGGTTTTCTGGCTGTCTCTTCCTTTTTGCATTCCATTCCTAAGAAGAGATGAATGAATAGATCACCAAAATAAACATCTCCAGCCTTATGAGTCCAAGAGGCCAGAATATCCTATCTCTGTCAATATGGCAGAAGGAGTGCTGTACAAATACACCCTCTCCAGAAATGATGACTACCTCAATGTTCATATCTTCTGGCAAGTCAGGCCAGCTATTAGCTTTATTCCTATGCTGGTAATCATTTTTACAGCAACTATCTGAGTCCAAGGAGCAATGCTAATTTAGCAGTACTGCAGACTCTTTCATGTTTCTATTTTATGAGATAAATTACTACTTTACTATTATATTAATAATCAATTATTTAATAGGGATCCAAACTTTTATTTCAGTCACTAAGGCCCAGCTCCAGTAAAAAGTCAGTCTGTGAAAGACGTGACTGGTTTATGAGATTGCCCCCAACCTCCAGGAAACATTTATTTCAGTCTTGGGTAGGACCTCACCCAGCTCTGGATAATAAACCTCTGCCCTGACAGGCTTGCTTTTGGTAAAGTACTTTGTTAACCACAGAGACTATATAAATAGGAGGCCATTCTTTTCTGTCTCCTTTATCACACTCTTCTGTAGCATAAATGACTTAAGAGCTATGACATTTCTATACACACATAAGGGAGCTGACAGGACAAAGAAGTAGCAACGTTGGAGAGAAGTGCTGCCCAGTACAGTGGAGATAACTGGAAGTTCCAATTCCTTGCAGTAAATAAGTCGTGTCTGCCATACCTGAAGAGGGTTCAGTTTGGTGAGAATGTCATTCAGGGACCTATAGGATACACCTGAACTGACTGCATGATTTTAGCTGTCACTCTCTATTTCTCCGTGCTTCTACCCAGTTGTGAAATTGCTTATTGGCTTCTGATGTATATCCATGCTCTGCTTGAGTCTAGGCCAATTATTTTTTGTAACTCTGATTCAATAAATGTATTATTTTCATAGGCTACATCTTTCTTGGTAGAGTTGAGATTTCATGCATCTCCTATTCCTGTACACCGTATGACATTTATTAAGGAGCTATGGATAACCATCAACAAAAGTTGGGAAGAGGAGAAAGTGCCAAATGCCAATTCTAATAACTGTGCCGAAGCTGAAGAAAAATGAGGAGTAAAGGTTCATTTTTATCCTGAAACACCCAGAGAACATCCCTTCACCTCTAATGAAACCCAGATGTAAAACCGAGGTGAGAAGAGTTGGTTTTTTTTTTTTTTGGTTGTACATAGGAAATAATTCTGCTCCTAGAACCGTTAGCTGCTAGTGCCATAAACATGTTTCAGCACACACTTCCAACTACAATCTTCATCTCTGACAACCACAGAGTAGTACTGGGGACCTGGCCTTATCAATGACCCTCCTAGGACTGTCTTCTTCCATACCAGCAGCTGTTTCCCACATTTAGAATTGCAGTAGTGATGGAACCTTATCTATGATTGAGACTCATTCAAAAGTTTAAGGGATACCAGGTGAACACCAAATGCTAGATAGTAGATGAATGTCTGCATGACTACCTTTGGGCAAATCACATTGGAAAGGTGTATCTTATATAAACTCAGATATATTGTTGTGTTTGTACTTCATTTTCTAAGAGGACCCAGGCATCAGGAAAATGATAACATGACTTTTTTTTGAGTGAAGGAGGGCTGTGCAAAGTCACCAGCCTCACTTTTTCCTCAAGGGCCAGTGACTGGATATAGTACTCAGAGCAAGGTAGCACCCATTCAGTATAAAGGCCCTTTTAAGAGTCAAGGGAAGGTCCCTTTAATAACAAAAAAAGGGAAAAAAATCAAGCTGGGAGGGGAAGACCCTCATGGTTGGTGTTCCGAAGAGAAACAGTTACCACTGACATTCACTATAAGGCAGAAAGGCTCCAAATACTTCCATTAAGTGGAGCTTGGGCTCCAATTATATTTTGGTTCAATTATGTTGCAATGTATGACCTTCAGGGTGATTTGTTTTTAAGGTTTTGTGAAAGAAGACAGACAGAAGGAAGAAAGAAAGGAAGGAAGGGAGGGAGGGAAGAAGGAATCTAGCCAGTAAACCCCAAGTTATGGGGGAAGCTTCTGGCCATAAAAATTTACCTTCCTTTAGAAAGGAGAAGGAGAGGCTGAGGGAGAGAGAGAGGACAGGCTGAGTTACCCAACTCACATCCCCATTCAGGCTGCTCAGCCTACTCACAGATTGTCCAGTTCACTCACATATATTCAGATACTCAGTTTCTGGCTTCATTCAACAATCAGCTCAAATCACAAATTCTGCAGGAGGTACTTTCTGGTCCACCTAAGTGATAATGCCTTCCCCTCTGAGATTACTTTCCATCTACTGTTTCATGAGTTGTACTCCAATACAAATTTTGCTACATATTAAGTAGTTATTCATGTTACTTAATATAAAATAGCACATTATATGTATACATACATATATGTCACATATTTTTCATACATGTAAAAGAGAAATGTACAGGTAGGTGGTACAGTTAGATAGAACACTGGGCTTGGAATATAGGAGACTCATCTCCATGATTTCAAATCTGGCTCAGACACTTATTAGATGTATGACCCAGGGAAGTCACTTAAGCCTGTTTGCTTCAGTTCCTCATCTGTAAAAACAGCTGGGGAAGGAAATGGTAAAACACTCCAATAACTTTGTTAAGAAAACCCCAAATAGGGTTATGAAGACTGGTGCACAACTGAACATGATTGAACAATAAATACAATACATTTATTTCATATATTTCAGTTATATGTATAATATGTAATATACATATATTAAAATAATGCATTATATACAGGACTGGTAAGACATGGCATGTTATATCAAATATTTAAATATTACATATTGTTGAGTATGTTGGTTGTTATATATGTAGAATATACATGTATGTAGGCATATGTGCATACATGTTTGTATATATGTGTATACACCCAACACTCCATCTTTCAGCTCCCTGCCTACTCTCCATTCTTTCTTGTCCTCCTCATCCCTCAACGCTAATCTCTCCCCTTTGATATTACCTCCAATTTCCATATACACAATTGTTTACATGTTGTCTCCCCTATTAAAATGAGGGCAGGAACGGTTTTTGCCTTTGCATCCTCAGCACTTAGCACAAAGCCTGGCACATGGCAAATGTTTGTTAATTGACAGAATGAAACTCATTAGCATTGAAACTGCCTGATTTATCTTTTTGACACGATTTTGCGACCTTGCTGACTAGTGGTTATAAATCCATCTATTATGACTGGTCCCATCCCTTTATTACATTTTGATAATAGAGTTTTTTAAGAAAAAAATATCACTTTGATTATTCCGTTCCAAATTGAATGGTGTGGACTATTCCTCCCAGGCAAAGTCACTCATCTTACAGCCCATTCTATGGAGGATACTTAGCTATAGATCTAACTAACTTTGATCCTGGTTGCATCCTGGGGTGTAATGCGAATGTAAATTTTAAAGATCTTTCCTGCCCCTAGGCTAAAGTGCACCTGAAGCCTGGGGTGGGAGGCTTGTTTTTCAGTAGATACTTCTTGATTGGCCAGTGAGTCAATAAGGTTGTTACATTCTCTGAGCCAGGAGAAGGCTATATAAGTCCTGATGTGTAGCTCTGTTTTGGGACTCACTTTGAGAAGTGTTTTGTGATTTGATCTGAATTCTGGGAAGCCGTTGTTGAGAGTCCCCCGGCTTTGAAAAACCCAGAATGTGGAAACCCAGATGTTGACTGGGTATGGATGTAATGGTTGGACAGTTTGGAAATCTGTCTACTTGATGTTTCTGTCTTGATAATTATGCCTGTATACTTTGAGGTTCAGGGTACTGACCTTTTCTCCTGAACAAGGTAAACGATATATGTCTGACTGATTAAAGTAAGCTTGTTAACCCATTTTGAGTTGCTTTCCTTTAACAAAGCAGATCCAAGAACCTGTGTGAGCAGGCACCCTGGAGACACTGGGGTGCTTGCTGCTACATGGGGTGAGAACAAATTGAAGACTGGCAAATCCATTTAGAATCAGTAATGCTGGAGGGCGAAAACCTAAACTCAAGATAATTTGATTGGATAAGTATTTATTAGGCATCTGTCAAGCACTAAGTTAGAGAACTAGTGAAAATAAGATAAAAATCAAACAGTCCCTGCACTCTAGAAGTGTATGTTAAACTGAATTAAGGAAATTCTTCATGTACATAAATAAATGAGTGAAAAATAATTACAAAGCTATTGTCATTAATTTAAGGAGGAATGCAGAGCTGGTTTACTGTCTTATCTATCATATTTAGTCAATCGGTGATGCCAAGTCTGTCTGGCATAATGCTGATGAAAGTCCAGTTAACCAGAGGCAGTGGAAGGAAAGAGGGAAAAAGAATTTTAGTTTCCCCCTATTATTTATGAATCGGATAGTTATCTCTGCATCCCTGAAAGTATAAAATGCCTGATTATTGTCCTGTTAGCCAATTTTTTGTCTCATTACATTCAAGGATGCATATGACAGAATATTTTTGGAAATTGGAGGTAATATCACAGGGGAGGGATTAGCTTTGGGGAATGATGAGGACAAGAAAGAATGGGGAGTAGCCAGGGAAAAGGCAGGGAGCTGAAAGATGGAGTGTTGGGTGTAAGGAACATGTAAGTAACTAGTGATATATGTATATTTGTGTACATGCACATATGTATACACATATGAAATGGAAAAAAAGAATTATTAGATTTAATAATTCTTTTTTTCATTTTGAAAACTACAGTTTTATTTTTTATATTCTTTAGATCTTTCTCAATATTTTAAAATTAAGTCAAGTCCTATCATAATCAGGATTTTTCATCCTGAAATATGTTTAGATCACAGGGTATATTTTATTTAATACTTCAGAACACAGCCTGATGTTCTTATTTATTTATTTTTGGGAGGGGCAATTGGGGTTAAGTGACTTGCCCAAGGTCACACAGCTAGTTTTTGGGTTAAGTATCCAGGCTGGATTTGAACTCAGGTCCTTCTGACTCCAGGGACAGTGCTCTATTCATGGCACCACCTAGCTGCAGGGTATCTTAAGGTAGTACTGAAGTCAGCATCTTGCTCTCAAAATATATCTAAACTAATGTAAGTAAATCTAGCCTTGGCTGCTAGCTAGATAATCTATCAAGGGAAAAACTGAACCCCCCACCACCACCACAGCACTACAAAAATTCATGTAGATTATGAAAAAATTGGGTTCATGAAAACAGATTAGAATTAGATTAGAATCAAGAGGAGCCTGTCGCCTCAAGGCCACATGTGGCCCTCTAGGTGCTACACCATTACTCTCAAGGTGCTTTCCAACCTGGTCTTTTCTCTGTTTCTCACACATGACACTCTATCTTCCAACTGAATGACTAGCAGTTCATCCCACATATCTAGAACTCACTCCCTTCCTATCTCTCTCTTGGATGGTTTCTCTCTTTCTCTGAGACACAGTTCAAAACCCATACTCCGTATGAAGTCTTTCCTGACTTCCCTCAACGGCTATTACCTTTTCTCTCAGTCTGCTTTGTATTCTTACTTATTAGCTTCATATTTATGTCGTATATAGTTTATGTGTACTTCTTTTCTTCCCCATTAGAATGTGTTTGTGAGTAGAGGTCGATCCATTCTTTGTATTTGTTTCCTCAGTACCCAGGAAAGTACCTGGCAATTTGGGGAGTTTAATGAATACTAGTTGATAGAGTGATTGAGAGTGGGATAGATATAAAATCCTATCAGAAACTTGAAGAAGGTGAAATCACTTTCACCAGGGGAGGGCTTCATATATGAATGGCATCCGAGTCGGTCCTTTAAAGAGCAGAGGAATTCAACAGATGGAGATGGAGGAGTTGTCAGATTTTTCAAGGTATAAGAAGTACAATAAGCAAAACCCAGAGAGAGAAGTGCCAAGGTTAGAGGAGGGACATGTGTTGAGGACCACAGGCCAGTGAGACCCTGACCCCGATGGATGAATAAGCCCCCTCAGGCAAAGGGCTCGTTGCCAGGCCCAGACTGGTTTCCCATCCCCCAGGAAAGAGTTCAAGCACGAGGATTAGATTCTTGAGATGAGCTTGGTGTTTTCACCCCAGGCCTAGGAACACTGTAGTGTGCAGTGTCCATGGGGGAAAGTCATTAGGAAGCATGCTATAAAAGGCTTGCACTTAGAACAATAAAGGAGAGTCTATTTTCCACCATTCCCAGACTCTCTTTTAACTCACCCTCTCTCACAGCCGCTGGGTAGATGAATCTCTCAACCCTCTGGGTGATAGCAGGGCTCCCCCACATTCTCTCAGCCCTGTTGCAAGATGGCAAGGCTCCCTGCCTTGGTCCACCACAGACATAAAACACAACATGCATGAAGGGTACAAGGTGCAACAGGAAATGAATGCTTGATTATGGAAGACCTCAAATTATAGGATGAGAGCTTGTGCTGAGATTGTGGCCTGGTGAGCAGAGCAGACCAAGTCAAGAAATTTGGGTCTGAATCTCATCTCAGATACAAGCTATGTGACTATTGGCTGACATTTAAACTTTCAAAGCCTGTCTTCTCAACCAGGAAATGACACTAAGATGTCTACAACTTCCTTCATAGGATTGTGGCGAGGAAAGCACTTCGTAAAGTGCTAAATACATGAAGACAACTTATCTGTTAGGTAATGGGAAGCTTCTGGAGGATTTTGAGTGAAGGATTCATATGATTAGAGTCATGTATTGATTTAAAAAACGAATGAATAAAACAGGACAGGTTTAGGAAACAAACCTTTGATTTCATTCTAAGGGAATTTCCAAGTTCAAAAACTCCTTCTATCAATGCAGGTCAGCACCTTTTCCACAATTTATAATCTAAGACTGTTGCCTAGAATGGTGTCAGGTTAAGTAATCTACACAGAGTCACACAGCTATTCTATATCAAAGATGGAACTTAAATCCAGGTCTTCTTGGCTTTGAGGTAAGCAGTTATATTGCTAAGATGAATGAATGAATAAAATGCATGATTTGTAAAGTCTATATAGAAAAGACATAGCATGAAGGTAATAAATGAAGTCAACTAGAGATTTTGACACTGATCATTTTATATTGACCATTTACATATCACATATTTATACATATTTGGTTCCTAATAAGGAAACAGATTAGATGGGGAGGGGGGGAAGGGGAGCATTACATTGGGGTAATATTTTATATCCACATAATGTGAAGAAATCCATAAACTAAGGGAGGAAAAAAGGAAGAAACTGAAGTTATAACGTGAAAGAATGGAGAACTGCCAGAGGGAGAACTACCAGAAGCCAGGAAAAAAAAAACAATTACGGTTTTTACTTGCTTACTATGTTGAGACCAAGAAAAGATCAAATAATGGTTGGGACCACTGCTCGGAGCAGGCAGAATAACAATTTCAGAGCTATAAAGCATACATGCCACAGTATTGAAAAGATACCTGACATACTTCTCATGTTTGAAAATCAATGAAATTAGAAACAGTTTTGTAATTAAGAAAAAATTCTGCTTTAAAAAAAAGGAAGAGGGAAAGTTTCCCTTCATCAAGAATGTGTCATCCCTGACAATCCTGATTTCCTTTATAGATAAGGTTATAAGCCATAAGAATACTATATATATGCATATCTATAATGTAATGATATTTAACAAAGCATTTGGCAAAGTTACTCAGTACCTTTATGTAAAAGTTGGAGAAATAAAGAGAAGTGGATAGCCTTAGAGAAAGCCGACTGAAGGAACTCTATAGATATTGTCAGTTTCAACAGAGGAACTTCTCCAATGAAGTGCTGAAGACTAACTTTCCGGTTTCAGGTCTGTCATCATTCCTTTTTTGCCCTACTGTATATGGTGACTTTATTGATGGTACACAATACAGGACTGTGTGCTTCTCCCGGTTGCTAAAGGGGGGCTTTGAGGCAAGGATGTGAATGGGCATGGGATCCCCAATATAGGGAGATAGTTTAGGGATATGGGCTCCCTTGTAGTGGGACTCCTTCTCTAGTCTATCTTCATCCATGGCTTTCTACTTTACTCCTTGGAAGCCATGTAGACCATGAGGTCTACTATGCCGTTGCTATAACCATATTCATTGTCATACCAGAAAATGAGATTAACAAAATAGTCATTAAGGGCAATGCCACTGTCAGCATCAAAGGTAGAAGAAGAGGTGTCACAGTTAGCCATAGGATGCAAGCGAGTCCTCTGTGTAGCCCAAGAAGCCATTCCAGGGTCTCTCTGATGCTTGCTTCACAACTCTCTTCACATCATCATTTTTGGTAAGTCTCTCTGGGTGCCATGGTAAATGCACAACAGACAGGAACATAGAAGAAGACCATGCCTGTGAGCCTCTCATTCAGCGTGGGTATAATTTTACCTACAGCCTTAGTGGAACCATTGGAAGCAAGGATGATATTCTGAGTAGTAGCATGCCCATAATGCCACAGCATGCCAGAGGAGCCATCTACTATCTTCTGGGCAGCATTGGTGGCCTGGACTGCTGTCATGAGTCCTGCCACAATACAAAAGGCGTCATGAATGACCATGGTCAGGGGAACTAATATTACTGACAATCTTAAGGGAATTATCCTATTTCTCATGGGTCACTCCCACTACAAACAGAGGAAGATCAGGAGAAGGGAGAGAGAGAATGTAAATAAATATTTATTTATAAATAGCCAACTTGTATCCACGCTTCAAGTGAGTCCCAGATTTTTCCATGGTGGAAAAGATACCAGTAGATCCTACAACATACTTGGTTCCAGCATCTCCCCATTTCATATTGGTGGGATCTTTTTCCTGGAAGATAGTAATGGTTTTTCCATTGATCACTGAAAGCACCCTTGAATTTTCCATGGGTAAATCCTATTGAAACATATAAACAATGTAGATCAATGAAGTGGTCCCTGATGACAGCACCATATGCTCTGCCTGAGTTGAATGCAACCCTGGCAATCAGGTGCCTAATATGACCAAATCTGTTGACTCTGATCTTCGCCCTCTCATCTCAGGGATGCAGCTACAGCACCAGATTCTGTCACAGAGCTTGGAGTCCTTATTTAACATTATTATCAAGAATACATGAAGACACAGAGGGCATGCTTATCAAGTTACTAAGTGACAAAAAGCTTTGGAGGAATGGGAATGATCATCTTAGAGGGTTTCAAAAGACTAGCATAATATGCTGAACTTAATAAGGTAAAATAAAATAAAGATAAATGCTAAAATTTACTCTTCAGTTGAGAAAATCAACTGCACAGATACAAGTTAGGCAAGACACAGCTACAAATTAATTCATGTGACAAGGATAATGAACTTCAAATTTTACATGAGTCAACAATGTGACTTAGTCAAAAAGTGAATGCAATCTTAGATTGTTTGAAAAGAATTATACTGACCAAAAGGAGGGATATACTATTTTCTACCTTGGTCAGAGTTGCAGTTTATAATTATATAGCCAGAGACTGATAAACATGAATAAACTAAAGCACTGGATGGGTGAATGCTGAAGGAAGAGGATATTTGGTCAGGAAAGATCTGCTTGTGTGAATGGGGGAATGGCTATGAAAGCTGCTTTCAAGTATTTGGAAGCCTATATTATAGTAGCAGAGGGATTAGAATAGGAATAACAGGTGGTGGAACCAAGATGGCAGAATAGAAGCAGGAAATTCTGTGATCTTCCCCACGCTCATGCAAAATACTTATAAAATATGCTTATAAACAAATTTTAGAGCTACCAAACCCACAAAGTGACAAAGAGAAACAAATCTCCCACTGAAGGCAGCCCCACAGGCCGACAGGAAGGGTTCATTGCAGCACGCTGGGAGCCGAGCACAGTCCCATGTGTGCTGTGTAGTTTGGGCCCCAGGGAGGCAGCGGTGGCCAGAGCAGACTTCAGGAGAGTGAATCGCCAGCAGCTGTGGCAGTTTCCTGATTTTTCCACCCATAAAAGCCAAAAAGAAAGTAAAAGGTCAGTCAGAACTCTGTTGGAAAGAAAGGTCGTGGTCCGGCCCCTGACACCAGGGCAAGAAGTGACAGAGGCAAGATGGCTGCAGCTGCTGGACACAGATGCCTATGGAGCTCCTGGCCTTAAGATTATAGGTGGACCAGGCAACCATTAAGAGGGAATCCCTCTTGCTTTGACATGCTTGCATCTGGGTTACTTTCTTGGGTTGT
The DNA here is from genome assembly GCF_028583685.1 of Petaurus breviceps papuanus. Classification (NCBI taxonomy): domain Eukaryota; kingdom Metazoa; phylum Chordata; class Mammalia; order Diprotodontia; family Petauridae; genus Petaurus; species Petaurus breviceps. The sequence continues at coordinate 9,284,312 of NW_027185653.1, forward strand.
GGTCCTGGAGTGAGAAATGCCAGTTTGCCAGTGTGGTGTCTGTAGAGAGGTCACCCTCCTCAGACTTCTGACAGAATTTGTGAAAACCACAGCGATTTGGGACAAAGCTTTCCTCTCTGGAAGCACAGGCCTACTATGGCAAAGAGCTCAAAAGTCAAGTAATTGACTGGCAATATGAGCCAGCAGAGGAAGCACAAACAGACCATAGAATCCTTTTTTGGGGGACAAAAAGGATCAAAGCATGGAATGAGAGGAAGACAATGAAGTCAGAACTCCTGAATTATAACTTCCAAGAAAATATGAATTGGTTACAGGTCATGGAGGACCTCAAAAAGAATTTCGAAAATCAAGTAGGAGAAGTGGAGAAAAAAAGGGGAAGAGAAATGATAGTGATGTAAGAAAATCATGAAAAGAGAGTCAACAACCTGACTGAAGAAAATAACACCTTAAAAAACAGACTAACTCAAATGGCAAAAGAGGCCCAAAAAGCCAATGAGGAGAAGAATGCCTTAAAGAGCCGAATTTGCCAGATGGAAAAGGAATCTCAAAAACTCACTGAATAAAATAATTCCTTCAAAATTGGCCTGGAGCAAATGGAAGCTAATAACTTTATGTGAAATCAAGGTACTATAAAACAGATCCAAACAAATAAAAAATTGAAGGCAATGTGAAATATCTCATTGAAAAAATCAGAAGAGATAATTTTAAAATTATTGGGCTACATGAAAGCCATTATCAAAAAAAGAACCTAGGAATCATCCTTTAAGAAATTCTCAAGGAAAATTGCCCTGATCTTTTAGAATCAGAGGGCAAAATAAAAATTGAAAGAATTCACCAATTGTCTCTTCAAGATTCCCAAAAGAAAACTCCTAGGAATATTATAGCCAAATTCCAGAGTTCCCAGGTCAAGGAGAAAATACTGCAAGTAGTTAGGAAGAAACATTTTGTGTATTGTGGAAACACAATCAGGGTAACAGAAGATCTAGAAGCTTCTATATTAAGGGTTGAAGAGGTTGTAATATGATATTCCAGAGGTCAAAGGAGCTAGGATTAAAACCATGAATCACCTACCCTACAAAACTGAACATAATGTTTCAGGGAAAAAATATGCTTATTCAATGAAATAGAGAACTTTTGAGCATTCTTGATGAAAAATCCAGAGTGGAATAGAAAATTGGACTTTGAAATACAAGAAACAAGAGAAGCATGAGAAGGTAACAGGGAAAAGAAATAAAGAACTTATTAAAGTTGAACTATTTACATTCCAACATGGTAAAATGGTAATTGTAACTTATGAGACTTTTCTCAGTAGGAGGATAGTTGAAGGGAATGTATATGTGTGTGTGTGTGTGTGTGTGTGTGTGTATATATATATATATGTATACACACATGTAATTTATATAGGAGGGTATATGTGCATATAAATACATGTGTAAGTATGTGTCTATATATACATACATAAACAGAGGGCACAAGATAACTTGAATATAAAAGGATGTTATCTAAATAATAACATTAATATAAAAATACAATTAGAGGAGATAGGGAGATAGAAAAGGGCAAATTACCTCACATAAAAGACGCAAAACAAAACTGTTACAATGGAGAGGAAGAACAGGAAGGCAAAAGGGAATGGGTCAACCCTTCTCTCACTGAATTTCACTTAAGGAGGGAATAACATACACACTAAATTGGGTATCTTACCCTACAGGAAAATATGGGGGAAGGGGATAAGAATGGTGATGACAGAAGGGAGAGCAGCTTGGGGGGGAGGGGAGTGTAGTTAGAAGCATAGATTTTTCAAAAGGGACAGGGTCAAAACAGAAAATAGATTAAGTGGGGGACATGATAGGATGGGGGGAAATATAGTCATTCTTTCACAATATATCTACTATGGTTATGTTTTGCATAACTATACATGTATAACCTATATTGAATTATTTTTCCTCCCAGTAGGGGTGGGTGGTGGGGGAAGAAGGGAAAGAATCTGGGAATCAAAGTTTTAAAATAAAGTGTTAAAAATATATTATTATTTTTTTCCCATGCAACTAGGGAATAAGATATACAGGCACTGGGGTATAGAAATCCATCTTGCCCTGTAAAGGGACCCTGCCCCGCCCCAGGGGCGGAGAAGAAGACTAGTATAACCAGGAGCCCATATATGGTGATAAATGCTGTTGGGACTGATGATTGGGCGAGAAGGGTCGGGAAGGGCTATAAAGGCCCTAGGGCGGAAGTAGAGGAGGGACGCGAGACGCGATGTAATCAGTGGAGAATAAACACCCCCCAAAAAACACCCTCCGCTCTCTGTCTGGTGATTGTTCCCCTCAAGGGGCCGGTGACGACCGAAGACCTGGATATGGGTAAGTAGAGGACCGTAGGGCAGGTGAGGATTCCACGGGCAGAGGGACCCCGGCATTGCCCTATTAGAAAGTCTGAGGAGGAATGGGGGAGGATATAAGAGAGAGCAGATTAAGGGAAGGGGTATTCAGTAGGACTGCAATTTTGAGGTGGGGGTAGGGGATAGATGGGGAGAAAATTTGTAACTCAAAATGTTGTGGAAATAAATGTTGAAAACTAAAAATGAACAAATTGAACAAAAAAAATAATAGGAGCAAGAGATAAAAGTTTCAGAGGGAGGTTGCAACTTGAAATAAAGAAAAGTTTCTCAATGATTAAACTATCAAAAAATAGAATGGGTCCCTTCTGAGAGGAATAAACTCTCCTCTCCCTGTAGGCCTCCAAGATAGTGGCTGGATGACCACTTGTAGGGGACGAGTAGTAGTAGCTGCCCAACTGGCAACCCCACAAAGTAAGTCCCTTCTTTCCTTCCTTCTCTTCATCTCTCTTCTCCCTCTGTCCACAAAGGGAATCATACCCTTACCCCTTACCCATGGGTACTCTGCTCAAAAGAACATAAATTTTGATTATTGAAACTTTGCAGGCTATCTTGGGATTTTTAGTCTAGATTTCTTTTAAAGACCATGCCTTGAACCCAAATCACTCTGCTCTCATTGACTGGTCAACAATAGGTCCCAGCCCAAGACTCAGGTGGTCATTGTTTGGGTTCTGATGAATCAGAATGAGTATAAATGAAATTGTTTCTGTTTGGCCAGAAACTCTGAGTGTCTCCTCCTCCCAGATTGATTTTTTTGCTAGATGAAAAAGGCTATTCTTTGCCTCATTTCTTACCTAACTCTAATCACTGGGTGGGCATTGCTTCAGACTGAGACCTGAGAAAGACCTTAGCATAAAAAGGCCAAGGTCTCCCACTGTATCTGATTGTGATCCAAGGGTGGGGAACTTTTGAATCTACCCCAGAGTTACAACAAGCTTAAGCACAGCACTTTATACCCAAATGGAGGTCTTTTCTTCATCTTGACACAAGGCAAGTTCTCAGCAATCTTTGTTCCTGGGGAGACAAAGCCTAGCAAGGCCACAGGATATATTGCCAGTCTCTTCATCCATTCATTCTCTGTCGGCAGAACAGTCCTAGAACCCCTGAAAACATTAGCAAAACCCTCTTCCAGGATTTCTGTAAACATACAACAAGAAAATCCTTCTTCAGGGCTTCTGAACCAACAGCAAGGTTCCAACACCTCTGCAACAACAGGACTGTCCTTCACCAGTGGACAGAATTCACTCTCTGTCTGCAGAACAGTCTCAGGAGCTCTGAACCAACAGCAAGGTTCCAGAACCTCTGCAACGACAGCACTGTCTTTCACCAGTGGACAAATCTGGCAAAACAACATCAAAACAGACAGACAAAGTACCAGCATAACAGCCATGTCTCCTCAGTCCTTGGCAGCTCAGGGGGCAGGTCTCAAAAGTCCAGGGCTATTCAAAGTGGCCTCAGCAATCCTCTCAGTCTCTCTCTGCCTCCAAAGGTGCTGCTTCCAAAATGTTCTTCTGCTTCTCTCTTTTTTACTTGTGTCTCTCTAAATTTGTGTCACCAGCTCCTCCCAGTTCAGGACTCTCTTTTCACATCAACAAGTCCATCCCACAAGTGGGATTCACAAGTTCTGGGTTTTAACACAATCCAACCCCAAACCAATCCAATACAGGGGAATCTTTAAATGCTATTACTATTACAGACCCCTGCCCCAGCGAGGTGGAGGTGATGGTGGAAGCAGCAGTAGCAGCAGCAGTTGGATTTCTGGGCCTACAGGTACTGGGGGATTGGGATACAGTGGCTGATCAGAGGGCAACAGCAGGGATCTCTTTGCTGATGCTGAGGCAGGATTCTCTTGCTTGGTCCTGCTTGGATCTGGATCACAGTCCTTGGGTGAGGAGGAACACGTGTGCAGTGCTGCTGGTGGAGAGGGAAACCTCATAGTCCAAGGCAGGAAGGAGTGATTAGGGTCACTCACAGACCAGAACACAGGCCAGGAGAGGAGTAACAACCTCACCTTTGAACATACCACCTAGGAAGAGAAAAAAATTTACAGGTCCCTAGAAGTATCTCTGAAAACAGCAGTATAAAACCCCTGAAGCCTGGGGGTGGAAGCAAAGTCCTACTTGGACAAAGAGTTAGAAAGACCTGTGTTTGGCTGGGAAAATGAGCAAACAGTGCAAAAATGACTCAGACTATAGAAATCTTACTTTGGTGACAAAGAACAAAACATATAACCAGAAAAAATCAACAAAATCAAAGCTCCTATATCAAAAGCCTCCAAGAAAAATATGAATTGATCACAGGCAATGAAGGAGCTCAGGATGGATTCTGAAAAATCGCATAACAGAAGTGGAGGAAACTCTGGGAAGAGAAATGAGAGTGAAGAAGGAAAATTATGAAAAAACAAGTCAACAGCTTGCTCATGGTGACCCCAAAAAATACTGAAAGAAGTAACAGCTTAAAAAGTAGACTAATCCAAGTGGCAAAAGACAATGAGGAGAAGAATGCCTCCAAAATCAGAATAGAAAGAGGGCACAGGGTGAATTGAATATGAAGGGATGATATCTAAAAAATAAAAGTAACGGGTGAGAAAAGAATATATTGGGAGAAAGTAGAAAATAAGAGATAGAATAAGGTAAAGTATCTCAATTTTATAAAAGAGGCAGGAGAAAACTGTTACAATGGAGGGAAAGAGCAGGGAGGTGAAAGGGAATGAGTCAATTTTACTCTCATTGGATTTGACTTAAGGAGGGAATAACATACACACTCCATTGGGTATCTTAAACCATAGGAAAGTAGGGGGGAAGGGGCTAAGAGATGGGTATGACAGAAGGGAGGGAAAATTGGGGGAGAGGATAGTCAAAAGCAAACACTTTTGAGAAGGGACAGAGTCAAATGAGAAAAGAGAATAAACTGAGGGTGGAATAGGATAGAGGAAAATATAGTTATTCTTTCAAAATATGACAACTACGGCAAAGTTCTGCATAACTACACATGTGTAACCTTACTGAATTGCCTGTCTTCTCAGTGGGGGTGGGTGAGGAGGGATTAAGTGAGGTATCTCAAAGTTTTAAAAACAAATGTTAAAAATTGTTTTTACATGCAAACAGGAAATAAGATACACAGGCAATGGGATATCAAAATCTATCTTGCCCTACAAGAAAGTAAAGGGGGGGGGGGCAAGGGCATGGGGGGATGATAGAAGGTAGCGCAAGTTCAGGAAAAAAGGTAATCAGAATGCATGCCATCTTGAAGTGGGGGAGTGGGGAGATGGGGAGAAAATTTGGAACTCAAAATCTTGTGAAAATGAATGTTGAAAACTAAAAATAAATTCTGGAAAGGGAGAAAATATCGAAATGGACGAATAGAAAAGGAAGTCTAAAAGCTAACTAAAGAAAATAATTTCACAAAAATTAGAATGGAGCAAATGGAAGCTAAAGACTTTATGAAAAATCAAGAATTTATAAAACAGAATCAAAAGAATGAAAAACAAATAGACGACAATGTGAAATACCTCATTGGAAAAAAATAAACAACCTGGAAAATAGGTCCAGGAGAGATAATTTTAAAATCACTGGACTACCTGAGAGCCATGATTATAAGAAGAGCCTAGACATCATCTTTCAAGAAATTATCAAAGAAAACTGTCCTGACATTATAGAATTAGAGGGGAAATAGAAATTGAAAGAATACATCAAATGCCTCTTGAATGTGCAAGTCCCAGAGTTCCCAGGTCAAGGAGAAAATATTGCAAGTCGTCAGAAAAAAACAATTCAAGTAATGTGGAAATACAATCAGGATAACACAAGATTTAATAGCTCCTACGTTAAGGGATCAAAGAGCTTGAAATGTGATGTTCCAGAGGTCAAAGGAGCTAGGATTAAAACAATAATCACCTACCCTAGCAAAACTGAGTATAATACTTAAGGAGATATTTAATGAAATAATGGGCTTTCAAACATTCTTGATGAAAAATTCAAAGTTGAATAGAAAATTTGACTTTGAAATAAAGAATCAAGAGAAACATGAAAAGGTAAACAGGAAAGAGAAATTAATAAAGGATTTATTATAGTTGAACTGTTTACATTTCTACATGGAAAGATGATATTTGTGACTCATGAGACTTTTCTCAACATTAAGGTAGATGGAGGGAATATCCATACATACATACACACATATTTTTATGTATATACACACATACACATATATACATCTATACATACATCTATATATCCATATATATAAATGTGTATGTGTGTATGTATATACATACAAACACATACATACAGAGGGCATAGTGTATGTTGAATATGAAGTTATGATATCTAAAAAATAAACTTAAGGGGTTAGAGAGGAATGTACTGTGAGATGGAAAAAGGGAGAGGTATGATGGGATAAATTATCTCACATAAAAGAGACTACAAATAGCTTTTACAGTGGAAAGGAAGAGAGGGGACAAGAGCAGGAATGACTGAACCTTACCCTCAGTGAATTTGACTTAAGAACGAAATAAAATATACACTCAATTGACTATGAAAATCTATCTTAGTCTATAGGAAAGTAGGGTGGAATGGGATAAGGGAAGGGGAGATTATGGAACAGGGCAAATGGAAAGGGGGAGTAGTAATCAGAAGCAAACTCTTTGAAAGAGGGACAGGGTCAAAGGAGAGAATAGAATAAATGGAAGATGGGATAGGATGGAGGGAAATATAGACATGACTTATGGAAATGTTTTGCACTACTACACATGTATAACCTATATCAAATTGCTTGCCTTCTCAATGAGGGTAGGTGAGGAGGTAGAAAGGGAGAGAATGTGAAACTCCAAGTTTGAAAAATGAATGTTAAAAATCATTTTTATATGCAACATGGGAGTAAAATACACAGGCAATGGGATATAGAAATCTATCTTGCCCTATAGGAAAGTAGAAGGGAAGGGGATAAGAGAAGGTGGTGGTGATAGAAGGGTGGGCAGATTGGGTGAAGGAGTAATCAAGAATGCACACTCTCTTGGGGGAAGGAGAGGGGAGACATGGGGAGAAAAATCTGGAATTCAAAATCTTGTGGAAGTGAATGTTAAAAACTAATCAAATAATAAAAAAGAAAAATAACTATCATTCCATTCGTGAACTTCTTTCCAACCTTAGCCAATGATGAATTTTCTTTGCCATGTACCCTTGTGTTTTGTTTTGTTTCTCCTCCTTGGAGGGCAAGATCAGAATATGACTTCAGTCATTCAGGAACTCTCCAGTGAGGAAAGTTCTGCTACAATATATATGGCACCTTCTCTGAAACTAATTGGCAAAGGAAGCTGCTTAGAGCATTGAGTTTAAGTAACTTGTTTTTTGTCCAGTGTCATCAGCCAGGATACAAAAATTGGGGTTTGAACTCAGGTCTTCTCGGCGCTGAGGCTTGCTCTAACTATCACACACAGTGCTTCTCTTGCTGCATCTATATGATATAATTTAACCAATTAATGAATTAAAATGAAATTAAGAACATATACATAACTTATAAACACATATAGAGATGCACAGCAATTAATGTTTACTAAGAGACATATGGTTAAAAAAACTCAGAAACTACTGGTTTAGACCAAATTAAAAATTACTGTGGAAAGACATATGAATTGTCATAGTTACAGCTAAACTGGAATACAGGATGCAGGATTGCTCTCACAGGCATTTGTAGAAAGGATTTGTAATCATTTCCCAAGTTCTCAGCATATCTGATACATACACCTATTTGTCCCCCAAATTACCAGTCCTAAAAGGAGGAATTTGATAAAATGTGTGAAAAGATATTTTCCACATGACATTGACTTATATCATGAATCTAAAGTCAGCAGTAGCAGGTCAGCAGTTATGTACCGGGCACCTTCAGGATCCTTTTTGTTTTACCTTTACCCAGGGCTTCTTTATAGTTGTGGGCTTGACATCACTACCTGGGAGCCAAGTGTGAATGAAGCAATGTCACAATTTTAGCCTCCAGGCACGAAGTTAGCCCACCACTGTTACATCTCCAGAATCGGGAATGTTAACAGATTAGCTCTTCAGAGACTGACTATTCTCCTATTATGTACAAGCTGCAACAGAAACATGCATTTATTCTAAATCTCTGAACTAAAACTCACTATATAACCACTGGTGTTTTGACAAATTTGCATGTGTATCCAGAAGTCAACATTTTTTTTTCTTAAAATGTGGCATTTAAATCCCTACCACCAGCCGCAACAAAAGCAGCAAGAATGGAGCATCTGTTTTGAAAACATTGCTTCACCACATTCTGGTCTTTTTGCATTATTCATGTTTTCATGCTTCAAAACTCAACTTCACCTGACCATTATCCAGGAAGGAAAGGAAAATAAAAGAAAAAAGGAAATAAATAATATGTGGACCAGATGTTGGTTGGCAGTTCCACGGTCTATACCAAATTCTGGGTCAAAGTTCAAGGGCAGAGAAGAGCACTTTCAGTCTAGAAGGAGTGGGGACCCTGAGGGCCATTATCACTTCTGGCATCAAGGGATAAAGGACCCTGAGGGACAGGAATGATTTTAAGACCAGAAGATCAGGGACTATTCCTGGGCAAGGATCAGAGTGCAGATCAGGAGAGCAGTGACTACAACTCTCCCCAGATCACACCATCTTGGAAATATTTCTGAAAAGAGCAGTACAAAAAAAGCCTGAAGCCTGAGAAAGAGTCCCTTGTCCCCCCACACACTTTGGAAATGGATTCCAACATTAACAAAAACATTCCAAATCAAGAAAAATGGGTGGGGTGGCAAGATAAAACAATATTTAAAAAGACCCCAAGGGTACCTTCCCTAGCATTTCTTTTCATTAATTCCCTTAACATTCTGAACCTTTTGTTCTTCCAGATGAATTTTGATACTATTTTTTCTAGTTCTATAAAATCATTTTATGATAGTTTGATTGGTATGGCACTGAATAAGTAAACTGACTTAGGTAGAATTGTCATTTTTATTATATTTGCTTGGCTGTGATAGTAATGGCAATTAAAGATTCCCCTGTATTGGCTTGGTTTTCAAATTGATTGTGTTAAAACCCAGAGCTTGTTAATCCCACCTGTGGGATGGACTTTTTGATGTGAAAAGAAAGTCCTGAACTGGGAGGAGCTGGTGACGTAGATTTGGAGAGACAAGAGAGAGGCGGAAGATCTTTTTGGAAGCAGCACCTCGTGGAGAGGGAGAGAGACTAAGAGAATTGCTGGTGGCCGCTTTGAATTGCCCTGGACTTTTGAGACCTGCTCCCTGAGCTGCCAAGGACTGAGGAGACATGGCTGTTTGGCTGGTACTTTGTCTGTCTGTTTTGATGTTATTTTGCCAGATTTGTCCACTGGTGAAAGACAGTCCTTTTGTTGAAGAAGTCCTGGAACCTGGCTGTTCGCTAAGAAGCCCTGAGACTGTCCTGCAGACAGAGAGTGAATACTGTCCACTGGTGAGGGACAGTGCTGTTGTTGCAGGGGTCTGGAGACTGTCCTGCAGACAGAATGAATACTGTCCACTGGTGAAGGACAGTGCTGTTGTTGCAGGGGTCTGGGAGCCTTTCTGTTGGTTCAGAAGCCCTGAAGAAGGATTTTCTTGTTGTATGTTTACAGAAATCCTGGGAGAGGGCTTTGCTAATGTGTTCAGGGGTTCTAGGACTGTTCTACAGACAGAGGATGAATTCATGAAGGGACTGGCAATGTATCTTATGGCCTTGCTAAGCCTTGTCTCCCCAGGAACTAAGATTGCTGAGAACTTGCCTCCTGTCAAGATGAAGAAAAGACCTCCATTTGGGCATTAAGTGCTGTGTTTAAACTTGATGTAACTCTGGGGTAGATTCAATTGTGATCCAGGGGTGGGGAACTTTTGACCTTATGTTTGGAAACTAATCTCCATTTGAGAAGAGGGGCTTTGTGGTGAACTAAATGAAGGTATAGCCTAGGGGTGGAGAAGTATTTAGAACAGAGACTTTGTAATTGATTGAATGATTGGAAGGTCCTGGGGTGGGGTAGTGCTTGGAGATTATTTAATCACATTTAGTAAATGCTGTATTTTGAATGATGTCATGTTTTAATCTTCTCTGTTCTTGGTTGGTCACTGAATAAAATGGAGAGCACCTATGCTGGTATTTTGAACCTGGGAAGTTGCCTTTGCTTGGTATTATATTACATTGGCCTACCCATGAGCAACTGAATTTTTTTTCCCAATTATTTAGATCTGACATTATTTGTGGGAAAAGTGTTTTATAACTGTGTTCATTCAACCCCTGGGTTTGTTTTGGCAGGTAGACTCCCAAATATTATATAATGTCTAATGCAAATGGAATTTCTCTATCTCTTGCTGTTGGGCTTTGTTGGTAATATACAGAAATGCAGATGATTTATGTGGGTTTATTTTATGCCCTGCAGCTATACTAAAGTTGTTCATTATTTAAAGTAATTTTTTTTTACTTTATTCTCTAGGATTCTCTTTATCATCACGTCATCTGCAAAGAATGACAACTTAATTTCTTCTTTGACTGTTCTAATTCCTTCCATTAATTTTTTTCTCTTATTGCTAAAGCTAATGTTTCTTGTACCACATTGAATAACAATGGTGATAACAGACATCCTTTTTTTCACTGGACCCGATCTTACTGGAAATGCATGTAACTTATCTCCATTATATATAATGCTTGCTGATGGTTTTAGATACATAGATGCTATTTATCATTTTAAGGAAGACTCTATTTATTCCTGTGCTCTCCTGTATTTTCAATAGAAATGAGTGTTGTATTTTATCAAAATTTGTCTGCATCTGTTGAGATAATCATATGGTTTCTGTTAGTTTTGTTGTTGATATGATCAATTATGCTAATAGTTTTCCTAAAAATGAACCGGCCCTGGAGCAGAGCCAAGGTGGAAGAGGAAAAGCCCAAAGCTGGCATGGGCTCTGGCTTCAACCACCTCCAATACCTGTAAAAAAATGACTCTAAACAAATTTTAAAGCTGCAGAACCCACAAAGTGACAGAGAAAAAAATCTCCTGCTGAAGGCATCGCAGTGCACTGGGAGTCAAGTTCAATCCCCAGTGAGCCACAATTCCAGCCTGAGGGCAGCCCCAACCAGTGCCCAGACTGGCCAGAGCATACTTCAGGAGAGTGAATCACATGCAGCTGTGGTGATTTCAGACTCCTCAACCCATAAATGCCAAAGAGAAATAAGTCAGTTGGGAACTCTGTTGCAAGGGTGAAGGAGAAGTGTGGTACAGCCCCTGCCCGTGGGGCGAGAAGTGGAGGAAGGTGGGGTGGTGCTGCATGGCTGCTTTCAGAGCTCCTGGCCTGCAGATTGTAGGGGGACCAAGTGACCATTCAGAGGGAAATTGCTCTTGCTTTGACAGGCCGAGATCTGGATCACAGTCTTGGGTGGTTGTCCTAAGGTGCGTGGCCAGTCAGCAGAACTTGTGGGGGCTGTAGAGAGGGTAGCCAACTAATAGTTCCAGCAGCTGTGAAAACCACAGCAATTTGGGACAAAGCTCTCTCCATTCTGTAAGCAGAGTTCCACCATGGCAAGGAACTTAAAAGTCAAGTAATTGGCAAGATGGGGAAGGGCAATCAGACCATACAATCTATTTTTGTGACAAAAAGGATCAAAGCATGGAACTGGAGGATGATGAAGGAAGAAATCCTGCACCAAAAGCTTCCAAGAAAAATATGAACTGCTCACAGGCTACAGAGGAGCTCAAGAAGGATTTTGAAAATCAAGTAAGAGAAGGAGAGGGAAAAACTGGGAAGAGAAATGAGAATGATGCAAGAAAATAATGAAAAGTGAGTCCACAGCCTGATAAAGGAGACCCAAAAAATTCTGAATAAAAAACACCTTAAAAAGTAAACTAACTCAAATGGCAATAGACGTCCAAAAAGACAAAGAAGAGAAGAATTTCCCAGATGGAAAAAGATTTTCAAAAACTCACTGAAGACAATAATTCCTTCAAAATTAGACTGGAGCAACAGGAAGCTAATGACTTTATGAGAAATTAAGATATTATAAAACAGATCCAAACAATTGAAAAAATTGAAGGCAATGTGAAGTATCTCATTGGAAAAATCACACATCTGGAAAAATGGATCCCGGAGAGAAAATTAAAAAAAAATTATCAAACTACTTAAAATCCATCATCAAAAAAAGAACCTAGCACTTGTTCTTCAAGAAATTCTCCAGGAAAATTGTCCTTATATTCTAGAACCAGAGGACAAAATAGAAATTGAAAAAATCCTCTGATCACCTCTTGAAAAAGATCCCAAAAAGAAAATGCCTAGGAATATCAAAGCCAAGTTCCAGAGTTCCCAGGTCAAGGAGAAAATATTACAAGCAGCTAGGAAGGATTAATTTTACTATTGTGGAAACATAATCATTATAACACAAGATTTAGCAGCTTCTACATTAAGGGATTGAAGGATTTGGAATATGATATTCCAGAGGTCAAAGGAGATAGGATTCAAACCAAGAATCACTTACCCAGCAAAACTGAGTATAATGCATCAGTGGAAAATATGGTCATGCAGTGAAACAAAAAGATTTTCAGACATTCTTGATGAAAAAACCAGAGCTGAATAGAAAATTTGGCGTTCAATCACAAGAAACAAGAGAAGCATGAAAAGGTAAACAGGAAAAAGAAATCATAAGGAGCTTATTAAAGTTGAACTATTTACATTCCTACATGTAATAATGATAATTGTAACTTATGATACTTTTCTCAATATGAAGATAGTTGAAGGGAATATATATGTATACACACATATATATGTATAAGAGAGTGTATGTGTGTGTGTATAGGTGTGTGTGTGAGAGAGAATGTGTGAAATAAAAAAAATGAACCATTCCTGCATTCCTGGTATAAATCCTATTTGATCAAGGTGAATTACTCTCATGACAAGTTGTTGTAATATTTTTACTAATATTTTATTCAAAATTTTTGCATCTGTATTCATTAGGGAAATTGGTCTCTAATTTTCTTTCTGTGTTTTGGATCTTCCCAGTTTAGATATCAGTAACATATCTTTATCATAAAAAGAATTTGGTAGGACTCCTTTTTCTTCAACTTTCCCAAAACATCTATATAATATTGAAATTGATTGTTCTTTTAAAGTTTGATAGAATTTGCTTTAAATTCATCTGGCCCTGGAGACTCTTTCCTAGGGCATTCCTTGATGGTTTGATCAATTTCTTTTTCTGAGATAAGAGTTATTTATGTATTTTATTTCCTCTTCTGTTAATCTCGGCAATTAACATTTTTGTAAACATTCCTCTATTTCACTAAGATTGTCAGATTTATGTGTATACAGTTGAAGAACCAAATATTTCCTAATTACTGTTTTAATTTTCTCTTTACTGGATTGTGAATTCACCTTTTCTTTTTTGATGCTGGTAATTTGGATTTCTTCTTTCCTTTTTTTTAAATCAAATTAACCAAAGGTTTATCAAGTTTATTGTTTTCCCCCCTATAAACCAGCTCTTTGTTTCATTAGTTGTCTTATTTTCTTAATTTCAATTCTATTAGTCTCTCCTTTGATTTTCAGTTTTTATAATTTGGGTTTTAATTGAACCTTTTTAATTTGTTCTTTTTCTAGCTTTTTCAGTTGCATGCCTAATTAATTCATTGATCTCCCCTTTCTCTATTTTATTCATGTAAGCATTCAGAGATATGAAATTAGGGGAAGTTTTTCTATTTTATACATTTAAAAACATTGTTCTGTAAAGAGTTCCACACACTTGAGCAGACTTCCAAGTGGATACAGTATGCACAAAAAGTTAAGTAACCCTTTACATTAAAAATGAGGATAATGAGGTATATTGATTAAGTGACTTTCCCAAGGTCACACAGGAAGCAACAGAGACAGAATTTGTCCCATTCCTTTTGATTCCATGTCCAGTGCTCAAATAACTACAGCATGAAATTATCTCACTTTCTGCTTGAATCCTAGTGTTTTTCTCCCAGGCATGCATCCAGGTCCTTGATGCCATTCCTGGAAGACCCTCACACTTCAGTTTTGCCCCCTGGCCTGCCTTATTCTCAAATGCTTCATGTTCTAGCATTACCTACTTCTTTCTTCCTAAGTCCCAATCAAAGTTTCCATATTCTCTATGGATATGGATACGAATTATCTATGGAAGCTGATTTCAGGTTAGGTCTTATTGAAGGAGCAAGACATCTCCCTTAGATATATTAAATTTGTTCTTGAATGAATGAGGATATTTACTATGACAAATAAGATTAGTGCAGAGTATCAGGAAGGTTTTTTTTTTAAGTGAGAAAATCTAGATAGTGCAAAAAAATAAATTTTGATAAGTCCACCATGTATAATGGTAATCTCTATCTGCTTGGGTATTTTATCCAAGATTTCTCTCCCATTTTTAATTCGTGGGTTCTCTTAAAGTGTGTAAATTTATCACTAGTTCATCTCACTTCTTTAGGAATCCCATAATTCTGGGGAAATAAAAATGTTGCCCTTTTCCTTTTTCATATGATTTGAGATCTATTTATCCATCCATATCTTTTTCCATATTGAAATCCTGCCATTTTGTTAATAGAGTGGCAATACTCTCTATTGTAACATAATTATAAATACCTTTGGCAATCTGCTTTTCCCATCTATCTTTTAAGAAAAGAAGTCGCAAAACAAAACTGTCATTTTCGTTTGGAAGGAGAATTAAATACTAAAGCTTTTGCTTGGTTTTTATTTTTATCATCTTCCTCTAGTAATAACTCCACAATAAGATTCCCTAACTCTCAACCAGGCTTTCATTTTTTTTTTAAACTGAATTAGTTTCATTTAGTTTAAAATTCATTTCATATACTCACGTGGGTATTTTGACATCTCTTTTCTTTTTTCTCCAAGCATATAAATCTTTTCATCTACTTTCTTTTTTGGCATTTCAAAGGTCCAGTAATTTAAGGTTATATTTCTTAAATTCTTTGTGATCCTGTCCTGACAAAACAGTTGCATCTGTCCTGCCCTGCTAATATGAAAGAAATAGTACCATACGCTGTTAAAAAGCATTATGAAATTACCTAAGCAAAGAACTTGACTAAATTGTTAAATAACATACTACAATTTTTTCTGCTTAAAACTCATCTACTTCTTATTTACAAGTAACTTTTTTTTCCTTTCTAAAAATTATTTTCTAGTAGGTAACTTCTATCAGGTATGCTGTTCTTAAGTTGTTTTTCAGTCATATCTGATTCTTCAGGACCCCATTTAGGGTTTTCTTGACAAAGATACTGGAGTAGTTTACCATTGCTTTCTCCGGGCCATTTTCCAGACGAGGAAAATGAGGCAAATAGGGTTAAGTGACATGCACAGGGTCACATAGCTAGTAAATGTCTGAGGCCTGATTTGGAGGCAAATAGAATCTTCCTAATTCCAGGTTTGACACTTTGTCTGCTGAGGCATTTAACTATCGTCAGGTATACATACAAGACAAAAAAAAAACTTACACTCACTTTGAAATTTCATAAAAGTATTAACAGTCAAAGTAAGAGAAAAAAAAATCCCATGAAAACACCTAAATTTACATGATGAAGTTTCTCAACTTGGCAGGATTTAAGAACATTTTCTGTTACTACCATACTGAACTCTAGTCATTGGAGCTCATATTACATACATATATATCCTGTCTAGAGAATGACTTATATATTCCTCTTTATTTTAGGATGCAGGTACATGAGAAGATGGGCATTCATGTTTCTTTTTCATGACCTTCTGTTGGAAATGTCAACTTGGAAAAGCAAAAACACAACTGATATAAAAAATCTGATATCAAAAGAAGGAGAAATCCAGAGTATCTGAACACCTCTGGCCAGAAGGACTCCGCTTTTCTGGTGGAAGGAGGAGGGGATATACGAAAACAAAGTACGTTTTATACATTAGTTTGGTGCAGACACTCACTTTGGAGGACGGGCTGATTTGTTCTCTTCTGGGTACACCTCCCCCACTATCACACATTAATACTAATGAGGCTATAATTCTGTTACATAATATACATACTACCTGAGGTTCTTTAAGCAAATGCAGTAATAACCTTCACCAGTTTAACCTTCATGTGTCCTTATCTGGAGCTGAGTGTCCCAAGGCTGCTGTCTGCTTTCTATTTGGTCAAATCCATCTGCTGTTGCCAGCTTCTTTTTTATTTTATTTTACTTCAGTGTTGTCTAGGAGTTCTATGGGAACTGGCAATCTGACTTCTTTCCAGGGCTACTGTCTGGTCTGCTGATCTTACTCTTATCAGTAGCCTTCTTTCAGCAATTTTTGCAGTCCTGTGGAAACTTAACCCTTCGCTACTTCTCACAATTCCTCTCCATTCCATTCTAAAGGAAGACTATAAACAAGTTAGAGACATAACAAATAATACTACATGTAAGTTAAAGAAGATATAATGGCATTTTTAAATGTTATAAGGAGACAAACCAATTGTTTGTGTTCTCTCATCATGTCTCTGTCAGGGATAGAGATGTCACAAGGTGCATCAGATGGACACAGAATCAACATTGAGGGAGAAGTTATAGAGAAGCTCTGTCAGTCACAAGCTCAAAATACCTGGGACCAAGCAGATCCTATAAACACAGCTGCAAAATGTTTTTAGTGGGATTCATCTGTCCAACCAGATCTGGTAAGCACTACCAGAGTCAACATGATTGCTTGAGAGCCTGGTGACAATGAGTCAACATAGGGATCTTTAGGAGGTTCCAGGATCAATATTCTTCCATCAATGCTGAGGACACTAAATATTGAACCTTTTACTATAGAAGCTGTATTTTCTTTCTCAACTGACATATATGGCATATCACTAGTATCAGGATTGTGTAGTCTACCAGTGACATCCCAAGATGCCAGATGTCAGAGGTGCTAGCCCCTTCCTTCCCCCTAGAGCAAGTCCTAAAAGCATATGTTGTCAGAAAACTAGCAGGTGAACTTCTTGTTAACAGTGAGTCAGTGCTAAAAAAACACGACTTTCTGAGCATTAAAAGTGTCTGATTGATGGAAATTGGAAAAATATTCTGGCTTTATGGGATCCAGAGTCTGGGGAAGAAATGGCCAAACCATCACTTGAGAAGAACCCGGAGTTATATAACCTTACCTCCAAACCCCTGACTGACAAAATGCAGGGAACAGTCTTGTATTCACCTTTTATCTCCCTTCTCACATTTAGCTCCTAGAGAAGAACTCTCTCTCCCAAAACCAGTACAACTTCAGAAAGAGATGATGCAATTCCAAAGGTAGCAAATGAGCTGCAGGGGGCTTTTATTATTGGTACTTGGAAGAATTTTGTGTTCTTGTAGATGATGGAATTGTAGTTTCAGTCATAAAATGATGGCTACATCACTTGCCCAAACGAGCTGTACGTTTACAAGTAATACTTGCCCAAGTAGCAGGTTCTGATCTCACCAGTACATGGATGGAATAACTAGAGCATTCTTTGAACACCCTGACTTTCCTTGGCACTCCTATCAGATCATGTATTCACAGGAACAGCAATTCTGGTTCTTCCAAAGATTGGCCAAAATCCCTATTATGGCTATAGAAGTGATCTACCCCCTTGTTAAATGAACTAGGTTCATGAATTTCCTGGGGTCTTGTTGTTTCTTGATTTAATTTTTAAAATAATTTAAAAACATTTCTACCAATGGGAAGTGTGGGTAAAGGACTTAGTGAACAAGCCAAATCAAAGAATCTCTGAGCTCTGAGTGGGGCAGAAGTTGACTGAAGGAGAAACTCAGAGTGGACACAAGAGCCATCATACTTACAATGTCACAGAAATGAGAGGCACCCATATTTCCTGCCAGCAACAAGTATGTACATAACCAGTGTTTTTCTGCTAGACAAACTGGTTCAAGGGTGCTAGACAATAAATGTGTTTTTCTGTTGACGTTTCATTTCTTTTTAGACCATATTGTTTTGTAAGGGGAACTAGATTAGGAGCTATACATATTGAATAGTTAGGAAGATCTTAGAGAAAAGGGTTTAACTTAGAGTCTTAAATGAGAGGTAGAAGAAAATCCTCCAATGCTTAGTTCTGAATCACACGAAAAGGCCACAAGTGATAGCAGGTGAAATCAGTGCAGAAGCACCTCAGAAAGGGTTCAGAGGGAAAATAAAATAATGGACTGATTATCTGATATAGTCAATAATTTTTAAAATCTCTGAGTTTCAGATATATTACTTAAAATGTTCTAACAGAGAGCATATTTTGGAATAAGTACTCTTTTCTTTTCAGGTTTTTTTTAAGTACCCTTCTCTCCTTAATATATACAACTGTGTTTACAGTATTTAATATAGTTCTTTAGAAATTATACATTCAAGTTGCTCAGCTGTTTTAGTCATGTTTAATTCTATGTGATCCCATTTGGAGTTTTCTTGACAAAGATACTGGAATGGGTTGTCATTACCTTCTGCAGTTCATTTTATAGGTGAGGAAACAAAGTCAGACAGTGTTAAGTGACTTGCTCAGGGGAACACACAGCTAGTAAGTCTCTGAGGCTAGATTTTAACTAACGTCCTCCTGACTCCAGGCCCAGGGCACCTACATGGCTTTATAAATATCATGGGTACCTATTGTGCTAAGGTAAGTGTTTGCTAGTACCCAGAGTCATGGGTATACACCCATCTCACAGTTTTCTAATTCACTGTACTTGTTCAAAATAATTTTGAGTTGGTGCTTTAAATATCACTTTGAATTTTATTATTTTTAATATAACTCTTAAACATATGCTAGTGTCTTTTAAGGAAATACTATTTTATCCTCATTTTTGTAGCTGAAACTTTTTTTTCTCACTATGAATCTTCATTGTAAACCATTTTTTCATTGTTTCCCAGAATTAATGTGCAACTTCTATTTCCAAAGTACTCCAGAGGTGGTTAAGATCAAGTGAGTGAGAAGGGACAGAGTTAATGCTCTGAGACTGGGGCAAGGGGAGTTGAGTGTGATTTTACAAACTGGTTTTATAAATTGATGTTACAAATATAGATCCCAAGCACCCCATCATTACTGATGTTACAAATTGGTATTACAAATTGAGTTTACAAATTGGTCTTACAAACAGATCCCAAGCACCCCATCAAGAGGAAACGAAAATTTTGGCTCAACAGCTTTGTAAGGCAGTTAGAGGCCAGAGACTGACCCTCCCACTTAAGGACCTTCAGAAATTTATTGAAAAAGTGAAAGTTGTCTCTCTGTGGATAGAAGACATGGGTTTAGATAAGCAGAAATGGGGCATAGTTGGGGAACAAATGACAAGTTATGAAGACAGTACCCCCAGGCTCCTAAAGGATAAGGATTTTGTAATTTATGGCCTGGTAAAAGCAGCGTTTTCTGGGATGAATCGGCCCATCTGCCATTTCACAGTGCAAAATCAAACTGAAAGTGCAGGGCTTGAAGCTGTCTCTGTGGAGGACAGACAGACTGAGGAAGAATCAGAATCTAGAAGAGGAAAAGGAGAACATCCTCAGAGCAGTGCCCCTAGTTACAGGGCCTTGTACCCCGACTCACAACAGTTCCATTTTCCTCTGAGCCCCGAAAATGCTGAGGATTGGACAGGCCCCCAAGAGAAACTCTGCCCTCCTTGTCTGGAGGTCACAGAACAGTCCAGCCTGGAGAAAGACTTAACCTTGGCACAGCAGAGGGGAGAGGATTTAACGGGGAGGTCTCTTTGCCCAGTTTCTGAGGGGAATGATGCTGCTTCTCTGGGAGGCCATAGGAGAGTGCACACACCGATAAATTGGAAACAAATAAAAGAATTAAAGGAAGCAGTGGTTAAATGCCGCCCTAAAGCCCATTTCACTATGGCCCAATTAGATAATGTTTCTTCCCAATACACTTTAGTCCCCAATGACTGGAAAGCCCTTGCTTGAGCCTCCCTGACACCTGGGCAGAGCATAGTTTGGATGTCTGAAGACATTGAGTTTTGCAGGGAGGAAGCTAGATGGAAAGTGGCTACTATATTCGCTCAATTCCTGGGAATGGGGAATTATGATGTCACCGCTCAACAACTGAATTATCAGCCTGCTGATTGTGTGATTACAGATCAATGTGCCAATAAGGCTTGGAAAAGGGTGGTTGCAGTTGGTCAGGGGTAGCACCAGACCATGACTCAGTTATGCTGCGGTGCCCAGGAGGCTTTTCTGGATTTTATTGTTCGTATGCAGGAAGTCGCGGCTGATAGTATGGGAGATGGAGCTGGAGCAGACATAGTCCTTTAGCTCATGCTAAGAGAAAATGCCAAACATGACTGCAAAAAGTCATTGGGCTTCCTAGGGATGCGGGGATAGAGGCACAGTGAGAGGGTAGGCTCCCAATTGTATCAGATGGAATTGCTAGCTGAATTCAGGGCAAGGACCAGGAAGGGAGAAAGGAAGTGTTTGGGTGTGGCAGTGATGGGGTGCTTGGGATCTATATTTGTAACATCAGTCTGTAAAACCAGCTTGTAAAATCACACTCCTCCCCCCCCCCCAGCCTCAGAGCATTAACTCTGCCCAGCAACAACCCATGAATTATTTATCTCAGCTTGGAACAATGACAAGATACACCCATCAATCCTTCACTAAAGTATCTATAAACATTCCAGCTCAGGACGCTATTATCTCCCCCTTGTATACTGTCCCTCTGCCCCCATGAATCCTCCCGTGCCTATCTCTAGGTTGACTCCTTTGTAATTATCCACACAATGAGTCTCCGTTAGCCTTGGTTCCCAGACATCCATCTTGTCAAACATGACACTGATTGGTGGCAGACTGGGCACTTCTCCGTCAGCCCTTGAGGACTAGCTGACTTAGTGACGTTTCAAGCCTAAAACCACACCTCCAGGTAGCCCCCCCGGGCTATTTCCCGTGAATTATGGGCAATACACCTGTGCAGTTGACATTAAAAGTTCATGTTCCTTTAAACACTGGCCCCACTTTAACCCCTCCCTTATCCTACTCTCTTCTCACCTGGTCAGCATAATTGGCATCCAATGAATAGCCTTAACTCCTTAAAAGCTATGCCAGTATCTTCTTTAAGCTTGCATGTCCCCTAAGGACCCTTGCCCGCTGTACAGCCTAACAATAAACTTTTACAACTCTGACTCCAATTTGCCTTGGGCTGAAATCTTTCCATACCAAATCGCAGGCTTTCTGGTCTTAGATAAAGAGAGCTCCTGCTGAACCTATTTGCCATCCCTCATAAGCAGTAAATAGCATTTAAAGAAGAACTGTCCAAACAGAAACTGGATCACCCTACTGGGCCTTGTTTCAAGTGTGGAAAACCATGTCATTATGCTAAATACTGCCGCTTTGCTAATCCAGCGTGAATGGGCAGAGGGGCCTTTCCACTGAGGAACAACCTTTGGAAACCTAGTACATGACTCTCTGGGGAAAACAATCAACTCAAAACTTCCCATTTACAGCCTCAGTAAATTCCGAGTTCCCCCTCCTCCCCACACACACAACTATAGAGCTACCCATCAAACCCCTCAATAGAGAAGTTCTTGTACTCAACCATCCTGGGTATATACTTGGTATCTTGCATACCTGAAACAAAAGCCCCTGAGATAATATTTATAAATCCAACTGAAGAGGAAACATTTATTGATGACGCTGTCGAAATGGGGTTGCCTTTAGATGATTCAGAAAACTCTTATCTAGGCTTATCTCAAACCATTGAATTGGAAAAACTGTGGGATACTTTAGTAATACAGGGGCAGCCATTTCAATGTATTTTTGATACAGGGGCCAACAGTACTGTAATAACATCCCAGGCATGGCCCTTGATTTAGCGGTTAGCTCCCGTCACTCAGGCAGTGAATGGGGTTGGAGGTGCCTAGCGGGCTTGGCAATCACAAAAAATGGCTATGCTGGGAGTTCAAGGGTAGCTAAGGCTTTATACAACCCCTAATAGTTCAGGGCCTAAATATGAATTTATGGGGTCATGAAATTATGAAATATTTGAATATGAAATTAACAAATGAATATTTTTTTCATTGGGGCCATTGGCATGAGGAGCATGTGTCCCCCACTTAAGTTGAAAACAAAAACACCTATGTGGTTAGAACACTGGCCCCTTACTAAGGAGAAACTCCTTGCTTTAGAATCTTTAGTCCAAGAACAATTGCAGCTGGGTCACCTGGAAGAATCCTTTAGTCCTTGGAATTCCCCCATGTGTGTCATCAAAAAGAAATTCCGTGCTTTTTGCTTTTTAACAGACCTCTGTGGGGTTAATGCTGTGTTAGAACCTATGGAAGCTTTGCTGCCTGGGTTCCCTTCTCCTAATATGGAACCTCAGGGATATTCAATTTGGACCATAGATATTGACTGTTTCTTCAGCATCCCACTGCATCCTGAGGATAGAGAGAAATTTGCCTTCTCCATCCCCCAGATTAATTTTCAGGCTCCCATGAAAAGGTATCAATGGAAGGTGTTGCCACGAGATGGCTAATAGCCCTACTTTTTGCAAGTGGTTTGTAAGCCAGGCCCTAGATGGACCCAGGAAAAGGTGGCCTGAAGCCTACATAATCCATTATATGGATGACATTCTTGTAGCTCACAGCTCCCCTCAAACCTTGCAGGCCATAACAATTGAGGTGGGTAAACAATTGCCAAACATTGGGTTACTGATTGCTGCAGAAAAAAACACAGGTTACAGTTCCTCATCACAAACTGGGCATCAAAATGTCCGAACATGAGATTAGGCAATCCCCTCCTCATATTGATTACGAGCGATTATGTACTCTAAATTTAGATTTCCAAAAATTAGTAGGAGCCATACAGTGGCTGAGGGCTAGAACTCAGGACACCCCTCCACAATATATTGCAGGGTGATTCGGCCCTTTTCTTTCCTAGATCTTGGACTGAGGAAGCAAGAAAGGCAGTTAAGAAACTGTGAATTAGTGACAGGAAACAACGTATAGACGACAAAGGAAGCAACCTTTAGAGATAACTACTCTAGGTAAGGAGTGTTCTTTTGTTGTTATACACCAAGGCAATTTTGCCCTTGAATGGCAGTACCCCTCTAGGACAAACAGGATAATTGAGACCTTAGATGTAGAAATAGGTAATGTAGCTCTAGTGGCACCCAAAAGGGCCATTTCCTCTCAGGACAGCAGCCTGGGCTGTACACAGGCTTAACCAAATTTGAAATCCAGGAGCTTTCCCAGAGCTTTGTCCTTTGGGCATCTCTTAGCCAGTGGGTGAAATGTGGATTGAAAACAACCTTCTTGGCTGCCCACCTCTGGGAGGAATGGAAAACTACTCCCCCTTTGCATGTCAGTGCCACCCCAGTGGACTGTGATAATGTGTAGACAGATGCCACTAAGGATGGTAGAGCAGCACATACAATGAAAAAACTAAAGAACTCCAAGTATTACAAACTCCCTATACTTCAACCCAAAAGAATGAATTATATGCAGTCATTATGGCCCTTAAGAGGTATCCAGAACCCATAAATCTCAGTTCTGATAGTGCATACACCACCTTCATTATGGCTGAACATCCCACAATAGGAACCTCGATTATGGATTTAAAACTATGTTTAGAGAACCACAAAGCACCCCTTTACGTTCTCCACGTGAGATCACACACTGATGGGAGGGGCCAGTGTTTCAGGGAAATCAGATAGTGCACCAAGCTTTACAGTCTCCAAGGCAATGCTTCCCTGTAGAAGCACAACAGGCCCATGATTAATTTCACCCCTCAGTCAGATCATTAAGGCACCTGTATGGTCTTTCCAAAGAACAAGCTAGACAAATAGTGAAACAATGCACTCCCTGCATTCCTTATCTCCCGCCACCTCCTGGGGGAATGAACCCCCAAGGAAAGGCACCAAATGAAATTTCGCAGATGGATGTAATACACCTTTCTTGAGCCTGCATCCGTGTAACAATAGACACCTTCTCAGGTTTTTTGATGGTCACCAGACAAGGAGGAGAAAAGATAAGTCATGTAGAAAAAGTCATTTATACCGTTGTTTTTCCATCAGTGGACCCCCTCAAGAGTTAAAGACAGACAATGGCCACTCTCATGTTTCTAAATCCTTGCAGGAGTTTTTAGCTGAATTTGGCATGAGACATGTTACTGGCCTCCCTTACAATCCCACTGGTCAAGCAATCGTGGAATGAGCAAATCGCACTATCAAGGAGATCCTCGCCAAACAGGAAAAGAGAAAGGGACTGTTGCGACAAAGGAATCTTGATATGGCACTTTATACATAGAACTTTTTAAAAATTTGATTGTTATTCTCTGACTTCCGCTATGTACCATTTTTCTAGGGGCAAGCATCTTCTATGCCCCTTTCCCCCTACAATCTCTGGTGTTCACCCAGAAGTGCCCATTATGTGGCGTGGCATGATGGGAGGTGGGAGGACCCTGGGAAGGTGATAATATGGGGGGGAGGGCATGTTTGTATCTGCACAGAAAATGGCCACAAGAGCTGGGTCCCAGTCCATGCTACTCGTGTCCTTGCCAACCCACCAGCTGAAACAAAGGAGAAGGAGATGACCTTGGCAACGACCCTGACCCCATAAGAGATCGCTTGCACAACTAACCTGGCTCCTGCTGACTCTCTCACTCCTTCCTACTGACCCAGAATGCAAGCCTCAGCATTGGGCAGTTGTTCCTAACCCTCTTTGACCCCAGATTGTCTCCTGGGAGGAAGTTCTTCCTGAGATAATTTTGTCCAGCAATGGTTCCAAGACTACAGGCCAGGAATTTGACCTGACCCTGCCCAACAACATTACAATATAACTTCACAGGACTTTTGCTGAGGTTGCCCATCTGTTTTTCAGGAGGCAACCATACAGATTGTGAACATTTAACAAATGTTTCCATGACTGCGCAGATAGCAGCAGGCAGCACGTAGACTGTGTATTGGATGGGGCTTGCATGGAACCTTAACTGCTCTGGAAGTACCCATACAACATAGTGATTTATTCCCCTTTGTACCTACTGTCCACACGGGTATATTCCCACATATAATAAAGTGTAAGACCAGCCAAAAACAATGCTGTCAGATGAGAGAGAGTGAGACCTTGCAGTCATGGGCTGTAACTGGGAACAAGCCTTTGTAACCCTCCCTGCCCCAGTTTGGGTAACAGAACAGAGAAAGCACACCCCTCAACTCTGGAAGGCTTTCATGGCCACTAATTACACAATCATAGTACTTGTGTATGTATCCTAAATAAGACCCGAGCGTATCCAGGCTATGAATATGTTTGGGAAACCTTATTCGGGAAAGGCCAGAACTGGATTGTCAATGTGGGCGTAGAGGACGGCATGGGATATGTGTTTCAATCTCATGCTTGTTTAGGGAGTCTCTATGCCTGCATGTTGGGCAGAAAGGTTAATATTAGCAGCCAAATGGGGGAACGCTGTAATGTTACCTGCTTCAATTGCACAGTATCTGACTGTATGGGGCCCCTTAGTGGTCAGGACAAAGTGTTTATAACAACAAGACCACGATTTGTTCTCACTCCAGTACAGACTGATGGGTGATACCCCACCTTGGCTGACCGTACCTTACAGGCTCTACAAAAGAAAGGGATGGGAGTGCGTTTAAGATGGAGGAAACGGTGCTTTAATTGCATCGTAATTGGCACCACCTTGTTGATTTCCCTTATCACCTCTTCTGTTTCCGTAGCAATGTCCATGTCCATGGTACAAAATCAAATAGGGCAGGCCCAAGACTTAGCCCATAATGTCTCAACAGGCTTTGCCATACAAAGCTGCATTAACAATGAGTTTTACAGGCTTATTAACAGTCTTAGAGAAAGCATCATCAATGTTGGCGAGGAAGTCAGCCTGTTGGAAGTCATGCAGATGTTCCAGTGTGATTATGGTACCACCTTTTATGTGTTACCAACCTCCCTTATAAGGAGACCAACAGGTTCCATTACAATTGGATGAAGTAAAAAATCATGTGAATGACCTTTTTCTATCCTCCAACGTCTCACATGATTTAGATCTACACCAATTAGCCTTAGAAGTCAATTGTGCTGCCCAACAAGATTTGCTACCTGATAAACGTGCCCAAGGCATTACAGATTGGTTCCAACACCTAAAGATAAGTTCCTGGTGGGCAAATACACAAACTATGCTGATAATGTCTGTTTGTTTTTGGTGTTACTTAGTCGGCTTCCTCGCATTGTGAAGTATGTAATAAGTGTTTTTTAAACGATCCCTTTGGCCTGACAAGTGTTCACACCTCGTTACAGTTTTCCTCATGATTTGTGAATACTATATAATATGTAATTGAATGGCTTTTTGTTTGGTAATTATCCCCTTGTCTATTGCCTTCTAATGCAGATGTCCAAGAATCCAGTGCCTTGCAGGACTCATAAGGACTTTTTGGGGACTGCAGCCCCTCAGGCACCTCAGGCGTTCAGATCTGAGTTCAGATCTGTTGCAACAAGAAACTGAGCACTCAGCAGAATGTGCTGATCTTATCTGTGGTATGTGGTCAGGGGACCCTAAACTCTAGGAAGTGCTGAGGGGTCCAGATCATGTGCTGTCACACAGTGTACGCTGATGTTTATCTCGGGGACTAAGGTAAGTGCACAGGAGTACGCAAGCTGTTCTGAATACAGCCTCCCTGTTCTCTGATTGCCCCCCCCCACCTTCCCTCATGAGTTGTTCTTGAGCTCTGCAAGTGCACTTTGGGGATTTAAGGGTTGAAGCATGAGGGGGCTGGGAGAGATGTAACAACACGCCTGTCTTGCCAATAAAGCTGTGCCTTTCTCCATTTCCACTGGCTCACCTTCTCCTTTATGTGGACAAGCAGGACATCACCGGATGCGCACTTAAGGCCTGGGAGAGGTAAGACTCAGCTAGAAAGCCTAGGATCACTACACTACTATACTAGAAGACCTCTGAAATATTCACTTGTTCTTTACATTATTTGTTTCCAAACTCATCTGATCACTTAGCACATTCTGTTAAAAAAATTTAAACATGTATTCCAATATACATATATTATAGGTGTTTTGGATGACCTTTTGAGAATACTTATTATTATAAATTTATAACTTGACATCTGCATACAATGCAACTATTGCATTTAATTATATTGTATATGACTAATTATTCATTTTATATTTATTTTGTGCATATTCATGTATTATGTACCACTCTCCACATTAAAATGTAAATTGATTGAAAGTAGCTATTGGAGGTGGAGCCAAAATGGTGGGATAGAAGCAGGAAAACTCTGTATGTCCCCTCCATAATCACCTCAAATATCTATAAAAAAATGACTCTAAACAAACTTTAGGGCTACAGAACCCAAAAAGTGACAGAGAGAAACAAACCTCCCACTGAAGACAGCCCAGTAGAACAGCAGGAAGGGTCCATCCCAGTGCGCTGGGAGCCTAACCCATCCCAACTGGTTTTAGCCTCAGGGTGTCCACTCCCAGCCCCCACTAGAGGGACTTTGGGAGAATGGATCACCAGGAGCTAGGGCACTTTCCAGAATTATCAGCCCATAAATGCCAAAGACTAAGTGAAAGTTCAGTGTGGACTTTGTGGGAACAAGGGGTCCACGAGTGTGATCTGGCCTTTGCCCTGGGAGGGAGAAGTGCCTGAGGTGCAGCAGCTACTACCACATGGCTGTTTCATAGCTGATGACCTGCAGACTGTAGGGGGAGCAAGCAACCAGTCTGAGGGAAAACTGCCCTTGCTTTAACCTGCTTGGATCTGGATTGCTGTCTTGGGTGGAGGTCCTGGGGTGCATGACCATTGTGCCAGAGCCAGCAGAGGCTTCTGACAGGGCACCCAACTAATAGCTCCATCACCTGCAGAAACCCCAGAAATTTGGGACAAAGTTCTCCTCTCTGGAAGCAGAATTCTACTGTGGCAAAAAGCTCAAAAGTCAAATAATTGAAGGGCAACATGAGCAAGAAAAGGAGGCACAGCTTTCCATCTTTGGATTCCTTTTTGGGGACAAAAATGATTAAAGCATGAAACAGGAGGTTTAAGAAAACACAGTCAGAACTCCTGCATCAAAAGCTTCTAAGAAAAGTACAAACTGGTTACAGACAATAGAGGAAGTTAAGAAGGATTTTGAAAACCAAGTAAGAGAAGCGGAGGAAAAATTAGGAACAGAAATGAGAATGATGCAAGAAAATCATGAGAAGATTGTCAACAACTTGACTGAAAAAAAATAACACCTTAACAAACAGACTAACTCAAATGGCAAAAGAGGCTCAAAAAGCCAATGAGAAGAATGCCTGAAAAAAAGAATTTGCCAGATGGAAAAAGAATCTCAAAATCTCACTGAAGGGAATAATTCCTTCAGAATTAGATTGGAGCAAATGGAAGCTAGTGACTTTATGAGAAAACAAGATGCTATTAAACAGATCCAAAGGAATGAAAAAATAGAAGGCAATGTGAAATATCTCATTGTAGAAAGCACAGACTTGGAAAACAGATCCAGGCGAGATCAATTAAAAATATTGGACTACCTGAAAGCCACGATCAAAACAAGAACCTAGAAATCATCCTACAAGAAATTCTCAAGGAAAACTACCCTGATGTTTTAGAACCAGAAGGCAAAACTGAGGTTGAAAGACTCCACCAATCACTTCCTAAAAAAAGATCCCAAAAAGAAAACTCCTAGGAATATTATAACCAGGTTTGGGAATTAGCAGATCAAGGAGAAAATATTGCAGGCAGCCAAGAAGAAACAATTTGTAATATTATGGAAACACAATCAGGATGACACATGACCTGACAGCTTCTACATTGAGGGATCAAAGGGCTTGGAATAGGATATTCTGGAGGTCAAAGGAGCTGGGTTTAAAACCAATAATCACCTACTCAGCAAAACTGAGAATCGTGTTTCACGGGAAAATATGGTCATTCAGTGGAATAGAGGACTTTCAAGCATTCTTGATGAAAAAACTGGAGCTGAATAGAAAATCTGACATTCAGATACAAGAATCAAGAGAAGCATGAGAAGGTCAACAGGGAAAAGAAATCATAAGGAACTTAACAAAGTCGAACTATTTACATTCCTACATGGAAAAATGATAATTGCAACTTATGAAATTTTTCTCAATATGAGAATAGTTGAAGGGAATAGAAATGTATGTTTATACACACACATACATGTCTGTGTGCATACATGCATATATATGTCTATATAGGAGGGTATATGGGCATATAAATAAGTATGTGAGTGTGTGTATATATGTGTACAGGTACACATAGACAGAGGGCACAGGACCACTTGGATAGGAAGGGATGATATTTAAAAGGTGACACTGAGATCTGAAAGAGGAATATAATGAGAGGAAATGGGGAGAGACAGAATGGGGTGAGCTATCCCATACAGAAGCGGCAAGGGGAAATGGTCATAATGGAGGGAAAGAACAGGAAGGCAAAAGGGAATGGGTCAACCTTATTCCATTGGATTTGCTTAGGGAGGGAATGACATGCACATTAAACAGGGTATCTCACCCTACAGAAGAGTAGGGAGGGATGGGATGAGAGGGGGTAGGATGGAAGGGATGGCAGGCTGGGAGGGAGGGAAGTTGGAAGCACTCACTTTAGAAAAGGGACAGGATCAAAGTGAGAAGAGAATGAGTGGGAGGTGATATAGGAGGGAGTGAAATATAGTCAGTCTTTTACAATACAACTACTATGTAAATGTTTTGCATAGATATACATGTACAACCTATGTTGAATTGCTTATGTTCCCAGTAAGGGTGCGTGACAAGGGAGGAAGGGAATGAATCTGGAATTCAAAGCTGTAAAATGAAATGTTAAATACATACTATTATTAACATTATTTGACATGTAATTATTATTTGTAATGATTACAATTTGTATTTATTATTATATTTATTTATAATATTTATTATTATTATTATTATTATTACAATTTGTAATAATTACATGTAATAAGATATACAGGCACCGGGGCGTAGAGAACCACTGTGGCCTACTGGAAAGCTTGAGGGGTTATGGGAGAAGATATGGGAGAGAGCACAGTGGAGGAGGGGATATCCAGTGGGATTGCTATTTTGGTGTTGTGGGTAGGGGAAAAATGGGGAGAAAATTTGTAACTCAAAATCTTGCAGAAATGAATGATGTAAACTAAAAGTTAATAAAATATTTGATAAAGTAAAAAATGTAAATGTAATAATATCATTATCAAACATATATGCACCAAGTGGTATAGCATTTAAATTCTTAGAGAAGAATTTAAGGGAGTCAGAGGAAGAAATAGATAACAAAACTGGGCTAGTCAGGGACCTCAACCTCCTCCTCTCTGAACTTGATAAATCTAACCTCAAAATAAGCAAGAAGTTAAAAAGGTGAATAAAATTTTAGAGAAGGTAGATGTGATAGACCTCTGGAGAAAATTGAAAGGGGATAAAAAGTAATATACTATCTTCTCAGCAGCACATGGCACATACACAAAATTGGCCATGTGCTAGGGCATAGAACCTTACAATCCAGTGCAAAAGAGCAGAATTATTAAATGCATCTTTTTTAGATCATGATGCAATACAAATTATACATAATAAAGTGCCATGGAAAGATAAACTAAAAACTAATAGGAAACTAAGTGATGCAGTTCTAAAGAATAAATGGGTCAAATAACCAATCATAGAAACAATCAATAACTCCCCCCAACACACATAATGGCAATACACAATATACTAAAACTTACGGGAATCAGCAAAAGCAGTTCTTAGGGAATGTTGTGTATCACTGAACAGTTGCATGAATAGAGAAAAAAGAGATCAATGAATTGGGCATGCAACTGAAAATGCTAGAGAAAGAAAAAAATTGAAATCCCTAAATTAATACCAAATTAGAAATAATTAAAAGCAAAGGAGTTATTAATAAAATAGAAGTTAATACAAATATTGAAGAAAAAATAAAACTAAGAGCAGGTTTTATTAAAAAACAATAAAATTGATAAAAGTTTATTTAATTTTATTAAAAAAGAAAGAATAACAAATTATTAGCATTAAAAATGGAAGCAGGCTTAATTTACCTTCAGTGAAGAAGAAAATAAAACTATATTTTGAACCAAGAGAACATTGTACACAATTATAGATACTTACTGTCTATGATCACTAACTTTAACACTGGGCTCTTCTCAGCATTGCAAGCCTATTAGACAACTCCAAAAAACGTACCTCTGACATTAGAGGATGTGAATTTAAATCTTTGTTCTGAGATTAATTTTATGATCTCAGACAATTCATTTAACCTCTTTGATCCTCAATTTCTTCATTTGGCTATTGAGAAGATTGTGTCCCTCCTAGATTGAAATCAATGCTCCTATTAAATTCATGCTAAATTGAATCAGCATCTATCTAACATTATCCTGGAAAGACTGAAACTAAACACTATCATTTTTCAGCATCTATAAAACTCAAACTATTATTCCATCATAGTGCAAGGTGACAGTGAGTTCTTGCAGGTGAGACCAACGATGCACAAACTCTGGTAGATCTTTTCATACTCTGGAGAGACTTTAAATGTGTATTTAGTGATGTATCAAATAGCTATGCTCATCCCTAGATGATGATCAATTCACAGATACTAATCCTGAAGGTGGGGAAGGGTGGTGGAATTTTTAACCACTGTTCCTTCCAAAAATCTGCTAAATTATAGATTTCTATTCCCTTTTAATGGATAGTGAACCTATGCCAATGAAATTCTGGATAGGGTCAACATTAAAAGTTTTCAAGTACATTATAAAGAACATCTATGCTAATTCCCATTGTTCCTTAGAATTTATGTCTAATATTTAATGGTGATATTCTGGGTCTTTTGTTCTTCCAAATGATTTTTTTTACTATTTTTTCTAGTTCTATAAAGTACTTTTTGGTAGATTGATGGGTATGCCACTAAATATGTAATTTAATTTGGATAAAATTGTCATTTTCATTATATTAGCTCAACCCAGCCACGAGCAATTTATATTTTTCCAATTACTTTCATCTGAATTTATTTGTGTGAAAAGTGTTTTGTAGTTGTGATCATATAGGCGCTGGGTTTGTTTTGGCAGGTTGATCCCCAAATATTTTATAACGTTTACAATAACTTTAAATGGAATTTCTCTTTCTATCTCTTGCTTTTGGATTTGATTATAAATATACAGGAATGCTGAGGGTTAATGTGGGTTTATTTTATATCCTGCAACTTTGCCAAATTTATTCATGGTCTCAAGCATTTACTTGATTCTCTAGGATTCTCTAAGTATATCATCATATCATCTGCAAAGAGTGATAATTTAGTATCTTCTTTGCCTAATCTGATTCCTTGGATTTCTTTTTCTTCTCTTATTGCTACTGCTAACATTTGTAGTACCAGATTGAATAAGAGGGGTGACAGTGCACATCCTTGTTTCACCCCTGATCTTATTGGAAATGATTCTAGCTTCTCCCCAATACATATAATACTTGCTGATGGATTTAAATAGATGGTACTTATTATTTTAAGGAAGACTCGATTTATTCCCATACTTTCTAGTGTTTTTAATAGTAATGGATCCTGTATTTTGTCAAAAGCCTTTTCTGCGTCTATTGAGATAATCATATGGTTTCTGTTTTATTTTTGATATGATCAATTATACTCATGGTGTCCTAATATTGAACCATCCTTGCATTCCTGGAATACAGCCTACCTTATCAAATATTATTCTTGTGATAAGTTGCTGTAGTCTTTTTGCTAATATTTTACTTAAAATTTTTGCATCTATATTCATGATGAAAAGTGGTCTATAATTTTCTTTCTCTGTTTTTATCTCTTCCTGATTTAGGTATCAGTACCATATTTGTGTCATAAAAAATGGTAGGACCCCTGATTCACTAATTTTTCCAAATAGTTTGCAGTGTTGGAATCAATTGTTCTTCAAAAGTTCGATAGAATTTACTAGTAAATTCTTCTGGCCCTGGAGATTTTTTCCTAGGAAGTTCACTAATGGCTTGTTCCATTTCTTTTTCTGAGATGGGGTTAAGTAATTTATTTCCTCTTCAGTTAATCTGGGCAATTTATATTTTTGTAAATATTCATCAATTTGACTAATATTGTCAAATTTACATGCATACAATTGGGCAAAATAATTCTAAATTATTGTTTCAATTTCCTCTTCATTGGAGGTAGATTCATTTTTTATACTTGTAATTTGGTTTGCTTCTTTCTTTTTTTCATATTGACTATAGGACAATCAATTTTATTTTATTTTTTGTAAAACCAGCTCTTAGTTTTACTTATTTATTCAACAGTTTTCTTAATTTGTTTTATTAATATCTTCTTTGGTTTTCATTATTTCTAATCTAGTATTTAATTGGAGATTTTCATTTTTTTCTTTTTCTAGCTTTCTCAGTTGCATACCCAATTCATTGACCTCCATGTTTGCATTCAGGGATATAAAGCTTACCCTAAGAACTACCTTTGCTGCATCCCAAGAGATTTTGTATGTTGTCTCATTATTGTCATTCTCTTGAATGTAAAACAAATTTCTCTACCCAGCTGAGTGTATATGCGATTCACTGTCTGAGGGAATTCTGATGAGAGTAAGGTTCACTCATTCCATGTCCCCTTTCCTCCTCCATTGTGAAAGCTTTTTCTTGCCTTTTACATTAGATAATTTACCCCATTATACCTTTCCCTTTCTTCCAGTACATTCTTCTCCCACTCCTTGATTTTACTTCATAGATATCATACCTTCATATTCAACTCACACCTGTCTGCTGTGTGTGTGTATACTCCTAATTATCCTAGAAATGAGAAAGGTTTTGTGCATTATAAATACCATTTTCTCATGTAGGAATGCACAGTTTTAAACTACTCAGTCTCTTACGATTTTCCTTTTCTGTTTACCTTTTGATGCTTCAGTCTGGTATATGAAAGTAAAATCCTCCATTCAAATCTGTCTTATTTTTCATTAAGAATACTTGAAAGTCCTTTATCTCACTGAGCATCCATTTTTTCCCTGAAGTATTACACTCAGTTTTGCTAGCTAGGTGATTCTTGATTGTAATCCTAGGTCCTTTGCTCTCTGGAATTTCATGTTCTAAGCCTTCCCATTACTTAATGTGGAAGATGCTAAATCTTGTGTTATCTTGACTGTGGCTCCATCATACTTGAATTGTTTCTTTCTGGTCACCTGCATTGTTTTTTCCTTGACCTGAGAAGTCTGGAATTTGGCCACAATATTCCTAGGCACTTTCTTTTTGCAATCTCTTTCTGGATTCTCTCAGGATCTATTTTACCCTCTGGCTCTAGAAGAGCAGGGCAGTTTCCCACAGTAATTTATTGAAAGGTAATATCCAGGCTCTTTTAAAATCATGGCTTACAGATTGTCCAGTAATTTTTAAATTCTCTCTCTGAGATCTATTTTTTATGTCAGTTGTTTTTCCAATGAGATATTTCACTGTCTTCTATTTTTTTAAAAAAGTTTTTTTTTGGTTTTGTTTTATTGTTTCCTGATTTCTCACAGTCAGTAGCTTCTGATTGCTCCATTCTATTTTTTTTTTGCCTTAGGCATAGTTTGTATTTATTCAGACATTGTACAAATATCACAGGGAATTTTCTTACACGGCAAAAAGTATAAATGTTATCTTTATATAAGAATTTGTTTATTCCTGTAAATCTCTGCAAATCTCTTTCCAAACATTTTCTAACTGGAAACAAGGGATGATATATATCATAGCTGAGTCAGGGGGCCTCCTCCTTCCAGCCCTAAGGCTAGAGGCACAGAGATGGGGACACATCCAGTTTGGCCAGTCCCTTAGCCTATCTCATTAACATATTATGCAGCATCAAGGAGATGGCATCATTCCTGCTCTATTCACAAACAATGTGTATTGGCTTCCCTTATCCCCTCCACCAAGTCGTTTGCAGGACTCTTTACAGACCCCAGGAAAGCCTGGTTCAAACTCAAGACATTGGTTTGTCTTTGTTTTTTTTTCTTTCTTTGTTTGTCTTTTATGTGTTTGTGTCCTCACCCTGGCACTGGGCTTGGCCTTTTGGGCCTTGGGGGGAGGTACATGGGCAGAAACAGAGGGAAGGGGAATGTGGCGAGTAGGTCTCCTAAGTAGCTTTGATGATGAGAACTAAGATAATGTATCACTCGGGCACAGCAGACCCTGAACTCCAAGATGAGGTCTGCGATGCAAAAGGAGATGAGGGCATGAGGTTTCTGTCCCTAGGAAGAGAGGCATATGGCAAACTTCTGCTATGTGTTAAGAGAGGATAAACATATTGGGGGGGTAGAAAATTGGTCCCTCTCCCCATTTTGCAGGGCAGATGGACAAACTTGTGAGTTGAAGAAATAAGAAATCATACCCTAATTGTGCAATTTGGAAAAGGAGGGAATTGAAGGGGTCTAGTGGCTGGTCAGTCTGTATGCAGAAAAATCCTAGCAGTCTGGGCATGGAGGGAGCAGGAAGAACCAAAGCTCCCCAAGTCAGACAGTCTTGTCTGCACACAGTCCCAAAGGCTGTCAGAAGTTGAGGACTGGCACATCAAAGAGGTCACTGATACCTCTGCTTTCATCCAGACTGTAGATGCAATCGTGGTCTCCAAGGGGAAGAGAGAGGTGGTAGCATAGAGGGGCAAACACTTCTGAAGACATCAACTCCTCGGCCAGTCCAGAAGTCATCGACACCCTCGTTGGATCAAACATTTCCAATAGCTTCTGGGGGAGTTCCAGGATGCCTGGAGGGTCTGGCTTGATTGGTTCAAAA
The DNA here is from genome assembly GCF_028583685.1 of Petaurus breviceps papuanus. Classification (NCBI taxonomy): domain Eukaryota; kingdom Metazoa; phylum Chordata; class Mammalia; order Diprotodontia; family Petauridae; genus Petaurus; species Petaurus breviceps. The sequence continues at coordinate 9,320,424 of NW_027185653.1, forward strand.
GGGGTAGAAGGCGTTTCTACCTGCAAGTAGAAGGGCAAGATGGAGCTGCTATCTAAGGACACTGAGCACTTGAGTGGCTGGGTGTTGAGTGCAAAACTGGATGCAGTGCTGAAGGTACTGAGGACACCAGGATTCTTGCTATCTGTCGCAGGGCCACTTAGGCTTCCTGCAACTTAGGTAGCTGCTGGCTGCCCAACTGCACTCTGGTCCAGGGTGTTGGTAAGAGTGGAGGGGTGGGGGCTGCTGAGGATTAAGATCTCCTGGTGCTGAGAGGGTGCCAGTCTCTGTGGTGGGGTAGAAAAAATGGCTGCCTGGTACTGAAGGAAATCCTTAGGCAGAGGAACAGGAACCACCATAAGGGGAGAGCTCCATGTGTCCTTGTTCACCAGCAGTATACCTATGGGGCTGCTAGTACTCCCCAAGTGGATCTGATACTTCTTCCCATTCTAGGCTGGTACCTGATGGGGCCCGAACGGCCAAGAGCTATCCCCTTGAAACATCTGCAGAAATTCTCATGAGTCACATATGTCACATTGTCGCTGACGTTCCACATACTCTGCTGGTCCAGCTCCTGCTCCTGCTGCTGAAGCTCCTAGATTTTCAGCTTTTAATTGGATGAGTTTGCCTGCTATTTTCCTAGTGTCCCACACCCTCCCACTGGATACTGTTCTCAGACTTCTTTTCAGTCAGCCCAGTCCCTCCCAGGACATTCTTGATGTCACAGATTCTCCACTTCTGCCAAACAACCAAGGTGTCTGCTACCAGTTTCAGGTCGAGAATTCAGCCCTTAGCCTCCAGCAGCAGTGACACAAATTTGGTTGTGAGCAGCCCCAGGTTCTTCTCTTGCTAGCTTAAGGTGCCAGGAGGCAGCGGCAGCAACTGGCCCCAGACTCCCCCATGGAAGCCTGTCTCCCTAATTGCAAGCCAGGTCAGCACCTGCCACCTGCCACCACCTTGCTTCTTTCTAATTTTTAAGAAATTTTCTTCATGGGCCATCTAGGTGGCACAGTGAATAGAGTACTGCCCTGGAGTCAGGAGGACCTGAGTTCAAATCCGGCCTTAGACACTTAACACAAAAACTAACCATATGACCCCGGGCAAGTCATTCAACCCCAATTGCCCTCCAAAAAGCAAAAAAAAAAATTCTACAGGGAGTTTTTGGGCCTCCTTTTCCATTTAAGCAGCTCTTACCACATTTTTCTCATTCATTTTCGGTCCTCCTTTACCCATGGGCTTAGTCTGTTTTTGAAGGTTCTATTTTCTTGTGTCTCTTTTACAAAGTCATTGACTTTTTTAATGATTTTCTTGCATCATTCTCATTTCTCCTGCCAAATTTCCTCAACCTCAAGACATCACCTGACTTTCAAAATCCTTTTTGAGCTCTTCTTTTGGCTTGAGACTAATTCCTATTTTTCTTAAAGGCTTTGGATGAGGAGATGTGACTTTGTTGTCTCCTGAGGGTGTGTTTTGAGCTCCCTTGTCACCATAGGAACTTTCTATAGTCAATAGTTTGTGTGTGTGTGTGTGGGGGGGGGGTGTTTGCTCATTTTCCCAGTCTGTTACTTGACTTTCAACTCTGTTAATATAGAGCTCTGTTTTGAGGGCAGAGGGTGTATTTTCCCAAGTTTCACTGGTTTTGTTAGCTGTTTTCAGAGCTATTTCTAGGGACCTGTAAGTTTTCAGTTCTTTAAGGAGAGATATTTACTACCCTCTGGTCCTGTGCTCTGGTATGTGAGCAACCATGAGCACTTTTCTTCCTTGGAACTGTGAGGAGGGCTCCCCCTTCACTGTGGCCACCAGCTCTGCTGTGCTCTGGGACTGTGACCCAGATCTGAATATGGGCAAAGCAACAGAGTCCTACTTTGGTGCTAGCAAAAAGACCACTGTGATGTGATGTCCTTCTGACCAGGTGTTTGTCACTCCCTTCCCCTTTACCCTCTGTGGCCTGAGAGCTCTGGAAGCAGCTGATTCTTCAATTGCTCCCAAGGCCTGCTCCTAGTGAAGTGCCCACCAGAAATTACACACCAAAGCTCCGCTCCCAGGCGCACCCTGCCAGAAAGGGGTCCCAACCAAGGTCCGTGGAAACCACCTATTAGGCCATAACAGTGAGGGGACTTTCCACCTGCGTTGCTAGAAACGGCCCAAAGTTTTGTTTCTATCCAGGGCTTTGATAGGTAACCAAGGCTTTGCCAGAAATGGCAGCACACCCCCTTGGAATCATACTTTGTTGTGAGCAATATCTCGTTCTATAAAAATTTGCTCTGCAGAAGGCTTGAGGCTGTCTTCCCTACTTGGGAGGCAGTAGGGCTGGCCCAGCTAATAAACACTCCTATTAAATCTTAATTGGCATCGCTGCCCTGTTTTACTCGGCTGTCCACTTCACTGGTTTGCTGGGGTCAGGGCTGTGCTGATGGACCTGTGCTGGACCGTGCTCCACTCTTCACCTAGCTGTGACAGCCCCTTTATACTGATCTTCTAAGCTGTCTTCATCTTTAGCATTTGTAGTCTGAGGGAACTAGAAACTACCATGGCTGCCGGTGATTCAGGTACCCCATGGCCTATTCCTACTCTGCTTGGGCCCAGTCTTTGCCAGCGTTGCCTGTGCTGGGCTGTGCTTTACTCACCCTGGTGCAACAGACATTTCCTACCAGCATTCTAGGTTATCTTGGGCTGGAAATTTACTTCACTCAGTCCTTTTTGTGGATTCTTATGCTCTAGAATTTGTTTAGAGTCATTTTTACAGGTATTTGGAAAGGTTTAGTGGAGAGCTCAGGCAAATTCCTGCCTTTACTCAGCTATCCTGGCTCTGCCTTAAATTTGAGGACTCTTGAGAACGGGGAGAACAAGAAGAGAAGGGGAAACTGGATTGTGTGACTGGGTATTTTTTATGGCACACTTAGAAAAGTAAGGTCGTTTGAACAGGCACTAACTCCCTCAACTTTGCTTTGTATTTTTCTTTTAACTTATTCCGTTAAAGACTAACTCTGTCATATTTCATATTATCTCTCAATCACCTGTGGTCAATCTTGTCATTATGTTGTTAGGTGTCCTTCTGTTTATAAAATGAGGCTTCACTGGTTTCACAAAAAGAGAGTGACCTTTTTGATTGCAAGGCTAGAAAGTCAACCCCCAGAGCTCACTGTTATTTATCTGGGAGCATAAGTACAACCACTTCATAATTACCCTTGTAAGTGCAGAATAACCATGAATTTAAACCCTGTTTTATAAGTCTGATTCATAGTCACAAGGCATAATCACATAAGGTTATCACCTTAGCATACAATGCAGAATTATTACTAGAAAGCCACTTTCATTAGATTTTTGTAAAGCCCTATTGAATTCAACTAAGTCTTATCCCTGGCAGATTTTAGAAGCCTTACCAAGGGGACCGCTGAGAGGTGCAATGAATCATTTGATTCCTGGCAGATTGATATAGTAGAAATGACACTTATGCAAATCTACCCTGGAAACAAAACTTTTTCCAAGTAATGACACTAAAGTTAAAATGAAAAATTTGAATGTGGAATTTTCATGGCTATGGTTCTCTCAAAGTAGGAAACAACCTAGAAAATTTGTCAACAGTGGTCTAGAATTGGGTCATTGGCCATGCACTAGTAGAGATATCCGCCTCCTTCCCCAACACACGCAGTGAACTGTTGCCATGAAGCTTATATTTTTAAAGAAATGAACACTTGGGGTGACTGGGTGGCACAGTGAAGAGAGCCCACACCATGGAGTCAGGACTACCTGAGTTCAAAACTGGCCTCAGACACTTAACACAAAAACTAGCCTTGTGACCTTGGGCAAGTCACTTAACCCCAACTGCCCTCCAAAAAAAAAAAAAAAGAAACGAAGCCTGGTAGCTTCAGGTCACATATTCCCTTAGAAACTCTACTTTCTTCTCTTGGTTTTATTCCTCTTTGTCTATCCTTCCCTCTCCTGTGAAATGTTTTAATTATCCTAATTTGCTGCTGAAGGCTGATTATACTACAAGCTCCAAATAAGTCTGAAAAGATACAGGAATCCAAAATATACCCTAAGAAGCTGAGGTTGCTATCAACACAAGAAGTCTTCTTTAGCAGGCTAATAAATTTATTTTGATTCACAATTTTCAGACACCTTTCCTATTCTCTTCATTGGACAGAATTTCCAAAATTTCAGAGAAGGAATGCTCATTTGATAAATTTTCAAAGAATATGAAAAGGAAGCTTGCCAAGAAAGAAAGCCAAACTAGGATTTTCCAAATTGTGCTATGACTAATACATAAAGGGTTAAATAAATATTTCTTCATCAAGAGATTATGGTGGAAGTATAAAGAGACAGACCAATTCAGTGCACTGAATCCTGGTTGAATTCTAAAACATTAATCGACTCCATTCAACCAAACATCAATGACATCAAGAAAGGCCCCTAATCTGTCCAACTGGGATATAGTTCCATCATACAAACTAAGAATAATGTTCAAGAAGAGAACTGGACAGACGATGTGTAAAAAGAAGTGTGAAAAGCACGTGCTATTTTAATATAAGTCAAAGAGAGTCTGGCCTTTAGGATAGGATATGCAAAGAAAATTTAGCATTTTCATTAAAACTTTCAGATTGAATAAAAAGAAATATCACTCTACAGGAAACAATTTTAAAAATTCTTTTCGGAACTTTTGAATACGAATAGAAAACATAGATCATCACAATGGAAAAGAAAACCCATATTTCAAATTTCACCACAGACAGGTAAAATTTCAAACACGAAAAACAAATATTGGACCAGCTAGAAGACGTAAAATACAAGGATAGGATCAGATGATGTGGGAGATGTACAAAATTGAAAGACAGAATGGAATGCGTATTTCTTTTTCTTTTTTTTGGATCAATGATCTTGCTTTAATCAAATATATGTTATTTACCTAGTTCAGGAGGAAAAGGTCAGCACCCTGAACTTCAGGGAATATAAACAGAGGTTATAAGCAGACAACAAATACAGACAGAGAAAAGATCAACAGACAAGCTTCCAGCTGTCTGATTATTACATCCATACCTAGTCTATTACCAGAGAGGGAAGCACCAACATCTTTGTTTTCAAAGCCGGGGGGCTCAAAGGCTGCCCAGAGTCTCATCTGGTCAAATCATAGAACTGTTCTCAAAGTGAGTGTAAAACAAAACCTCACATCAGGGTATATATAGCCTTCTCCTGGCTCAGAGAATGTCACAACCCTCTTGACCCACTGCCCAATCACAAAGTAAGAAGGTGTGGGCATTCCTGAAAAACAGGCCTCCCACTACAGGCTCCATGTGACCATATTCAGGCTATTAGGGGGCAAAATATATTTTCAAATCAGGGAAGGATCTCAGTGTCACTTAAGCCTATCAAAGGGCCAAGGGGCAGGGAAGATCTTCAGATTCCAGATTCCCATTCCTACCACTCAGCTCCAAGATCTTTCATGCCCATTATATAGGCAATTTACATATGAATTAGCATTAATATCTATTAAATACAACATAATCTTCACAAAATAGAGACATAACATTTGCAAGATACATAACATAAGAGCTCATTACCAAAGCGGCCACAGGGCCTTAAAGGAACACAAAGTACATAGCATTATAATCCCCAGTCCAAAACAAAAATGTCCAAATAAAGTTTTCTTGGGGTGAGGGGGGGGGTGGGTTGTCCTTCCCCTCACACTGCCCTTGCAGGCTTCCTCCTGGAACTTTTTGGCGCAGGCTCTAATGAGCCAAGTTCCAGTCTTAACACTGCTCCAGCCCCTGCATCCAAGTCCTGAGGGGTGATTGGGCAACAAAACCAAAAAAAAAACAAACAAAAAACAGCTGGGGTCCTTGGGTGTCCATGGCACTTCACCCCACCCACCACAGACACAACTCCATCCTCCCCCTGGGTCCCAAACTGTGGGATGTGGCAAGAAAACACATTCAGTGATGTATCAGCAATGCCATATTCACAATGCCTATAGAGATTACAAATATGCTGATATAATTATCCATCACAAAATACTTCAGGTTTGCCATTTGGGGAAATAAACTAGAAAATTTATTAAGATACCAAAAGACTGAGTCCCAAAACCAGAAAGTGAAAGCCATCAGAGTAGTTATGATATTGGCACAGGTAGATAAAGTAGAAAGCACCCACATTTTCAAGCCCTCAAAACAGAACAGGCTACCTCAGGCAAAGGTCCTCCTCTCCCCACTCACAGCAACCACCCAGCGCGCTCCCAGCAGCTCCGGCCCCGGCAGTGCTCAGCAGGAGTCCTTAGCAGAAAGTCCTGCTCCCAGCAGCTCCGGCCCCTGGCAGTGCTCAGAAGGAGTCCTAACTCAAAAAAAAAAAAAAAAAAAGGGCTTCGCACTGCCACTGCCTCTGCTGCTGCCGCAACCGCAACCACCGCCAACTGCAGGACCGTTAGCTCGGCTTTTGTTTTTCTCTCGCTTGCTTTCCACTTTCTCTTGCTCCGCCCCTTCCTGCTACGTCAGCAAACTGCAGGACCGCTAGCTCGGCTCAGAAAACCGCAGGACCGCTTTCTCTTCCTCTGCTATGTCAGCACGTCCATGGGGCATGGGAGATCTTTAAATCCCATAACCCTTACAGTGCTCCTGTCTTGCTTCACAGTCTTTATATTGTCCTGTGGCTGAATTGTGAACTCTTGGGTTCCTCCTCCTCCTGCAGGAGGCAACCACTCCTGGCTCCTGCCCCAATCCTGATGCATGCAGCTCACTATTCCTGCTTTCACCTCAGCGAAGTCAGCATGCAGGCAATTCTGTGCTCCTGTTCCATGGCTTCACAGAGTCACAGATAACACAACTGGGGAAAAAAAACCATTATCCCAGCCCCCATACTTTGCTTTTAGTTTGCAGATCCTGTATGTGACACCATTCGTAGCTACAAGCACCCTAGTATACCCAAGATGGCACAGGTTCCTAGATCTGCTTTTTTAAAGGATAGCAACTCAAAACAAATTAACAACCTTGCTTTAATCAAACACATGTCATTTACCTAGTTCAGGAGAAAAAGGTCAGCACCCAAACTTCAGGGAATACAAACAGAGGTTACAAGCAGACAACAAATACACACAGAAACAGATCATCAGGAAGGCATCTGACCATTGCATCCATCCCTAGTCAGTTACCAGAGAGGGAAGCACCAGCATCTGGGCTTTCAAAGCTGGGGGCTCAACGGCTGCCCAGAGTCTCATTTGGCCACATCACACACCTCTTCTGAAAGTGAGCCCTTAGGATCCGTATTTCCAAAAGCAAAGGACCTTTTCAGAGACCATTGTGTCAGGCTCCCAAACCCACAGCAAAGGCCTTTCTCCCTGACCACACCATGACATCAGTTCACTTCCAAGTAAGCTGTATTTCAGGGAGTCAAACTGTGCTAAGTCACCAGCCTTACTCTCTCCTCCAGAGCATTTGGGTTCAGCAGAAAGATACGAATCAGGATGACTGGAGATGGTCCCAATGCAGTAGGAGACCTTGGCCTTTTTAAGCTAACATCTTTCTCAGCTCTCAGTTTGCCTGAGGCAACACCCATTCAGTGATTAAGGCTAGGTAAGAAATGAAGCAAAGAATAGCCCCTTTTATCTGGTAAAGCAATCAGGTTGGAAGCATAAGATGCTCAGGGTTTCTGGCTAAAATAGGAACAACTGCTATTTATAGTCTCAGCCATCAGAGCCTAAGCAATGACCAAGAGGAGTTGGCAAGCATTTTCCTTATCTGCAATTTTCAGTAGAGATCCTCCCAACTCATTGCTACTGTGAGGGGTATCACTTTCTTATAGTTAGCAAGTTTCTTACATACTCTCCTAATCTCTGTGATACTGAATCTCCAGGTGCCCAAGCATCCCCCTGGCCAAACCTCATTTCTCAGTGTTATTACCATGCTTCACATTGCATGTCCTCTCATTTCTCACTCCAGGTCTATTCGCTTTTTCCATTTTTGTTTTATAAATTTTTTTTCACAGCAAAATTTCCCTTCGTTTTGGACCTTTTATCCTGTCATGTTCCATCAATCTTTTGGCACTGGAAACCTCAATCCAACCAAATTAATCTCCCAATCCAAATCCCAGTGGTAATTACTTCTTTGCTCTACATGATACTTCTTATATCCGAAGGAGTTCAGTAACAGAGTGAATATTTGCTGTAAGTGCGTGGAAAAAATGGAGTTACTTATGTTTTTTGACTCTCTGGGTTAAACGGTTGCAATTATGAGCATTTAGAGTTAAAGGGATTGTGGTTGCTATTAGGAACAAGAAACACATACATATTCTTTCTAGATGAAGAATGATGTGTGATTGGCTAGCAACCAACTCTATCTTGGCTGAACATGTACACAACCCCCATGTTTCAACCACTTCCTCCATAAGAGAATTTCAGTAAAACATAAAAATGGTTAAAGACCACGTCCCTGCATAAACATCCATGGGGATGGTTTGCTTGCTTCCTTGCTGTCCATCTCAAAGTGTTATCTGCAGGGGGCTCCTACAAGTAAGTTCCCCAATGAAGCTTGGACTAAACACCTTGGTTGTGCCTCTTTCTTCTAAATTCTTACATCCCAAGTATGGAATATGCAATATTCCCTATTGGCCAAAATAAGCAAGTAGACGAATTGTTATATGCTATTCTTCCATGTGATACATTCAAGGGAGTAGCTCTGATATGCAAATGAGCAAATCTTGAGAGGGTTTGGATAACAGGAACCTTACTAATTTTTTTTTATCATGTAAGCATTCCTCTGCTCAGCTCTTATGTAACAAAGTAGTACAATTTCCCAACACTGTCATTCTGAGACCTTGTACCTTTTGGTTTCTAATGTGAACACCCCTTTGTTAGCTCTACGTAGATGACTCAGTCATTTTAGGACTCTTACTCCTGCAGGATTCTCCCTAGAACCTTTGCCCTAACTCATATAAAGAAAAGCGAGTAATTCTGACCAGGAAAGGTGGCAGAATAAGAACTAGTATTTTCTAGTTCACCCATATTAGGCCATAACACAAGCACGACTCCACATCTGTGATCCTGATCCCCAGAGAATGGAAGGAAGGCGAGACTTGGACTCAGCCCCAGGGAATAAGAAAAGGATCTTAGCAAAATCTAAACCCCCAAAGGATGTCAGATTTTGAACTTTGAGTCGAGGGCAGTAAAGGGACCTCAAAGCAATCTGTTCCGTAGCAGGGGTATTTCAGGTGTGGAGAGACAGGTGCCTTAACCTTCTGAGACCAACCCTGATTCCCAGAACAGATATCTGAGACAAGAAATGATCATCTATATCTGGCCTGCCCAACTCATGGTCCCCTGGCTGCTTGCAGCCTGCCAAAGGATTTTGGGTGGCCTATAAAAAATGTAGAGGATGTAGAAAAAAAAAAACAAAGATGTAATCAGTGTTTTGTCCATGCCCCGCTTAACTAGCCTTCCACTAGTTATTTTTTTCTGTCCATTATGTAATTTGGCAGGTGGGCTGACACTGAGCACTCTCCCATTTTTTATGTGACCCATGGTAACCAGCGATCATTAGTCTGTCTCTTGTCTGAGAGGTATGAGAGTTGTATCTTTTCTCTGTGCTTTTGGTCATTGTTGGCACTGAACAGGGACAAAGAGAGTACAGCCACATGTCAATGCAGCTGATTCCTGCTATGCGATGAATGGCAACAACATGAGCAAAGGCTTCTGTCCCTCCTTTACTGTGTGGCCACACTCCAGATTATGTGAGTGTCTGCTGCTCTCTCCAATGTTAGAGACTCAGTTCAGTATTTCTTTGTATGTAAACAGCTGCTATTCAGATTTTTGTGCTCTAACATTAAAGTTTTGGGGGTGATTTTTTTAAATGGGTGATAAAAAGAAACAGAAGATTGAATCAGAAGAGAAAGTGCTCAATTCAGAGTGGACAAATAGATAGTTGTATTCTTACGCATGCCTTGTCTACCAAGAATTAATAGCCATTCTGAAAGAAGACAGTCTTCATTGCCATTTTGAATCAAAACATTCTGACTTAAACAAATTGGACTCTAATGAAAAACAAATTAAAGCATCCAAATTGTTGAAAAAATCTCAATGGGGAACAATATTTTTTCAAGAAAGCAAACTCAGAAAATAAGGTAGCTACTAAAGTTAGTGTTCAGATTTCTAAAGAAATCACTACTGCTGGGAAGTCTTTTGCTGAATGTGACTTCATAAAACAATGTTTTCTGATTGCGGTTTTCAGATTATGTGCCACTTTTGAGAATATGCTTGTTCTGTCTGGCCATGCAGTGAGGAGCAGCTGAGATGTCCAATAATCTTAACCATCAGTTAAATCAGAAGGTAAATAAAATCAGCCATTATTTTTTAGGATGGATGAGATCGCAGATTTGACAGATATGGCGCAACTTCTCATTTTCTTTTGAGGTGTTCATGACAACTTCAAAGTAACAGAAGAACTAGTTGCTTTGTATCCCACTCAAGGTCAAACCACTGGAAAAGAAGTGTATGACCGAAAAGTTCGGCATGACATTGGAAGACTTGGTGGTCAGGTCACTTGCACTGATGGTTCTTCATATATGTGCAGGAAAAATCTTGGTGAAGAGACTGCTCGCAATATATACACACATACATGCATGCACATAGACACACATATGTACATATATACACACACAAACATATATGTATCACTGCACTGTACACTGGCAAGTGTTACGAAGCAGTTTTGAATTTCCAACATGTAATGTAAGACCGGTGAGGTCCAGAGCTAACAGGAGTGCGCGTGGTCGCCTGGGGAGGGCACGTGAGGGGCCAAAGGACACCATGAGTGCTGCTGAGGTTGCACCACGGGACGGGACGCTGGCGTCCCGTCACAGGGTCTCCAAAAGTGCTGAGCTGGCATCACGGGGTGAGGCCCTAGTGTTTCATCACGGGATGGTCACGTGGTGAGGTGTGGCTTGGCTTTCCTCCTCCTCTTCGGGGAAGCGCATGATTGGCTCGCTGTGGCCCGGATTAAAAAAGGGGAGAAGCAGCTGGCAAAAGGGACGACAGGGAGGGAGGAGGCGTCGGTCAGTAGTGAGTTCGGGATAGAAGATGTAACCTGAAGTCCTCAATAAAGAAACGTGTACCTTCCCTGGTTTCTGTGGAGTCATTCTCTAGCGATAGCTGGAGCCGGAGACATCCAAAGCCTGTTGAGGTGAGTATACCTAACCACACAACGTAGTGGAACGCTACATAATGTCAGTGATAACTTTCAGCTGTAAACTATATTCATCCAAGGGGACCAAAACATAGTTTATTTCAAGCATTTCTTGAAGACATTAGTGCTACCTGAAACAATATACACCATCAGAGGCCCACATGACACAGGAGGGGCAATCAGAGGCATGGACAACACAGCAGGTAAAGGACCTGATGAGGCCTTGTCAATAGGGTGGCAAGTTGATCCACCAACCACAAGGGCCATTCACAGGCCTATCACTGCACGGCTGGGATCTGACTGAGCAGAGGACTAGGAGGGCAGAGTGAACCCTGGCTGCTCCAATCTTCCCCCCACCCCCATGAAATCACAGTATCTATTGCCCCAGAGCAAAATTTTAAATAGCAAAGGCTTGGCAACCCTAGAGGAAGGGAGTGGCCAAGGTCCTGCCTCAAAATGGGTAAAAAAAAGAGACTGCAAATGTCCCGCCCACCGGGACTAGTTCACTCGTGGGGCCGAGGAGGACCCAGCCTGCAAAGAAATGGGTGGGAAAGAAAGAGTGAGACCAAGCAAGTTTGTGTCAAGGTCTAGGTCTGGCTTTATTATGCTAAAACAAAACATATATACTCTTGGGGAATGAGGAAGTAGAGAAAGGGAGGAGGGAGGGGAGTTTCCATGGGTAGCAACTGAAACTTCTGCGGTTAGGACATCTGGTACTGGAACATTTCATGGTCGGCCGTTTCTCGGAACATGGTACTCGGGGATATGACTTTCTCACGGGGGGAAGGGTACCTGGCCCGAAGGCCTTCGCTCCCAACATGTCCCCCTTTTTTCTCTAAAGACCAGTGAAAGGCCTGTCTTAGGCTATGGGGCTGGTGTCCACGGCCAGTACCTACAAGGCAGAGCCCCTGTCTTAGGCTATGTGGGTGGCCCCCGTTTCTAGCAAGAGAAGGACCCACAATAATCCCGTCATTAGGTGCATCTGCAGCAAGGTCTGATGTTCCTGGACCGTGGGGCCCCACTATTCCCGTCATGGGCTCTTTCACAGCGTTGGTCAAAACCTTATGATTTACGAAAACATTTCCACACCCTCGAGTACCACGGGTCAGCATCTGCACCAGCAAGAGTAGAAAATCGAAGGCCTTCGAGGGTGATCATGGAAGGAAGGTCGTCACAAGACCCACTGGAACTAAGCCGATGATAGTGAACAGCAATGGGTTTCCTAAGAGCCGAGTCAATCTGTGATTTAACAAAAATGGTTAATTTGTTGAAGGCCCATGGCCCAAAGGAGAGGAGCAACAGGATCCCCACAAGGGGTCCCAAAAGAGTGGGGAGCAAGGTAGTCAGCCAGGGGGATGTAGAGAACCAGTTTTAATACCAGGATTCCTTCTGATCTCTTTCCCTCTTCCTTTTTTTCTAAATTTTCTTTAACCCTTTTTAAACTGTCTTCTACAAGGCCAAGCTTGTTAGTATAAAAACAGCATTCTTCTTTTAAAGCAGCGCAAAGGCCACCTTGCTGTAAAAAAAGGAGATCTAGGCATCGCCTATTTTGCAAGACCACCTCGGCCAAGGAGGCCACAGAGTCTTTAAGATTGTCAAGACCTGCTTGGAGTTCCTGGAGGTCCCTATCAATAGTTGCGCTAAGCTGAGCATATTGCCTATTTGAATTGACCAAGGAGGCAAACCCAGTCCCAGTGCCAACGGACCCAAGACCTATGAGGGCAGCCAAGGTAAGTGCGGTCAGGGGTTCTCTTTTAGTTCTACTGTGTGGATTGGAGCCTCGCTCCTAGAACCGGAGGAATTCGTCTGGGTAATGGATGGTGAGGTGAGGAAGAAGGGAAACCTCCACACAGTAATCTTTATTTTTCAGAAAGGAGGTCGTAATAACAAAGGTGGTAAGTCCAGAGGAACAGGCAAGATAGGAATTATTTGGTGTTGCAATATATTGAAATGAGGCATTAACTATAATGGAATGATTGCAAACCTTTTCAAGTTGCCTGGGAGGGAGCATAAGCAGTCCCAAGAGACATAGGCCCAGGCCAGAAATGCGACTGAGGGTAAGGCCATGTTTATCATTCGTTCCCCAGCACAGGGAAGAGGTGACATTAGTAAAGGTAAGGTTCCCAAAATGGGCAACTCCTTAAGGGTTCACTTACTGGTGCTCTAGGTGTAGGGTTTCTGTGCCCCTGAAAAGACCCCGAGTGAAGCTCAGTGTTGGGACCAACAGCCACAGGCTTATTTTGGTTAGGGATGCTCTTACGGAGCTTGATGTTAAACATCAAACCATCATCATAATTGTCTTTGTAGAGCCTTAAGCCCCACGAAACACCTTGGTCCCAATTATTATATTTTTTACCCGGGTCTGTAAACTGAATTTTTAACAGGTGACATCATCCTGAGCATTGAGGCATGTTAGTCCAGCCCGGGCCTCCTGGCGTATGATGTGTATAGTTAGCTTTGACCGTAATAAAATCCCAGGAGGAGGAGGGATGCCAGTAGGCGTCCCCAGTGGTTTCACAGCTTCAGCTCCGGCAATAGTAGTCTGCCAAGCCTCCGCACTTGGAGTTTATGGCGTGATCTCTATGATAACCAGGGCAAACATAAAAAGAGACCGCCCGCAGCCTACGCCTACTTTCATAGGAGTTGCATCCCATAGAGTATCCTTGTAACTCCCAATGATCTGGCGTCCCTAAAGCTAGTTTGCAAAGATCAGGGTATAGGGTGTGGAGTGAGTCAAAAATAACATCTGAGGACAAGTGGCGCACAACGTGGGGCCCGAGGCATGGATCCTCGCCAGACAGACCAGTACCTAGAAGAGAAGTCGTCGCGACCCCTTTTTTGGTGAAGAACCCCCCAGCTGCCTAAGAGCCCCTGTCCTCGGTAAGTTGAATTCGTCCGTCTCACATTCATGGGTCAAAAATTATCTAAAGAACAGGTCTTTGTAAAGGACCTTAAATCATTACTCAGGGAAAGGGGAGTTAGAGTTAAGAAAAAAGATTTAGTAAAGTTTTTTTTTATTTGTGGATAATGTTTGCCCTTGGTTCATTGTAAATGGGCCAGAGATTCACCCTGGCAAGTGGCAGAAAGTTGGTAAAGATCTAAACAGAAAATTACAAACAGAAGGTCCGGAAGCGGTCCCTGTGACTGTCTTCTCTTATTGGGGCCTCATCAGAGATATTGTAGAAGCAGCCCACAAGGACCCAAATTGTTGGGGGCTAGGAAGTAATGGTATATGGGCTAGTGCCTGCTTACTTGATGTATGACCTTAAAAGGTAATGAATAGAGCTGTAGAAGATGATTGGCTGTGTGTATCTATAAGTTGTCCTGATATGGAAGTTCAGAGCAGTCGCGATGTAGCTGAGCCTGAATAAACATCTCCTTTAAACCTCGGGTGCTCTGTCTGGTAATTCCTCCTAGGAGGCCAGTGACGACCGAAGACTTACCATGGGTAAGTAAGAGGACGGGATATCAATAGCCCACCACAACTGGCGCCCAACGTGGGGCCTGGGTAGGGTCCGAGAAGACTGTCTGGGCTGTAACTTAGCTCTCCAGACAGCCTCATCGGTAAAAGAGTACCATTGAGAAGATGGGAGGGGCAATGAGTGCAGGGGCAATAAGTATCCCCGCAATTTAACCGGGGAGAAAGGAGTTATCGCCGCGCAGCTTTATAAGACTCAGGTTGGGACATCCTTAGCAGGCTCCTCTAGTCGGAGGAGGAATCGACTAGCCGACCTCCTCAAAATCCATGGGAGGAGTTGAGAGAAGCAGAGAGGGGGTTAGAAAGCGGGGAAGATGGCGACAGGGAAGGAGCTGGCTCCACGCGCTGTTCGCTGGGAACAAGAACCCGGAAGGGAGGAGGCAGTGGCGCAGCAAAAATTAAAAAAGAGGAAGTGCCTGACTTCGACACCTACAGGGCGTCGCCCAAAAAAAAAAAAAAAAAGGAGGAAGTCCCCACGGGGGGGCGGCCAGCTGGGCTGCCGAATGGGCGGAAGGAAGCCGTCCTCCTCCCTTCAACCCTGCCGGAGGCCCGATCGCTTTCAAGGAGCAGATAGACAACCCCTTCAGTCCCGCCCGCTCGGATTGTGAGTTAGAGTCCCACGTGATAGCCTGAATTTATTATTTTCTTTGTCTATTTGAATTTTATGGATGAATGTTGGATGCTGTGCACAGAACTGTTACGTGTCGTCACTTGTGTTTCTGCTGTGTTCCGTCCCTTTCGTGTCTCTGTTTGTCCTATCCAGTCATCAGGTCCATTATGGGCCAAGGGTCATTCATAACCGGCCCGAGTATTCTTTTGGAAGGCAGTACCTCTTCCCCTATTTCTCGAGTGTAAGCTGGAAAGGGGGAGAAGGAGAGTAACTTATTGCCTTGTTTAGGTTAGATGATGGTAAATGAAAAGTTAGTTTGGAATTAGAAAGAAATAAAGTAAAAGCAAGAAAATTTAAGCATATAGCAAGAAAGGAATATGGGTAGGAAGTTAAGATAGAGATAAAGTTAGCTGCTATTGAAAAGTGTAAATAGAAACTTAAGGTCATTAAAGGTTTGAAATTCTCCTCTTCATTCCACTCTGGCCAAGTGGAGTGAAGAGGGGGTGATGGGAGGGCGAGGGAATCTTTTCCCTCAGAATAAAGAGGCGGATAGATTAACATGTAACTACTTCCTGCCTCATTTAAAAGAAAAGTTTGTGTGATGGAAGGTAATTGAAAGGTAGTTGAGTACATTTTGGTCATTTTGAAAAGTGCCACTCCTAATTGGATGCTAAAGAAAAGTTGGAATTTATTTTCTTATTTGGCGTTTAGGCAAATTAGAATATTTTTTTAAGATTTGCTATATAAGGTGAGGTTTTTGGGTTCTCTAGAACTGGGATAAGGGAGTAGGCGCCACTCCCTCTCCCCTTGCTAGGGAAGTCAAAGCTATTGTTTTTAAAGAAATTTTAAGGAGTGGACACCAAAATTTATTGAAATAAAGTTGAAATACCAAAAATATTGGGGGGGAGGTATAAGAGTTATATTGAGGGCCCTTAGGGTATGTAGATAATTTCTTTTTAATTTTTTCAATTGTAAGGAGAGGAGTAAAGCCTCTGTATTTATTATTATATATTTTAATAGGCCTACCACATAATCCCATTGGTCAGGCCATTGGGGACTGTGCCAATTGCACTATTTAAATACACCCTCTTTAAACAAAAAGGGGGAGAATGTAGGATGGTGAATTCCCTTTAAATCGATGGCACCTCCCCAGCACCATGAGATCAAAATAAAAATATGGAAGACGCACTCATACTGGGATTTTGGTATGTGCGTCTTCCAATCCCTTTGATGTTTGGTTATTATGTGGGGTGGGAGGGAGTTGTACAGACATTTCTCCTATTTCCATGATATCTGGTGGAATGGTTGGTAATGCGACCGGCGCATGGAATACTACAGATAAATTTGAAAAGACCTTTAACCTAACAGATCCAGGACAGAACATCTCGTTCTCCCCCACCCCTGTGTGCCTCTGGCAGCCATTTCTTTTTATAGTAAGCAATGCCTCGGAGGTGGGAGAAAAATTGAATTGCACCAAGAGCACCTGTTTTTATGCCTCCTGCTGGAACGCCACTGCATTTCCCCTTGCAGTCGCAGTACGTATGCCGCAATGGGTGCCGATTCCTATTGACGCTCCTCCATCAACCATCTTAACAAGGAACCCACGGGACTTTGGGATCACTTTGGCAATTGCTACCACCATAGCCGTCTCCGCCGCCGCCGCTACAGCTGCTGCAATTTCCTTAACACAGTCCGTAGCGGCTGCTGCCACCATTTCCAACTTAACGCAAGCAGTGGTTTCGGCCTTAGATACCCAGGCAACCGTGAACGCCCAATTTAAGGGTGGGATAATGTTAGTTAATCAGCGCCTTGATTTGGTGCAAGAGGAAGTTAATATCTTATGGGAAATAGCACAGGCCGTGTGTGAGGAACGGCTGCCAGGAGTTTGTATTACCTCCATAGTGTATGAGAATTTCACACAAGCCGCTAATCTATCCCGGCAGTTGTCAACTCTTTTGTTGGGCTCCTGGTCGGCAAATTTTGATGACACACTTGGGCGGCTGCGCAGAGCCATAATTCGCATTAATTCAACCCGTATAGATCCCTTGATGGCTAATGGGCTGGTTGCCTGACTTAATTCCCTGGCCTCCTTTGTTCAAACCTGGGGAGGTCTAGGAGCCTCCCTGGGCGTTGTTTTGATAGTAATAGGGTTGCTTGTCTGGTGCCTCTGCCGATTGCAGAGAAGACAACAAGGATATATGTTGCTCACACAAAAGGCCATTATGGCCATTGAGGAAGGAGCAGACCCTCAAGTATGGCTGGCTTCCATGGAAGACATGTAACGCCCTTGAAGTAAGACGGGATCCGTTCTATGATGGGCAACCTCTCCTGACCCGGCCGCCTAAGACAGGGCCCGAGAGCGTTGGGTTACCGAGGACGGGTAAGGTTCAGGGATCAGGAGATGACCCAAGCCAGAACATCCCGCGTTCCTTCACTGCCACCAGGGTCTGCTAAATTCAGGTCATTGCAACTGCACCGCTTAAGGCTGTACCGGACAAGCGTCCTGATTAAACAAAAAGGGGGAGATGTTGGGGGCCAGGAAGTAATGGTATATGGGCTAGTGCCTGCTTACTTGATGTATGACCTTAAAAGGTAATGAATAGAGCTGTAGAAGATGACTGGCTATGTGTACCTATAAGTTGTCCTGATACGGAAGTTCAGAGCAGTCGCGATGTAGCTGAGCCTGAATAAACAACTCCTTTAAACCTCGGGTGCTCTGTCTGGTAATTCCTCCTAGGAGGCCGGTGACGACCGAAGACTTACCATGGGTAAGTAAGAGGACGGATATCAATAGCCCACCACACCAAATAAGCAACAATTACTGTCAGTCGCGGAGTCCTGCCTCCGCCCCCTGTCCCGAGCAGCCTCCTCGGCCTCCTTGCCCCCCGCCGGCAAAGAGCCCTCCCGGCCCCCCTCTGTTGTGATAGACATGCCCGTAGCCCCTAAACAACCCCCTTGCCCCCCCCCCCCGAGGAGACACGGCCAGCAGCCGACTCCCTGAACTATTCATGAAAACATCCAACGATGACACCCTAGATCCTGAAGATGTGGCAGATCTAGAAGACGAGGCGGCTCATTATAATGACCCAGACTGGCCCCTCCTCAATACAAGCCCTTGGCAGAACCCCCCCTCTTATGTAGTCCAGACCTGAGCACCCGCTCTTTTCCCGCCTGCTTTATCCCCTTCTACCCTGACGGCTGCTAGGAATCAACTTTCCACTCAGGTTAATGATCTCACGAGGTCCTTGACCTCCAGAAGCAGTTCGTCCATCTTTCCACTGAGCTCTCTTCCCTGCAAAAAACGCTTCACAATTCTGTCCTCCTTTCACCTTCGGGCCCTGCAGTTGCCCCCCCCCCCTTTTTGCCCCGCGCCAAAAGGGGCCTCCCCGCAAGCCCAAGATAAAAAAGCCCAGCACCACAAATGTACAAAATGTACGAATAACCTTCCCCGTAATGACCCGGTCTAATAGGTCTACTTCTCCCCCTGATGATACTGTGCAGCCCTCTACAACTGCCGGCTCCCAAGACAATTTGGCTAGCAAGGGGGAGGATGAGGAGGATGAAAATGAAAATGAAAGAGATAATGAGAATCATGAAGCACGAGGCAAGGCAGGATTTCGCAAACTTGATTTTAAAACCTTAAAGGATTTAAATGCTGCAGTCAAATCCTATGGACCTAATGCACCCTTTACCCTTTCCGCCCTTGAGGCCATGTCCCGCGGAGGCCACATGCTCCCTGCAGAATGGATCCGCGTAGTCCAAGCGGTCCTCTCACATGGGCAATTTCTAACCTGGAAAGCAGATTTTTTCGATTGCTGCCAGTCCGCTGCCACTGCTAACTTGAAATCTCCACGTTCGCCTTCTGAGAACTGGACTTATGAGAAACTTAGTGGACAAGGGAAGTATGCGGCAGAAGACCTACAGAGGCGTTTACCCGTGGGGCTTTTGGCTCAGACCGCCAACGCAGCCCTTGCCCCGTGGTGATCCCTGCCCAACACTGGCTCCCCCTTTGCCCCCCTTAATAAGATTGTTCAAGGATGGCAGGAAGATTTTTCTGAATATGTCAGCCGCCTATTAGAAGCCACCGAGAGGACCCTGGGGCAAGAGGCTGCTAATGACCAACTTGTTAAGCACTTAGCTTATGAGAACGCTAATAATCCCTGCCGAGCTGTACTATGCGGCAAATGGAGAGATAAATCCCTTGATGAAATGGTTCGTTTGTGCCGCAATATAGATCCCCTTGCCTCCAAAATGTCACATGCCGTGCATTTAGCTATAGGAGCAGCATCCCAAGCAGGCGGGCCTCCTAGAAATTGTTTCCGGTGCGGCCAGCCCGGTCATTTTGCCCGCCAATGCCATGGGGACACCCCACCCTCTGCAGGCCATCCAAAACAGCTAAATCAACCCTCCACTGTTTGCCCTCGTTATCGAAAGGGGAAACATTGGGCCAATACCTGTCGGTCTGCCACTGACGTGGACGGCCAACCCTTACCCTCCCATCTGGGAAACGGCTGGAGGGGCCACCTGGGCCCCTCAACCCATTCTCTTTGTACGAGCCTTGGGGAACAGCCCGTCCGCCCAGCACCCCGCCTCTGCTGAGCAACAACAGGAAGCGCAGGGGTGGACCTGTGTGCCGCCTCCCCCACAATATTGAATCCAGAAGATGGGGTGCAGACCATTCCTACGGGTGTGTTTGGCCCTCCTCCACTGAATTCTTATTTCTTTATTATGGGCCGCGTGTCCTCCACCCTTGCTGGCCTGATCATTCACCCCTCCCTGGTTGATAATTACTAAACCGGGGAGATCCAGCTGCTTTCTACCGCCCCCTATGGCCCCGTCTCGATTGATAAGGGACAATGCTTGGCCCAGGCCTTGCTGCTCCACCTGGATACTGCTTACCCTGCCCTTGTCAAAAGGCGCGGAATATCCCGGCCCGGATCATCCCACCTGTACTGGGTCCAGGCCATCTCTCAGGAACGCCCTACTCTTAAGCTCACAATACAGGGTAAGATTTTTGAAGGTATTCTAGATTCTGGGGCCGACTCTACCGTTTTGTCACAAGAAGCCATGCCCACTGCTTGGCCCTTGCAGGCCTCTATGACCCACTTACAAGGCACTGGTCAGTCCAGAAACACCCTCCAAAGCTCCCAATGGTTACCCTGGAAGGATAATGAAGGAAATGCCGGCACCGTCTGGCCGTTTGTGGTCCCCGGACTGCCTGTGAATCTCTGGGGTAGGGACATCCTTTCTCAGATGGGAGTTATTATGTGCAGCCCCAATGTGATTGTGGCCCAGCAGATGCTCTCCCAGGGATTCCTTCCAGGACAAGGTCTTGGAAAAAACAAACAGGGACGTATGACCCCTGTATCGACTGCCCCTAAGGTGGGTCATGCAGGCTTGGGCTTCCACAACCATTTTTCGTAAGGGCCACTAGTCCCCCTGCATGCCAGGCAGAAAAAATCACCTGGAAGGATGACCTTCCCGTCTGGATCGACCAGTGGCCCTTATCCACAACAAAGCTAGCTGCAGCTGTGGAATTGGTGCAGGAACAACTGGCTGCTGGACACATTGAGCCCTCCACATCACCTTGGTATACCCCCATTTTTGTTATACAAAAGCATTCAGGAAAGTGGCGCTTATTACATGATCTTAGGGCAGTTAATAAAACCATGGTCCCTATGGGAGCACTTCAACCGGGGCTCCCCTCCCCTGTAGCCATTCTGAAAGGATTTTCTAAGATCATTATTGATTTAAAGGATTGTTTCTTTTCCATCTCCTTACATCCTGATGATTGCAAACGTTTTGCCTTTAGCCTCCCTATAGTTAATTGTGTGGCCCTTCTCCCCGTTTCAAATGGCGGGTCCTCCCCTAAGGCATGGTCAACAGCCCTACTCTTTGCCAGAAATTTGTGGCCCAGACTATAGATCCATTCCAGTTGCACCACCCGGAGATTTATATCATCCACTATATGGACGACATCCTCCTAGCAGGACCTGATGAGCTGAACCTGTCCAAAATTTGTCAATCGCTCGTTGCGGCTCTACAGTCCCGCGGGCTCTTTATTTCCCCTGAAAAGATCCAAACCCAGCCTCCCCAGTTATTTCTGGGTTTTGAGCTCCTCACTAATCATGTCCTCTCACAAAAACTCCAATTAAGGGTAGACTGCCTTCACACACTTAATGACTTCCAGAAGCTCCTTGGAGATATCAACTGGTTGAGACCTTATTTGAAACTCACTACAGGGGAGTTAAGGCCCCTGTTTGACATTTTGAAAGGGGACTCTGACCCATCCTCCCCCTGCCACCTTACTCCTGAAGCGTGCAAAGCTCTTATTACGGTTGAACGCGCCATTCATGATCAGCGCATAGGGTATTATGCACCCCTACAACCCCTTTGGCTCCTCATATTTCCCACCCCCTTTGCGCCCACGGGATTGCTTTGGCAACGAGAACCGCTTTTTTAGATCCATCTGCCCGCATCCCCCTCTAAGATTTTATCCACCTATCCCCATTTGGTTGCTACCCTCTTGCGTCTTGGCAGGGGGGCTGCCTTAAAACTTTTTGGTAAAGACCCTGATCATATTGTATCCCCCTATACTGCTGCACAAGTACAGTGGCTCGTTCAGAATGATGATGATTGGGCTATTAGTTCTATTTCCTTTCATGGCACTATTGATAATCATTTTCCTTCAAATAGACTGATTCATTTTCTGCAAAGGATGCCTGTGGTTTTCCCCAAAGGAACAAAAACAACACCAATTCAAGGAGCCCATTTGGTTTTTACCAACGGCTCCTCCACGGATGTTGCTGCATTTAGCATTGATGGTCAGGTATCCCGCTTTAATACCCATTTTTTATCTGCACAATTAGTTGAGCTTGCAGCCATTATGAAGATCTTTGAGCTCTTGCAAGAGCCTTTTAATTTGTATACTGATAGTGCTTATATAGCACACTCTGTCACCCTTCTGGAAACAGTTCCTTTCATCTGCCCCTCGACTAATGCCTCTCCCTTATTTGCAGAACTTCAACGTCTCATTCTTGCCCGAACTGCCCCTTTTTTCATTGGTCACGTTCGGGCCCATTCAGGCCTGCCCGGTCCATTGGCGGAAGGAAATGATGAAGTCGATCAAGCCACTCAACTGGTGGCCGTTGCTCTCACCGATTCCCCTCTTTCCGCTGCACAAAAAGCCCACGCCTTGCATCACCTTAATTCACAAAACCTTAGGTTGCGATACTCCATCACTCGCGAACAAGCACGACAAATAGTGCGTCAGTGCAAGGGCTGCCTGACCCTCCTACCTGAGCCTCTTTTGGGAGTAAATCCCTGGGGGTTAGTGCCCGGGGGAATATGGCAAATGGATGTTACCCATTATCCACCTTTTGGTAAATTGAAATATGTTCATGTCTCCATTGACACCTTTAGCGGCTTCCTCTTTGCGTCCCTCCAAACAGGCGAAGCTTCTAAACATGTGATTTATCACATTCTTGCCTCCCTAGCAGTCTTCCCACAACCCCAAACTATCAAAACTGATAATGGGCCTGGTTACACTAGCATTGCTTTCTGACAGTTCTGCGCCCAAATGGGGATTAAGCACATCACAGGCATCCCATATAACCCTCAAGGCCAATGCATAGTTGAAAGAGCTCATCAAACATTAAAAAATATGATCTTAAAACTACAATCAGGGGGGGATATGTTATACCCCAGAGCAGGGAATTTTAAGACCCTCCTAAACCATGCAATGTTTGTTTTGAATTTCCTCACTTATGAAGCTAATGGCAAAACCACTGCCGACCGCCTCTGGCATTCATCCACGGCAAGCACTTATGCACAGGCCATGTGGAAAGATCCACTGTCCAATAAATGGCAGGGCCCCGACCCGGTCCTTATCTGGGGCAAAGGACACGCCTGCGTCTATGATACACAAGCACAAAACGCCAGATGGCTTCCAGAGCGCCTGATAAAACTTCACAACTCGCCCAGGGATCCCCTGAGAAGTCTTCTAACTGTGCTTTGTTTCAGGAGACGTCATGAACCAGACGAGCCTGCCAAACATCACAATGATCCTTTGCCTGTTTGTCATCTTCGGGGCCATCCCTGGCACTTCGCTCCCAACATGCAAAGACAGACTCTAGAATCTTATTATTGTGAGAGGGAAGAACCAAATTCAGAAGGAGGCAGTATTGACTCCACACCCACAACTGAAGCCTCAACAGGGAACATGAACTGGTCTCAAGCACAGAAAGCATTCCTAGATGAGCTCAAAAAGATCTTGGAAAACCAAATTAGAGAGGTAGAAGATAAAATGAATAAGTTTGTTAAAATAAAAATTGCAAAATTGAAAACCTTACAATGAAGAAAACAGCTCCTTAAAAAGAAATATGTACGAACTAAAAATGAAATCTGCGCATATCGAAAAGGAGCTTCAAATACTAACTGGATGGAGCCGCAAGCATAAGAGATGCTGCGGTGGTCACAAGATGTCAGAGGGAGTTCACGTGACCTCTGAGGGGTTGGGTTGAGAGACGTGGAGGCCGACTCTGCCGGGCCAAAAAGGCTTACAAGGTAATGAAAATAATGAGACAACATATCAAATCTTGTGGGATCCAGCAAAGACAGTTCTTAGAGGAAGGTTTATATCCCTGAATGCATATATAAGTTAAATAGAGAAAATCGACGTCAAGAAATTGGGCATGCAACTGAAAAGGCTAGAAAAAGAACAAATTCAAAGTCCCCAATTAAATACTAAATTAGAAATAATGAAAACCAAAGGAGAGACTAATAAAATTAAATTTGAGGAAACTATTGAATTTAATAAATAAAATGAAGAGCTGGTACTATGAACAAAAAAAAAACATAAAATTGACAGATCTTTAGTCAATGATAAAAAAAAAGAGAAAACCAAATTACAAGTATCAAAAATGAAAAGGGTGAATCTACTTCCAATCAAGAGGAAATTAAAACAATAATTTTTTTTGCCAAATTGTAGGCACATAAATTTGATAATCTTAGTGAAATGGATGAATATTTACAAAAATATAAATTGCCCACACTAATTGAAGAGGAATTAAATTACTTAAATAATACCATCTCAGAAAAAGAAATGGAATAAACCATCAATGAACTCCCTAGGAAAAAATCTCCAGGGTCAGCTGGCTTTACTAGTGAATTCTACTGAACATTTAAAGAACAATTGACTCCAATACTTCACAAAATATTCAGGAAAATTGGAGAAGGAGACCTACCAAACTCTTTTTATGATACAAATATGGTACTAATACCCAAATCCAGAAGACAGAAAGAAAATTATAGACAAATTTCCCTTATGAATAGAGATGCAAAAATTCTAAATATAATATTAGCAAAAAAACTACAGCGACTCATCCTGAGAATAATACACATTTTAAGGGAGGATTTATTGTAGCAATGCAAAGGTGGTTCAACATCAGGAAAACTATCAGTATAATTGATCACATCAGCAATAAAACTAGCAGAAACCTTATGATGATCTCAATAGATGCTTTTGACAAAATACAACATCTATTCCTAATAAAAACACTAGAAAAGTATAAGAATAAATGGAGTCTTCCTTAAAATAATAGGTATCATCTATTTAAAGCCATCAGCAAGTATTATATGTAATGGGAATAATCTAGAAGCATTTCCAATAAGATCAGGGGTGAAACAAGGATGCCCACTATCACCCCTCTTATTCAATTTAGCACTAGAAATGTTAGCCGTAACAATAAGAGAAGAAAAAGAAATCAAAGGAATCAAATTAGGCAAAGAAGAGATTAAGCTGTCAGTCTTTGCAGATGATATATGATGATATACTTAGGGAATCAAGTGAAAAACTACTTGAGATAATAAACATATTAGGCAAAGTTGCAGGATATAAAATAAACCCATATAAGTCCTTGGCATTCCTATATATCTCTAATGAAATCCAACAGCAAGAGATAGAAAGAGCAAGCCCATTTAAGGTTACTATAGATATTTTCAAATATTTGGGAACCTACCTGCCAAAACAAAGGCAGGCCTTGTATGACCACAACTACAAAACAACTTTCACACAAATAAAGTCAGATCTAGCTAACTGGAAAAACATCAATCACTTGTGACTGGGTCGAGCTAATATAATAAAAATGACGAATTTACCTAAATTAAATTACATATTCAGTGCCATTCCAATCAATCGACCAAAAATTCACTTTGTAGAGCTAGAAAAAATAGCAGCAAAATTCATTTGGAAGAACAAAAGGTACAGGATATCAAGGAAATTAATGAAAAGAAATGCTAGGGAAGGTGGCCTAGCCATAACAGATTTTCATCTGTATTATAAAGCAGCAGTTATCAAAACTAATTGGTACTGGCTGAGGAATAGAGGAGTGGACCAGTGGAATAGAATGGGTACATAAGATGCCACAGGCAATCAGTATAATAATCTAATGTTTGAGAAACCCAAAGATCCCAGTTTTTGGGATAAGAACACACTATTTGAAAAAAACTGATGAGAAAACTGGAACGCAATATGGCAGAAATTGGACAGAGAGCAATATCTAACACCGTACACCAAAATAAAGTTGAAATGGGTGCACGATTTAGGTGTAAATGTTGATACTGTAAACAATCTGGAAGAACAAGGGATAGTTTACCTGTCAGATATATGGAGAGGGAAAGACTTTCTGATGAAATAAAAGTTAGAGAGCACTATAAAATGCTAAATGGATAATTTTGATTACATTAAATTGAAAATCTGTACAAATAGGGACGGCTAAATGGCACAGTGAGTAAAGCACCGGCCCCAGAGTCAGGAGGATCTGAGTTCAGTTCTGGTCTCAGACGCTTAACACCCACTCACACACACACAAAAACTAGCCGTGTAACAGCGGGCAAGTTACTTAACCCCAACTGCCTTCCAAAAGGCAAAAAAAAAAAAAATTGTACAAATAAAGCCAATGCCACCAAGATTAAGAGGGAAGTGGAAAATTGGGAAAGAATTTTTAGGACCATTATCTCTGTTAAAGGCCTCATTTGTAAAATATACAAAGAACTGAGTCAAATCTATAAGAATACAAGTCACTCCCCAATTGATAAATGGTCAATGGATATAGACAGGCAGTTCTCAGAAAATGAATTTAGAGATGTATATGCATATGAAAAAATGTTCTAAATCACTAGTGATTAGAGAAATGCAAATCAAAACAACTACGAGGTTCCACATCTCACCAGCCAGATTGGCTAAGAGGACAAAACAGGAAAATGAAAAATACTGGAGATGTGGAAAATTTGGAACACTAATGCATTGCTGGTGGAGTTGTGAACTGATCCAGCCATTCTGGAGAACAATCTGGAACTATGCCCAAAGGGCTATAAATATGTGCATACCCTTTGAACCAGCAATACCACTTCTAGGGTTGTATCCCAAAAAGATCAAAGAAGTGGGAGGAGGACCTGATGAGGGATGGCTCCCAATAGGTTGAGCAGAACTTTCATCTTATCTAAGACCAGAGAGCCTGCAATTCAGTCTTGAAAGAACTCAGCTCAAGCCAAATTGGAGTCAGAGTTGTAAAAGTTTATTATACACTTTACAACGGGCAAGGGTCCTTTAGGGGAACCTTCAAGTTTATTGTTAGGCTGTACAATGGGCCAATTATGCTAACTAGGTGGGTCAAGGGCTGATGGAGAAGTGCCCAATCTGCCACCCATCAGTGTCATGTTTGACAAAATTGATGTCTGGGAACCAAGGCTTAGGAGTTGACCCAGAGATTGGGTCCTGAAGGATTCATTGAGGCATCCAAGGAGTCAAACTAGAGATAGGGCACCAAAGGATTCATGGGGGCAGCAGGACACCATACAAGGGGGAGATAATAGTTGCCTGAGCTGGAATGTTTATAGATACTTTAGTGAAGGATTCATAGGAATAGTGTGTTATTGTTCCAAGCTGAGCTAGTTGTTGCTGGGCAGAGTTATTGCTGTGAAGCTGGGGGTGTGGGGGTAGGGTGAAGGGGCAGAGTTAATGCTCTGAGACTTGGGGGGGTGATTTTACAAACTGGTTTTACAGACTGATGTTACAAAGTGATATTACAAATTGATGTTACAAATATAGATCCCAAGCACCCCATCATTACTGATGTTGCAAATTGGTATTACAAATTGAGTTTACAAATTGGTTTTACAAACATAGATCCCAAGCACTCCATCAGACCCATATGTACAAAAATTTTTTATAGCAGCTCTTTTTGTGGCAGTGAATATTTGGAAATCAAGGGGATGTCCATCAATTGGGGAATGGCTGAACAAGTTGTGGTATATAAATGTAATAGAATGCTATTATCTTAAAAGGAATAAGGAACAGAGAGACTTCATAATAACCTGGAGAGACTTATATAAACTGATGCCGAGTGAGAAGAGCAGAACCAGGAGGAATCTGTACACAATCTCAGACACAACATATGTGTGACGACTAACTTCAATAGATTTGGGTACTCTCAGCAATGTAAGGTTATAACACAACTCCAGAAGACTCATGATTGAAAGAGATCCACATCCAGAGAAAGAGATGCGGAGTCTGAATGCAGATTGAAGCAAAGAACTTGCTGTGTTTCCTTTCCTTGTTTTGTTTTGTTTCCTCTTTCCCACTGATCATCCCATCAGTTATAATCCTTCTGTACACCCTGACTAATGATTAATGTGAAGATATTTGTAGATCCTATACCAGAGCGTGTGCCACTTTGATGGGGGCGGAGGGAAGAGGACGGGGAAGAAATTCTTAAACTCAAGGGACTGTGGAACTAAGTGATCTAAACTAAAAGTAAAGAAACAAACCAATTTAATTAAAAAAAGATAAATACTGGAAGAGTGTTGTGTCAAAAACAAACAAACAAAAAGCCCAAATAAACAACAACAAAAAAAACAATGTACTCTATCACACAGACATTCGCTGGGTAAGACATGGACAAATATTCCAAGGTCTTGTGGCTCTCGAGGAAGAAATTGTTCAATTATTGGAGAATGACTCCAAA
Source organism: Petaurus breviceps papuanus (assembly GCF_028583685.1). Lineage (NCBI taxonomy): Eukaryota > Metazoa > Chordata > Mammalia > Diprotodontia > Petauridae > Petaurus > Petaurus breviceps. Next base: position 9,348,696 of record NW_027185653.1, read on the forward strand.
AATTCCCCAGAGCTGCATAATTAAGTTTGCAATAATGACCTGCATCTTTATGTCATCACAGGTCATCTAAAAGAAATGAACTTACAGCTTCAAGGGAAAACTCAACTTATTTTTCAAATTATTGCTGTTTTCAAGCATGGAATGGACAGTGTGAGTTCCAAGAGCCTCTTGTCTCACAGGAAATCAGGAACTGCCTCGGAGCCTCTTGGTTCAGAGGCCACTCAGTGCCTGAGGGAGATGAGGGAGGTGCCAAGGGCCACAGTCCAGATGCAGATTCACAAGGGCGTCTCTCACAAGACCACTTGCTTGATGAGCATCAGCTGACATGGCAGGATTTCTCTAAACATACAACAAGAAAACCCTTCTTCAGGGCTTCTGAACCAACAGCAAGGTTCCACGGCCTCTGCAACAACAGCACTGTCCTTCACCAGTGGATGAATCTGACAAAACAACATCAAAACAAAGTTACCAGCATAACAGCCATGTCTCCTCAGTCTTTTGCAGCTCTCAAAAGTCCTGGGCAGTCCGATCTGGCCCTCAGCAATCCTCTCTGTCTCTCTGCCTCCGAGGTGCTGCTTCCAAAAAATTCTTCTACCTCTCTCTCTGCTTGTGTCTCTCTAAATTCATGTCACCAGCTCCTCCCAGTTCAGCCCTCTCTTTTCATGTCAACAAGTCCATCCCACAAGTGGGATTCACAAGCTCTGGGTTTTAACACAATCAATCCAAAAACCAAGTCAATAAAGTGAGATCTTTAAATTCCATTACTATTACAACCACTTGATTTTCCTGAAATCAGGTGATTTACAAGAAAACGAAACTTGGGTTTTGGGGAGGTCTAGGACCTAGCTCAAGTTTGGTGACTGTCTCCTTCATTTTATGAGAATACTTTCACTCATGTCTCTCAGTTGCTTGCCATCTGGTTAGCCCTGGGGCCTAATATGCAAATTGTCTTCCCACAACTGACAGGCACAGACCCTCAGGCTGACGTTGCTCAGCATCTGGGTTTCACTGAGGAAGCTTATTTGAATATTTCTCGGGGTGCTTCTCTCAGGCTTGAAGCAGAATTCCACTTGCAAAGGCTAGAGAGAGCTTCACACAGATAAGACCAATGAGGTCTTTGTAGACGTTGTGGCCAGAATGCAGGAGGCAGTGGCCCATGCTATGGGCGAATTAGAGGGTACAGAGAAAATGCTAAGAACTTTTTCGAGGGAAAACGCCAATGCTGATTGTAAAAGGGATAGGCTGGGGCTTAGGAAGGATGCTTCTATAGAAGAAATGACACAAATACGTGAGGAGGTGGGCTCACGGGTGTATCAAGCTGAGCTGTTGTCCACCCTTGTAGCCACACCTCCAGGAAAGGCTAAAGGAAACTGCGGAAAGGCCGGGCATTTCAAGAAGGATTGCGGGACACTGGAGATTCAAGGAGCAGGAGGAGGGCATGGCCGACCACATCCACCCTGCTGGAGGTGTGGTAGGAACTAACATTCGTGTGCCTTTCCTGCTCATCCTTATTTCTTGATTGTCCCGGTGCCCAGATAATGGCAGCCCCATTTCTAGTCTTATTAGAATACCCCTTGCATGTAGAAGAAACAGAAACAAGGAGTATAGCTTAAACACATCAAAACATTCATTGATTTGGCACAAAGTTTCACCTTTAGGCTAAATGCAGATTGGGCCCTCTAGGGATAATCTTTTGGCACTTTTAGGGCTAAAAGAGTCACCTAGTGAAGTGGTAGATGAGAGACTGAGATTAGGGAACCAGCAAGAGACAGAGGAGTGAGAGATTTATGGAAGAAGGGCTCCAGTATTTCATCATTTCTGCCTTTTTTCTATGGATTATGTTAATGATATGTTTAACATCAGAAAGGAAAGCGCTAAAGGAGTCTCTGAACACTTTGGTGTGATACAGCTGTCTCTAATGTTATCAAGTATGTCTCACACAGCTTCCATTACCACCTGCAGAGCCAGCAACTGTTTAATTTTTTTCAGATCTCCTACGATTTCTGTAAGCTTTTGGATCCATACTGTTAGGTTCTGCATCTCTGTTTTGTTTATGTGTCTCTGTGGAAATGAGAAAGTAATATGTCATTCTGTAAGATTTAAAATGCAGCTGGACCACTGAATTTTCCATGAATAGGTTTAAGGTTTTTACAAAGCTTAATGATCTGTTTCTCGAACTCAACTATGGCCAAGTCGGGTGCTGAAAAGGAGATAGGATAAGGGACTTTTCCCCTTAAATCAAAGAGGCAAACAGCTGAGCATTTCACCCTTTCCTTCTTCACCTATTAGAGAAAAAAATTTTGTGTATTGGAATGCTACTAAAAATCAATTTGAACTTATTCTGGTCATTTTAGGGAATGTGAAAAGTGAATTAGTGTCACTCCTAACTTGATGCTAAGATCTGATAAAGGAACATTTAAAAGGTGAAAGCTTCACGCTCCCCAGTTTTTGGGGAATGGGACACAGCAAACACCTGGGATTTTTCCAGAGTCCCAATCCCTCTAACTGGCAGGTTGAAAGCTTTTCACTCTCTAAGAAATTTTCAAAAATAAATGTAATACTAAAATACAAATTGAAATTGGCTGAAAACATTTTTACAAAATTCATTAAAGCCTCTCATCCCAGATTAGGCTAAAAGAGAGTGCTAAAGGTTAATAGGGAATTTCAGCTAACCTCCCCATCTGGCAAAAGGGAGGAAATGCTAAATAAAGTCATCAAGGACCCCACTGGCAACAGCCCTGAGGCACCCTGAAGCCCACACCTTTAAGCAATCAGGTAGACTTCTCCAATTCAAATCTCTACATCCACTATTGAGCTCTGTAGCCATGAGGAGAGGAGAAAAACCTCTGCACTTGATAAATGCAATTTTTATCATTAATTTTGCTAGTGAGGATTTGAAAATAAAATTGATGTCATAACGTCATGTGGGGATCATTATAAGCCAAAAATAGCGTTAGATAAGCAAATTTTTAATTTGAATGTTGTTGGAACTAAAAGATAAGAGTTGGAACTAAAAGTTTGTGTAAAAACAGTTATGTTACTTAACGTTTTATAATGTTTATATATGCTGTATAGGAAACCAGTTATTTACATCTTTACCTATAGTTAAATAGAGATTACAACTAAAACAATTTGGCTCTCACTTATGGAAATTACTACCTAACTAACTTTATTGTTTAAATGCTAAAACCTAAAATTGATTACTATATGTAGAAAGGAGGAAACTAGTGGAAAACCCTTTATTCTGATTAGTTCTTCTATAAGCCAAAGGTTATCACTGAGAGCAATTCAACTGTCCCGCCTTCAGCCAGTACTGTGCTAAATGTCCCTCCCAAAAGACAGACTTGACTCCTGAATAGCTACTCAACCAGGCTGTGCAGAGTTCCTAGCCCTTGGAGATTTACAAGCAGGCAGTAGCTTAAGAACACTGTCCTTAGGAACAAATTGGCCATGGATGGAACTGAAGTTGACATCAATGAAACCTGTCAATGGCCCAAATGTTTTCATTGATGCTACAGTTCATGGACATTCGTCCCTATATACTCCCCCTCCGTGGACTACAGCTAAATGTCTAATGGGCCAATCGTACTATAAAAGACTATCTCAAAAAAAAAAAAAGAAAAAGGCGGGGTGGAGACAAACGTATAAGACAGATGTATAATCTGATGCTAAAACAGGTTATGTGGAGAGCACCTGCTGGTAATTGGGAGGCCCCTAAGCCCTTATTACCTTGGAGGCCAGGGTGTGCTTATATTTCCACAGGTCAAGGTCACCAGTGGGTTGCTGCAAAAGCTTTCCCGAGTGACTTGGAAGAGGAGGCACCTGTCTCCGTGACAGCACAGACCACACAAGATGATTCACCAAGAGATGGTGCTGCTGGTTGCTGCTTTCACCACATTCACCATCTCACCACTTGTTCATTTGGAACAACACAGATGACCCAATGATGTTGGATCCATCCTGGTGAGGGTGGTAGTTTGGAAGGAAGAGGTCGTTGACCTGGAGTGGGCTTACACAATATTTAGGGTACAGGGGATGCAGTGTAATTCCTCTCTTCCCCAGTGCATGGGGTGGGGGCGGAGCCCAGTTTGTAAACCCCCTTCTTTAGAGACTTGTGCCACTCACTCAAGGACTTGCAACAGCAAAACCCAGTCAGCTCCAATCTTGGCACCTGACAAACCACACCAGTTACGACTCTGTTCCTCTCCCCATGTGGGTACCCCAGAAGGGTGCTCTTGGACAAACTCTGGAAGACTATGGCAGTTATGGGACAATCTTATGAGCTCTTCTAGTCCTCTCATGTCTGTATACAAAATCAACTTGCACAGGCCCCATTTGTGGAAGACCTGGCTAAGAATGTGTGTAAAATATCGAGGGATCTCAGCAAAGCCACGGTGGCCCTAGGGGATAAAATAGCAGTGGGTACCTTATTGTTTTGTGACTCTCCTATGCTTGGCTAAAATGTTTTATAATAACTCAGCAATGATTCAGGCTGATGCTCCAAAAACAAAAAGGGGGGATTGGAAGGGACAGTGTGAGTTCCATGTGCTTCTTGTCTCACAGGAAATCAGAAACTGCCTCGGGGCCTCTTGCTTCAGAGGCCACTCAGTGCCCCTGGGAGATGAGGAGGTGCTGAGGGTCACAGCCCAGTTGCAGGCTCACAAGGACATCTCTCATGAGACCACTTGCTTGATGAGCAGCAGATGACATGGCTGGTTTGGACCCTCTCCATTGGTTCACATTTCCCATGCACAAGGAATTCATGCCTGAATGGTGCTCTATATAAGGAGCCAGCTTTCTTCTCCAGTAAGCATCTCATGCACCCCTCCTTCTTAGAATAAAGTGTAAATCTGTGGGGGACTGGGGACCCACACGGATCCTGACTAAATTATTGATTGAGTAATACTGTAAGTAAGAGATCATCTTGTGGTTTTTACTGGAACAACCCCTCCCCCAAATAGGCCCCTGGAAATCCCCTACTTCTCTGTTTTGCATGTACAAGAACCCTGGGCTTGCCTGTAATAAATGAGACTTGATCAGACAACTTGCCTTGTCTCCATTTCTTGTGTCCCCTCCAACCCTTCTTTTCTTCCAGGCCTCCAGCCCCCCGTTGATGTCCCGCTGGACAGGACAGTTGGCGCCCAACGTGGGGCTCAAAGAGACTCCCTGAAGAAATTAAGGTCACCGATGAACGTCTCGAAGCATAGCAGCTGCATGATAGAAGGCTCATGAATATTGGTCGCCGGAAGTGTGCAGTATGGGGCAGGATGTCAGTAGCCATGAGAAGTTTATTGAAGGATTAAAAATTTCGTTAAAGACACGAGGAGTAAAGGTTAAAAAGAAAGATTTATTTCAGTTGTTTTCTTAAAAGATGTGTGCCCGTGGTTTCCCCAAGAAGGAACCATTGATGAAAAACGATGGAAAAGAGTGGGGGACTGTCTCGATTATTTTCGGACCTTTGGCCCTGAGAAAATCCCAGTAACAGCTTTTAATTATTGGAATTGCATTAATGACATCCTCTCCATCCGGACTCTTGTGTAAAGTCATGGAGGAGGCCGCTCCTGCCCTGAAGGGGTCAGCTTGTAGTGATGATAAGAATGAAACTAAAAGGACCGGTCCTGACTGTGATTCCGTATGTATTGACATTCCCTTAGATGAAAATCCCCCACTGGTCAGGAATTTCGAGCATCTCTATCTGGTCCTTGCTGATTTCTCCAAAAATAATTTTGTGAAGGATGATGGCCTTAATCCCAGTGAAGAAGCCGATTTAGAACAGAAAGCCACTTGTTATAATAAACCTGATTGTTTTCATGTCCTCCGCAAGCCCATCTTGCTTCCACCTGCCCCTACCACAGCGCCCCCCCCCCATCATGCATTGCCTCCTTTCCTTGCTGCCGCTTCCCTTGGTCAAAAATCAACTTCTGCTCCCACTCCTGTCCCTTCCCTTGCGGACTTATCCTCACAGGTTCAGACTCTTCAACAGGCCCTTAATTTTAAAAAGGAGCAAGCACAACTTTTAAAGGAACTGCAGCTCCTTGAGCTAGAGCTTTCTGAATCCCCTGCTGCTCCCCATTTCCCCTCCCACCCCTCAAAATAAGCCTAGTGCCTCCCCCCACCACATCGTCCCGACACCCCCAGTCTGTTCCTCGCCCTTACCCTTTTCCGGTCATTGAGGGGGTGGTGCAGGGGAAAGGTGAGGCTGATGGTTCAGAAGAAGAGGAGGATGAGACCCCCGCCAATATAAGCGGCTGGGCTATAAAACCTTAAAAGCACTCAAGGAGGCCGTTTCTCAGTATGGCCCCGTGGTCCCCTTTACACTTTCCATTTTGGACACTCTCGATCAATTGTGGCTCACCTCTCACGACTGGCTCCAAACTGCTCGCGCCACCTGAAGTGGTGGGAACTTTGTCCTCTGGAAATCTGAATTCAAGGAAGTATGCAAGGAGATGGCACGCTGCAACCGAGAGGCTGGGGGGGATAGTGCTGAGTGGACTTATGAAATGCTCGCTGGTCTCTCTCCTTATAATACCAATGAGACCCAGTCAAAGTTTCCCTCCGGTCTTTTTGCCTCCCTTAAGGCTTGGCATCACCCCCCCCCCCAAGGGCCCTGCCACAACGTCTATTGCTTCTATTAGACAAAAGCCCAAGGAGCCTTATGCGGACTTCCTCACCAGTCTTACTGATGCTGCTGAGCGGCTTTTGGGCCCCACGGAGGGAGAGGGTGATTTTATAAAACTTGCTTTCGAGAATGCCAATTCTGTTTGCCAGGCCGCTATATGCCCTCAGAAGTGTCAAGGGTCCCTCTCTGATTATATCCGACTTTGCCAAGACATTGGCACCAGTCAACAAGTTGGTGCAGCTATAGGAGCCACACTCCAGGATGTTTTTGTGGGAGCTGTTGCAGCTGTTTCCCCTAGCACCCCCCCCTAAGTGTTTTAATTGCGGTACCCCCGGCCATTTTTCAAGGAATTGTCCACACCCCAAGCAGAATCGGTCTGGTCACGCAGGTATTTGTCCTCGCTGTAAGAAGGGGCGCCATTGGGCCTCCCAGTGTGGTTCTAAAACCTCTGCTGAAGAACTACCTTTGATCCAGCTGGAAACTTCTTGAGGGGCCAGCCTCAGGCCCCCCACCATGCCCAGCGGACCAGTCATGGGGCACTTCAGCCAGTCCCCACACAATCTCAGATCTCTCCAGGGCAATTCCTGGCAGCGCAGGACTGGACCTCTGTTCCTCCTCCAGTACAGTATTAACCTCTGACCAAGGGCCCCAAATCATAGGGACGGGAATTTTTGGCCCTTGTCCTACCGATACTTTTGCTTTGATTCTTGGCCGTGCTTCCTCTACCCTTTCTGGCCTTTTTGTCTACCCTGGAGTGATTGATAATGATTTTCTGGGAGAAATTAAGCTGGTGATTTCTACTTCCTCTAACACCCCCAAGTTCATCCCGGCTGACACTCGCTTGGCACAGCTGCTCCTCCTTCCTCTTGCTAATACTCCTGGGTCCCTGCTGAGTTCTGTCTCCGGTGGCACAGGCGGTTTCGGTTCTTCCGATGCCTTTTGGGTCCAGGCTGTCCTTCCACAGAAGACCTTGCTCCAGCTTAAGATTGAAGGCAGGTCATTTGAAGGAATTGTGGACACAGGGGCTGATGGCACGGTACTTAGAAAAGAGTCCTGGCCCTCTTCATGGCCCCTAACACCTGCGCTCACTCATCTAAGTGGCATTGGCCAAACAATTAACCCCGAGCAAAGTGCAAAATTTCTCACTTGGTCCGATTTGGAAAATAACTCCGGCCTCATTAAGCCCTATGTTATTCCTGGCCTTCCCTTTAACCTTTGGGGAAGGGACATACTCTCTCAGATGGGAATGGTCATGTGTAGCCCCACTGAAACAGTGACATCCCAGATGCTCAGACAAGGATTTTTGCCAGGACAAGGACTAGGCAAAAACTCTCAAGGCACCCGCCTCCCCATCAAAGCTAGATCCGCTAGGTTAGGATTGGGAAATTTATAGTAATGGCTGCTGACATTCCTGTGCCCCATGTGGATCGCATTCTCTGGAAAACTGATACACCTGTTTGGGTTGATCAGTGGCCCCTTCCACAGGAGAAGCTCAAAGCGGCAGAGGTGCTTGTGCAGGAGCAGCTTCTCGCTGGCCATATTGAGCCGAGCGACTCTCCTTGGAATACTCCCATTTTTGTGATAAAGAAAAAATCGGGCAAATGGCGGCTCCTTCAAGATCTTCGAGCAGTAAATAGGACTATGGTTATAAAAGGGGCGCTTCAACCTGGCCTCCCTTCCCCCATTACTATCCCTAATGGCTTTTTAAAAATCATTATTGATCTTAAAGATGCCTTTTTATCCATTCCCCTTCATCCTGCGGATCATGTTTGCTTTGCCTTTAGTTTACCTGCCATTAATTTTCAAAAATCAATGAGCCATTTTCAATGGAAAGTACTCCAAGGGATGGCCAATAGTCCCACTCTATGTCAGAAATTTGTCGCAGCCGCTATTCAACCGGCCCGAGACCGCTGGCCATCCCTTTATATTCTCCACTATATGGATGACATCTTGCTGGCAGGGCCCGATAGCGGTTCCCTCTCCTCTTGCTATTGCTTCCTCGTGCAAAATCTTTCCTCTTGGGGCCTCCAAATTTCCCCTGAGAAGGTCCAACTTAAGGACCCATATACCTATTTAGGTTTTGAACTTAAAGAATCGTCAGACCCCATAACCTCCGCTTGCTGAAGACCCTTAATGATTTTCAAAAATTTGGGGGGGATATAAATTGGATACGCCCACATTTGTGCCTCACCACTGGTGACCTGAAGCCCCTTTTTGATATACTCAAAGGAGATACCGATCCCCGGTCACCTAGACACCTTACTCCAGAAGCCAATGAGGGGCTACTTCATGTCTCCCAGGCCATCCAAGACCAGTTTGTGTCCTCCTTAGATTGTTCTCTTCCCTTTTCCTTTATTGTTTGTGCCACCTCTCATACCCCTACAGGAGTTTTTTGGCAGACGTCCTCCCCTCTTATCTGGGTTCATCTCCCTTCCTCCCCCTCGAAGGTGGTTGTTCCTTATTTTGTTTTGATAGCTGAGCTTATTATTTTAGCCCGTGATACCTACATTAAAATTTTCGGCCATGAACCTCATTCTATTATTCAGCCCTACCCCAAGGCCCAGGTTGATTGCTTTTTCATACTACGGATCTCTGGCCTATTGCCCTCTCCCTCTATGATGGCGATATCGATAATCATTACCCCCCCCCCATAAGCTTTTAATTTTTTTCGTTTGCATTCCTTTGTTTTTCCTTAAAAGACTTCCGTGGAGCCCCTTTCTCAAGCCCTTACTGTTTTTACTGATGGCTCCTCCTCTGGAGTAGCGGCCTATTCCTGTAAGGATGATACTGCTTCTCTTCCCATGTCTTATTGCTCTGCTCAGCTTGCTGAGCTTTATGCTGTGTCCTTTGTTTTGTGCATGTTTTCTGCTACTCCTCTGAATATTTATACTGATAGTTCTCATGTGGCCCAGACCGTTCCCTTATTGGAAACGGCTCCATATCTTAAGACTAATTCGCCCGCCCTTCAGCATTTTTTACTTGTACAGTCAGCCATCCACCAAAGAACCGCCCCCTTTTTCCTCTGCCATTTGCGTGCACATTCTGGCCTTCCGGGACCCCTCTTGGAGGGCAACGCACTTGCTGATGCCGCTACCCGTCCTTAGATCTTTTTTCTATGCCCTCCGGATGAGGCCACTCGAGCTCATGCTCTGCATCATCTTAATTCTAATACCCTTAGGCTTCTTTTCAAGATTACTGGGGAACAGGCAAGACAGATCGTTAAACAATGCCCCTCTTGTGTTACTTTCCTCCAAGTCCCTCATTTTAGGGTTAATCCCCTCAGGCTTATCCCCAATGCCCTTTGGCAGATAGATGTCACTCATGTTTCCGAATTCAGTCACCTTAAATTTTTGCATGTCTCCATAGACACCACCAGCGGCTTCTTAGCCGCGACCTTGCAGTCTGGTGAGGCCTGTCATCATGTTTTTGATCATGTTTTAACCTGTCTTTCAATTGTGGGGAGACCCTCCTCCATAAAGACTGACAACGGCCCTGGTTATACAGGGGGTGCCTTTAAGTCCTTTTGGGCCTCCCTCAGAATTGCCCATGCTACTGGAATCCCGTATAACCCCCAAAGGCAAGGCATTGTTGAGCAAGCCCATCACTCTCTTAAAAACACAATTTCTAAATTAAAAGGGGGTACACAGTACCCCGTTAAAGGTTCCCATCGAAATCTCTTTGCTCATGCCCTCTTTGTTCTTAATTTCCTCCAACTTGACGAGGAAGGGAAATCTGCGGCAGATAGATTCTGGCACCCCGACACCCAACGTAATTATGCTGAGGTCATGTGGAGAGATCCCCTTACAAATAAATGGCACCGCCCTGACCCTGTCTTCATTTGGGGATGCGGATCGGTTTGTGTCTATGTTAAGGAATCCCAGTCTGCCCATTGGCTTCCTGAGTGGCTAGTGAAACATGCTAACACCTTCAAAGGAAGGTCAAGTAACCCCACTTCCAAGGAGGTTACGCCCCCTCGAGATTTTTTTTTTCAGAGATGACCTTTCTTGTGGTATTGGCCCTGCTGGGCCTAACACATGTTGCCCGTGCGGGATTTGAACCCCCCTCCTCCAACTCGGATCTTCTTACCACCCTGTAAGGCACCCCCTGCGATTGTTGCGGGGGCACGCAATTAACGAAGCCCTCCTGCTTTACCAGAACCATTGACTGCACCGACAAGATTGCCTATCTTATCTTTGAGGCCTCCATTGGAGGGGGACATAAACAATCCTGGGTGGCACCTCCATCTCCTGGGGTCCCTGAGCCATGCCCATCCAGCTGTACTTCCACTTTTTTCAGCCATTCATTCGTCTTGCTATACTGTGACCTGTCAATGCTGCTCCCATGGCGAGGTCGTCCTTACAGCCAAATTGGAAAAAGCATACACAGGCGCTGTGGGCGGTGATTGGAGCCTACACCCCGGGGACTCCAAATATGCCTAAGCTTCCTGCCCCACATCCCATGTTGGGAAAGATGTTTGTTGGAATCTGAAGGCTCCTGTCCACATCTCAGATGGGGGCGGGCCCGCTGATGAAATAAGGGAATATGAAACACAGCAGAGAATTGAAGAACTTGTCAGGGCCCAATTGTCCCCACTCGAGTATCATCCCCTTGCCCTCCCTAAACCTCGTGGAATAACGATTGATGCTCAAACTGAGGACGTCCTTCAAGTTACATTTCAAGTACTAAATATTTCTAATCCATCATTGGCCGCTGATTGCTGGCTCTGTATGACCAAGGGGACACCAGCCCCTTTGGCTGTTTTCCCCTCTAATTTTGTTACGCACTCGAATTGCCCCTTGTTTCCCCAGTTTAGGGTGCAACCTCTTTATTCTTTCCTTCATAATGCTGCATGTTATTTGAGTCTGACACCCAATATCTCTGCTGATGTAAACGTTGGTTTTGTTATTGATGTTCGCTGTTCACACATTACCTATACCAATGATTCCTTGTGTCCCCCCTCCAGACATGTTCTTGTTTACGGGGGAAATATGGCTTTCCCCAAAATGCCTGGGAATTGGTCTGGGTTCTGCGCCCTCACCTCCCACCTTCCCGATATAGATATTATCCCTGGTGATGAACCTGTCCCTATTCCAAGCCTCGATTATATTGCAGGAAGACATAAGAGTGCTGTAACACTTATACCCCTACTTGTGGGCCTGGGAGTCACCGGAGCCCTTGCCACCGGTTCAGCCGGATTGGGGGTGGCAGTCCAGTCCTACAGTAAGCTCTCTGCCCAACTCACTGATGATGTTCAGATATTGTCTAATACAATAAGTGATCTGAAAGACCAGATTGACTCTTTAGCTGAAGTAGTCTTGCAAAATTGGAGAGGGCTAGACTTGTAGACAGCAGAACAGGGAGGAATCTGTTTGGCCTTACAAGAGAAGTGTTATTTTTATGCAAATAAATCAGGAATAGTCCGTGATCACATAAGGAACTTGCAGGAAGATTTGGTTAAACATAGAAGGGAACTTTTCAAGAACCCACTGTGGAGTGGCATGAATGGTGTTCTTCCCTATCTTTTACCCTTGCTTGGCTGCCTCGCCATTTTCCCCTTTTTGCTTACCTTTGGCCCTTGGATGTTCCGAAGGACCGCAGACTTCGTTAAAAGCCAAATTGATAAAGCCCTTTCCGGACCTATACAGGTACATTATTGTCAATTGGATGTTGGGGATCCAGATGTGTGTGAGCCTGCCCCACGGTCCCCTGTTAATCCGGTCTGAGTATATTCTGTGCTTGCGCGCTAGTTTGATTAGCCAATGACGGGTAAGATCCCATCGAGGGGAGGCTGATTTGGGCTAGGGCCAGGGTTGCCTTGCTGCCTCAGGAATGGGCAACAGTCTTCCACTCTCTGGGACAACCTAAGACAGGCACAGGCCCCCAGCACTTTAAATTTTATAAAAGAATAAAGGGGGACATGTGGGGAACTAGGGCCCCACATGGATCCTGACTAAATTGTTGATTGAGTAATACCATAAGTAAGAGGAACATCTGGCAGTTTTCCGTTGATATAAGCACCTGTGAGAAAGAACATCTTGTGGTTTTTACTGGAACAACCCCTCCCCAAATAGGCCCCTGGAAATCCCCTACTTCCCTGTTTTGCATGTACAAAAACCCTGGGCTTGCCTGTAATAAATGAGACTTGATCAGACAACTTGCCTTGTCTCCATTTCTTGTGTCCCCTGCCACCCTTCCTTTCTTCCAGGCCTCCAGCCCCCCGTTGATGTCCCACTGGACAGGACAGTATACATACATAGATATGCATACATGTGTCAGTATGTGTGTATATGTATGTGAATATGTATGTGTGCATGTATGTATGGTGCCATAAATGCCGTGAGAGAGCCCAAAAGCTAATTGGCACATAGCTGCATTACTGGTAGACATCGATGCCCTGCAGCTACATCAAGAGTAAGGCACGGGGGCGGAGCCAACGTGGAGGAGTAGAAGCACAACCCTCCCGGGGCTCCGGCTTCCACCCTCCCCAATCCATGTAAAAAGGGGACTCTAAACAAATTTTGGAGCTGCAGAACCCACAAAATGACACAGAGAAGCTAACCTCCCGCTGAGGACAGCCCGGCAGGCCGGCAGGAATCAGCCTGCGCAGCGCTCTGGGAGACGAGCCCAGCACCACACCGAGGCTTTAGCCCCAGGGCGGGCCTGACCAGCTGCCAGCCAGAGGGACTCCAGATCAGCAGCAGCTGTGGCCGTTTCCAGATTTGTCAATACATAGATGCGAAGGACAAGGTGAGAGGCAAGTGCAGTCTGGACTTTGGGACCCAGTAAGTGGGAGTGCGTGGCTTTTACCCCCAGAATGAGAAACTGCTGAGACGCCGGCACAGCCTGCCAGCGCCATGTGGCGGCTTCAGCTCCTGGCCTGAAGAGTGTAGGGTGACCAAGCACTAGTATGAGAGGTAATCGCTCTTGTTTTAACCTGATTGGATCTGTGATGGGGGAGGGGGAGGGGCTTTGGGAGGTGCCATGGTTGCTTTGAATGAATATGTATAAGCTTGATGGGGTGATCTCCATATAAGGCCATGGGGTGATCACCATATAAGGCCATAAATGTAAGACCGCGATATGATTGGCTCGGACTCGCTATATATTTTCTCGTGTGAGAGGGCTCTCTCTCTCTCTCCGCCATGTAACTGCTGAAGAATAAACCACCCCGCTTCACTCCTCCGCCTTCTGTCTGGTGTTTTTTCCCCGTGAGGGGCCGGTGACGACCGAAGACCCGGGATGGGTAAGTGAGAGGGCCGTGGGGCTAGTCGTCAAGATCTGTTGCAAGGGTAAACGCCCGCAACAGATTTTGGCGCCCAACGTGGGGCTCGACCCTTCGGGACGACTAGCTGGCAGACGGCCTGCTGGACGCAGCTGGTCTGCTCCAGTCGCCAGGCAGCCTCGAGGCCACTGTAGCCTCGGGAAGAGGACAGGATGGGAACAGGGCATAGTATCCCTGTATTTAGGCCGGAGGAGAAGGGGGTGATAGCGGCGCAACTTTATAAGCTCTGCGCCCAAAGGGGGGCAAAAATACCCATTAAGACCTGTAGGGAGTTTATAGATAAGATCTGGGACATATGCCCTTGGGTCAGGCATGTCGGCATACAGGCCGATAGATGGAGAGTTGTGGGACAGCAGATGGCAGCTTTTGAGAATGGCTGCCCTGGTTCGCTAACACCCACCGATTTTTCGGTCTTTAAGATAGTGGACGCGGCATTGAATCCTTCCCCGATTGCCGCTTCCCGGTTCTTGGCCACACAGGTGGGCTCCTCATTAGCCGGGTCAGATTTAGAGTTAGAAAAAGGGAAGAATAAGGAATTGAAGGACCCAGGGGGCTTCGGTCAATATCCGTGGGAGGACTTAAGAGCTGTGGTAATGAATCAGGCGGCGGATAGTTCCGCTAGCAGTTCAGAAGGGGAAGATGAAGGTAAAAGGAGTGGGCGCCAAGATGGCGCCCAGGGATCTAGGGAGAGAAGAAGGACCCGGAAGGGCACTCCCTCACGTAGGGAAAGGAGGGAGAGACGGGAGAACAAAGGGGAAACGGATGCAGGGGGCGTGCTCCCCGCTTCCGCGCCCTTTACCTCCGCCTTGCCACCAAGCACCTCCTGTTTGCCAGGCAATTACTGTCCTGCCCCGTCTTTCGCTGCTAGTTCCGCATATGTCGCCCCTCCCTGCCCTCCGCCCCCGCCTCCTCATTATGAGAAAGGGCGAGAGGCAAATATTTGTGAGGGAGAGGGGTTAATAAGGCGGAGCCTCCGTGTGGCGGCGGAGGCGGGCGCGGAGGTGGACTTCGCCTCTTGGGATGTCTATCCCATTTTGACTGATCCCCTTACGGGTCAGCGTACTCACTCTCCCATCCCATATAAGACACTGAAAGAGTTCAAAGAGGCGGTGACTAAGTATGGCCCTTCTTCACCTTATGTTAGGAGGCTACTTATGAACCTAGTGACCGCTCACCCCTGGACCCCGGGGGATTTTGACGAGCTAGCTATGTCCTGTCTAGGCCCTGCTATGCATCTTGCCTTCCAGGCACAAGTGAAGAGGGAGGCCAGGCATTTGGCCCGACTTAGACCCGGCAGGGCCCCTCAACACACCGAGCACTTAATTTGTGGCACTGGCCATTTTTCCAACCCGGCCGTGCAGGCAGCCTATGGGCAGTTAGAATTAGATGATGTCAAGGCCGCACACATAGCGGCCTGGGAGAAGGTTTCTGCCAAGGGTATGACAGGGGGCCCTAAATTAGTTGGCCTGAAACAAAGACCTGTTCAGACCCCCCTTTCCTTTGTTAACTAAGTTCAGGAGACGGTCCATAGGACCCTAGGCAGCGGCCCTGGAATGGACATACTCATTAAGCAGTTGGTTAAAGAAGGCTTGCGCTCCAGGGAGGCAGCTGCGGTGGCATCCCTGCCATCGGAGGCCCCCTTTGAGGACGTCATAGACAAGTTAATGGACCTGCCCCCGGAAAATCCGATTGCACAGTTGGTTTGCACTGCCCAGGATAGGGACCGCCAGCTTGTACAGGCGCTGGAAAAATTGACAGTCTCGAATACAGAGAGGGAACAGAGCCTCTTGGCGGCTATACAACAACTCAGCTCGTCAGCCCAGAAAGGTCCCGGCAAGCAGGCTTGTTTTCAATGTGGTCAATACGGCCATTATAAGGCCCAGTGCAAAGCCACCTCCAGAGGAACACCTCCTAAGTGTTTTAACTGTGGACGCCTTGGCCACATAGCGCGGTTTTGTCGCGCCAAGAATAAACAAGGCAACGAACAAGCCCCTTTGGAGACCGGGGTCTCCCCCGGATCTCAACCGCAGGGAAACGGCGGGTGGAGGGGCCCAGCCGCAGGGCCCCTCCCCCATCCTCGTTAAGCGGCAATTATCCTCAGTTTGTAAGAGTCAGGGCCTCTCCTGGAAAACAACCTTCCATCTTTACACTTCCCCCTGGAGAGGCGATAACAGTCCCTGCCCATTTGCCTTTCCACCCAGCTGTAGTGACCGGCCTAGAAGGCTCTCCTGACTTTGAGGTCCCCACCCAAGTAGCAGAGGATATGGAGGCAATGTTGACCCTGTTTAATCCACACTGCACCCCCGTCTCCATACGGGCTGATCAGATCATTGCTAAGGCGTTTCCCTTCGGCCCCTCATCCCAGCATCCTTGCCAATTGAATTGGGCTCGTTCCATCACTTTGAACCGTCCCACTTTGATTATTCATGTTGAGAATTATCCGATCTTAGGGATCATTGATACGGGGGCTGATTGTTCAGTCATTAATTTGGATCAGTGGAGGAAAGAATGGCCCTTGATGGTTGCATCCACGCCGGTCCAGGGAGTGAGGGGGAACAAGAGAGCTCAGAGATCGGCTCGTGCCCTCTCGTGGTCGGTGGATGATAATGCAGGCAGGTTCACTCCTTTGTGTCTCCCCGAGCTGCCTTATGCTCTGTGGGGGCGGGATGTCCTTGCGCAAATGCAACTCTCCTTAGTAACCCCGGACTGCTTACCGGGAAATGGATTGGGACCACTCTCGATTTGAGCTTCGCCCCAAAACTGACCTGGACGAATAACCGCCCGGTCTGGGTTGAGCAGTGGCCCCTTAAAGCCGAGAAGCTCACTGCTTTACAAAAAATTGTTGGCTCCCTTTTGCGGAATGATAGGATTGAACCCTCCTTTAGCCCATTTATTCCCTCTTGATAAAAAAAAAATATTCAGACTTTTGTGATCTGTGTGTGTTGATCCTCATCAAAAGGCTCGTTCTCTGGGTCAGAGTCAGTGGTGTCCTAGTATCTATAATGATCGGGCTCATTGTCACTAACGTCCGGCGTGACCGAGGTGGAGCTGCTGGCCTCTGGGTTTGACGGCTCTTCTACAGTTTTTGTGAAGAAAAGCTTCACCTTAAAGTTTGGAGAAAGTATCTGTTGGCCTTGTCTTTGTTCGCTTTGTCCAGATCGTTTTTGGACAATGTGAGTATGAGATATTCCTTGTCATTATCTGACCGCTCGGCACTGCAAATACTATCAATCTCTTGATCTCCACAAAGACTTCCATTTTCTACTTTGTCTGAGTTTTCCTCTGGTCCTGGTATGAAGAATGTATTTACCCAAAAGTGAAACATTTTGTCCTTCTTGAGCATCTTGTTCTGCTTGTGGAAGAATTCCACTTTGATGTCACCACACACGGGCAAAGGCTGTGGGTCCCATTTACTCTGGGAACGCACAAGCGGACCAGGCCATCCACGCAGTTAGCCTTTCCCCACCCTCTCTCCCCCCGAAAGATTCCCCTGCACAGTTGGCACATGCTAAGTTCCATATCTCAGCTCGGTCTCTTAGGGCTCTTTATGGTGTGCCGAAGAGCGAGGCCAGACTTATGGTCCGGTCATGTATTGTGTGTGCCCCCTTCCGCCCTCGCATTAAGGAGGACGCATTTAACCCCCGAGGTACTGCCCCCAATGAGCTTTGGCAAATGGATGTTACACATCTTGGCTCTAAGTTTATCCATGTTTGTGTTGATACCTTCTCATCTTTTGTCTTTGCTTCCCTGCAGCCTCGTGAGTCAACCAGAGCTGTTATTGCCCATCTCTATGAAATGATTTCTATCCTAGGAGTGCCATTAGCCTTAAAGACTGATAATGGCCCGGCATATACTTCCAAGGCTTTTGCCTTGTTCTGTACTGAATTTTCTATTCAACATGCTACAGGCCTCCCCTACAACCCTACCGGGCAAGCCCTTGTCGAACGGGCAAACCGTACACTTAAGACCGTCCTGTTTAAACAAAAAGGGGGAATATGCAGGTCGGTCACCCGTCAAGAGTTGGCCCAGGTTGTCTTTACCTTAAATTTCCTGCAAGTTAGAGATGACGGCACCACGGCCGCCATGAGGTTCTGGAGCACCTCCGGTGAGAACACCACCTCTTCTCCATTGACCCTCCCCGCACCTAACCGGGCACTGCCCGGTTCCAGGGTAATGTGGCAGGATAAGGGGGGCCAATGGTACGGAAGAAGGCCCAGCCACCTTTCCTTTTTTCCAAATAATGACCCAACAGCGGTACAGCAATGGGTGCCCCTTCACAAAGTTAGGGATCTTGATTAAGGCACCACCCCTGACAGGTTGGGGGGTGAGGAGAATTCTTGTTCTTCTTGTCTTTCAGATTGTCGACTCACCCTCCTCATCTTGGGTCTCCTTGCTGAGAATGCCGTGACGGAATTACGCTGGGGACTGCTTTCCACCTTCCCGAGACCCATGCCTGTGACTTCTTCGGCACAAGTTTTTCCTCGTTTATTTACAGTTAACAACACCCTTAAGCTCCCTGTTCTGCACCTCAACAACGACACTAGGCCGGTGGAAAGTAACAGGACAATATCACTTAATGGGACGTTATGTTTTCAAATCACACCCACAGTCGATCCGGAACTGTCACCATGTGTCGGGCTGTTTCCTCAAGAGGCTGTGTGGTCTGACCGCCTTAACTTTACAAGCAAGAGGGTGAACGGCTCCTTATTGAGAGGACTTTGGCCGGCCCGCACAATGATTAGAGCGAAGGATAACAGTGGTCTCCTTTGTGGAGAGGGCGGAGGGGAGTGGCGGCCCCAGCCCAGCGCCCAGCCTCGCTGTCGGCCCTCCCGCCACAAGGATTTTTGGCCCTGGACGGAGTGCCAGTCACCTGCAGCTGTCCCTGTGCACCCGTTTGAATAAGAAATTATAAATTCCTTATATATAGTAAGATCATTCAAAT
>NW_027185653.1:9397538-9417608 GCF_028583685.1 Petaurus breviceps papuanus
AAAAGGTGAATTAAGAGGTGAAAGAGGAATACAATGAGAGGAGATGGCGAGAGACAGAATGGGGTAAATTATCTCATACAGAAGAGGAAAGGGAAAATGGTTACAATGGAGGGGAAGAACAGGAAGGCAAAAGGGAATGGGTCAACCTTATTCTCATCAGGAAGGGAATGACTTACACACTAAATAGGGTATCTGACCCTACAGGAGGGTAGGGGGTAAGAGGATACTAGTGGGGATGATGGAAGGGAGGGCAGGCTGAGAGGAAGGAAGTTGGAAACACCCACTTTTGAAAAGGAACAGGATCAAAGTAGAGAACAGAACACGTGGGGGGTGGGATAGGATGGAAAGAAATATAGTCATTCTCTTAACAATATATCTACTATGGAAATGTTTTGCATAGCTATAGCTTCAGAAGTACAACCTATATTGAACTGCTTATCTTCCCAGTAAGGGTGGGTGATGAGGGAGAAAGGGAAAGAATCTGGAATTCAAAATTTTAAAGTCAAATGTTTAAAATATATACATTATATATATATATATATATATATATATATATTATCATTTTACATGTAAATGGGAAATAAGATATACAGGCACTGGGGCATAGAGATCCACTGTGCCCTACTGGAAAGTCAGAGGGGGAATGGGGGAAGATATGGGAGAGAACAGATTGGGAGGGGAGGGTATATTCAGTGCGATCATTGTTTTGGGGTGGATAGGTAGGGGAAAATTGGGAGAAAATTTGTAACTCAAAATATTGTGTAAATGAATCATGTAAACTAAAAAAGAGAAAAAAATAAAAAATATGTTGACTAACAAGAGAAATGTGAGTGTTGGATAAAAGTCCTCCCTGTAAGGTTATTGAGGGTCTGGATCAGCCCTGGAACAACATTAAACTCAGCCTTTTTGAGCTGCTATGGGACACCTTTCCTAAGCAGGAGGTTCTAAGTATGCTAATGAGCACCTACCCAAACCTTCCAACTCTGAGTCCAGTTGCTCTGGCCCTACCCACCCAGGGGACTTGATATACCTGAAATCTTGGAAATCCCATAAGGATGCAGACCCTAAGGCTAAGCAGAAGGGCCCATATAGTGTTATTCTAACCACCCCACCTACTGTAAACCTCAAAGGCTTCCCAGTTGGACCCAAGTATGGAGGATTTTCCTCAATATGCTAGCGAGCCAGTGGAGGACCTGAAGTTGCTCTTCTGGAAAAAGAAAGTCGAGGGGGACTCTGAATGGAGAGCAAACATCCTCTGGACAGTACTCTTTGTATTTATTGCAGTCTTTCTGTTACTATTTTTTCTTCTCCGATGATGCTGCCTCATACCATGGAAGCTTCACTATTTTCTCTGTCCGTGAACAGGTTCCCTCTGATTCTCTCATTTCTTTTACTCAGTCTCCTTCCCTTGGTTAAAAGCTGAGCTTCCTCACAGAGCAGAGACTCCAGATTCTGCTGAGGTAAGACTATGGCTAATGTATATCACCCAGACTTCTGGGAAGCCCTCCAAGATGGCCGGAGGTTCATTTTCTCCCTCCTCCTTTCCACAACAGTAGGACCCACTTGCCTGCTAGGTCACTACTTTTCACTTTCACCCTCTTTGGGATACTTTCCTCAATATTACCCCGTTTTGACACTGGACAAGCCCCTCCATCCATCATCTGGTATACACCTAGCTCATTCCATCAGACTGTCAAGTGTTCAGCATTTAGGCTTGAGATCTCAGAGTGGGGAAAGGTCTATTTTCTACATGAGGCCACTAACTGATCCTTATTCCTTAAAGCCGCACACAAATGTTACTCACAGTAGCTGTTCCTCCTGTGCTAACTATGATCCCACTGCTAGGGCAGAGAGCCTGAGCTCATTGACACCCTTCTCACGAGCACCCTCTAAAAGGCTTTGTGGATGAAGGATGTACATAGCCAGCTGCTTTTCTCTTGGGCTCTTATCAGTTATTTCTTCTATCTTAAACCTCTTTTGATTATCTTCTTTCTCTTGATCTTTGGGCCTTGATTACTTAATGTGCTGACCAGATTTGTATCTTTAGAGGTTCCCAAAGTGGGCGATAGAACACCAGGAAGGGGAGTGGTGGTCGCCTAGATGGCAATTGGGGGGCACTGAATAAAAACAACGGGGTGGCAGAAGCGTAACAAAAGAGAATTGTGAAAAACTGTATATTTCATCTGTTGTGTAATAGAGTTAAAGTCATAGTGATTACATTATTTTCCAGATAAACACAAAATGCAAATGCATCAGTGGTCACATCCATTGACAGATTTTAACATGCAAGTGTTGGCAGACCAGGGTGTTGTACACTGTCAGGAAGTACAGCATGCATCAGCAGGAATATGTGTGTGTAATGAGTTGTTTACAGTAAGATATTATATGTTGCCCTGATGTAATTTTGCATCATCAAAATTTCAGTGCAAGAAAAAACCCCCACAGATTTACAATAAATTATTCAATTTAAGACACACAGTTTCAAAAAGAAAAACCTTATATTTTTTACATGAAGCAAATTTTTAAAAAATTAAAGGATTAAAGAAAGTTTATTTCAGGGGGTGCTAAGTGTTTTTTTTTAATGGAGCAGTAAGTCAAGTTAAGTAGGAGAACCTCTGTTCTAGACTATCTGCTATCACTCTGCAGATGGTCATGCAACAAGGATACCAACCTATTCCACACTCCCCCCATCCTTTGGAGGCTGGCTCAGCCTCATTTCATTCCCTTCCCATTCTCACTTGGGCAGGGACAGCACTTTGCTTCCTCTCAGCAGGAGGTAGCTCCTTAAGAAGAGACCTTCAATCCCTCTCCCAAAAGCATTTGGATGGATTATTTCTTGAGGGGGGAAACAATGAGGCAGTTGAAGCGGATCCAAACTGGACATAGGATGTGACACCTCACCAGCTACAAAGAGCTCATCAATCACAATTTGGCTTCAAGAACAAAGCAAGGACTTTCTAAATCCTAGAGCTTAAGCACTAGCTGAAGTTGTGCCCTTTGGGTGAACTTATTACAAGGTTAGGCCAATTATAATATCATTATCATACATGTACATCCCCCCCCACCCCCATGGGCTTTTCTATATGTACTGTGGGAAACTACACTTGCAGTACATCCCAGACTATATGACTCTGTGGAGTAGCTTTCCCTCCACCCCCACTCCCACTCCCATTGTCCTGCTATAAATCAAACGCACAACCTGGCTAGATGCCCTGCCTATCATAAGGACCAAGCCCTGCTGGGCATGTCACCCCAACATACTATACTTGGTTTGGAGACAATGACACCATGACACACACCTGGTCCCTCAACAAGAGAACATTAATGACATTAAAGAAAAATGGCCCCTTTGCTGGCAGTCCTGTGACCTGGGACTCCCCAATTAGTTTATACGTGAAAACGCTACCTCTTACCTCAGAGAACTCCTAGGCCAATGTATAAATCAGGACAAGAAGAAATAAAACCCCCTGCTTTCGTCCAAGAGGAACTCACTGACCCAAGATTCAAGGGTGGATCTCTGGTGGTAGGGGTGTGGCAGTCCCAAGAATAAAGCTCTGTGGGCTTCTTTCTTAAGCAGAGGGCATCCCCTTCACCCTGGGGTCTCCCTTAATGACCTATCTCTCTTAAGCGGTCATTTTCCTTAATCAGAGGGTGCCCCCCTTAAGAAATGTCCCCCTTTAGGAGAAATTTCCCATAAGGAACAAAACAGGATGCAGGATGTGACTTAAGCTGGGGTCTCCCTTGATGGACATCTTCCTTTAGCAGGAGGTATCATCCTTAAGCAGATCCCTCTCCCTTGGAGGACTGCCCCCCTCCACTAAGGGGGGGGATGGCTCTCTGTAACCATCTCCTTTTTATCACCTCTCCTTCTTGGCGGTGTGCCCACTCCCACAAGCTGGGATCTCCCTCAAGGGGCAGGGGGGGGGGCCTGCTTGGTGTGTTGTGTCATCCCCCATAAATGCCTTTATTTGATTTGGAGATAGCCTGATCAGATTGTTTCAAGACAACCTTATATGCCAACATTTTGGGGTGCCCTTAAACCTCTTAATTTCTGCCTAAGAAGAATATCTCCACCTCAGATTATCTACAAATCAAGGTAAGCCCATAAAGCCACTTTACTGCCAGCACCCCAGTTTGACTTGGGGTAGTTTGGGGTGTCTGCACCCTGTTTGCAGGTTCTCACCAAGTAGGGGATGCCCTGCTTGAGAATCCTGTCTTTTTCCCTCCCATGGGCTGTCATGTGTGATGGTTTAAAGGAAAAACAACTTGTTTTGGACTTAAGACACAATTGGGCAGTTTCCTTCCACACCACAAGACTCCATTCTAGGATGCCCCAATCCTAAATTTTGAAGGAGTAAATGCAGAAGTGAAATTTATTTGAGAAAATATTAAAAAAAAAACATTAAGACTCTTCTCCCTGTGGTTCCAGCTCTGGGCAGGCTAAGGCTACAGCAAAAAAGATGTTATCAGCTAAAAATATCTTAGAAGAGTTTGGAGATTTTGACATTAATAGTTAGAGAGCTTGGAAACTGCCCATTTTATGACTGCAAGAGAAAATTCCTGAGACTCTGGGGTGTTTTCCTATTGATCTCTCTCATCCCAAACTAGATTACGGTAGGGTGGTGCTGAAGAGTTGTGGGGGGTTTGGGTGGCCCTCCCTGACCTGGAGAAGTTGGTGATCACAGTGGACTGCTGACAGCAACACTGTGACCCTGAATGCTCTGCAGCCCTGCCCCTCTGGGTCGGGGCCTGGGAGTGCCTCCTGGTTCAGTGTGTCCTGCCTTGGCAGGGGTCAGCATTCCCTGGTCTCTGCTGCTGGGGAGTATTGGGAAGGCCTTAGCATCACCCACCCCAGCTGCTAGGCAATACTCAGCTGGCAGTCTAAGGGAAGAACCAGCCAGCCTATGCATTTGACAAGCCTACCCTTGTATCAGCTTTTATATGTAATGACTTGGAAATGCAATGGATTTCATCTGAAATTTATTGTGTTCGAAATTGTATTGTAAAATTCTCCTATACTGTAAAATTTGAGTGAAGATTGTGAGCCAGTAAAGGTGCTGGACAAAGCAATTTTTAATCTGAATTTTGTTGCATATTGAAATGCCCATGGCCTCATACACTAAGCCCCTGTATGTAACAAGTGTGGAAATATACTGAAATCCTCCTGAACTCGTGCGTGCCTAGCCAGGAGCCCCTTTCTGGAGGTACAATAGTGAGACCCACCTTGCTGTACTTCCTGGTAAGATGTCAGAATGACCCAGGGCAGGACACCCGATAAGTCAGGGTAGGGCTATACAACTGTCCAGATCAAGGCCTGGCTATAATGGACCGGTTTATCTACCACTGTCAAACTAACTGTACTCCCCACACCCATTCTGCAGTTTTTGACTTTAAATATTCCCCTTTCCTGATGGTCGGGGCAGCTCTCCCAAGGTTTTCTTGGGAGACTGTCACTGGCCAGCTCAATAAAATGATGCTCAGAATAATTGATTAAGGCTTTGGGGTCATATTTTTTTTTTGTAAATGGCCATTTCAATATGAATTGGTCTTTTAAAAGGATGTGAAAAAAAACCAGGTAATTTGGAACCTGTTAAAATATAAGGTGGTTTAAAGTTTTAGTTTCGACATATTGATGATGAGATGACTGGTTTTCTGTAAAAAGCAATTTGAAAGATTAAAGTCACCTAATTGGGAATGGGTTTGTTTATATTTTCAAATCCAAAATATTATTTCAACTTGGATTTGTATTATTTCCATAAAGTATGTGGTTGAAAAAGGGTGGACAGGCAGATCAGTCCCCCTGGTTCCTGTGATTCCCCATATTTTGTAAACTTGCCAAATCCTTCTGTTCAATTGTGAGATTCAGTAGTTATTGCCAGCAAAACGTAGTAAATCTAATTTTATATTTGATCTGGAATTAGAACATGAGCAGCCATGTATGCAAACTATTTCAACATATAATTATCACAGATTTTATGCCAATTTTTTGCAGAAAGTGGGCTGTGACCATTATGTGAAGCTTTTAAAATAAGGTGCCCCTATTACTTGGTAATTATTTATTAATGAACTGTCTCTGGTGTAAGATTAGGATGCATGGCATCCTCATGAATTCATGTTAAAATTTAATACTGATAATGCAGTGCTGAGAATTCTAGGCTAGAGACTCACAATGGGCAAGGGAGAAAAAGGTATCCATATGCCATAGATGAGTGCATTGCAGTTCTGTTTACCTTTTAATGGGCACGACAAGAAGAATTATAAACCATGTGAGGATTATCTCAAGAACTACTTAAATCAATTTTAGGAGACAATCAAATTCAAGTAGGCTGGTCAACGAAACTAACAGGGGCACCTCTGCCCCTTGCTTAAATGGAATAATGTTGTGCCTAGATAATCTTGAAACTCTGTACCATCCTTGGTCACCTCATCTCCCTACCCACAACATGTAATCCTCTATAAGAATCCCTGACCTCTCCTGGCTAGGGTGGGCATTCCCCTGAAGTTTAGGTCTCCCTTGATGGGCCTCTCCCTTAAGGGCTCTTCTCCCATGAGTAGTGTGAAAAATACTAATAGTTTGATTTCCACAGAGTCTACAGGGATAACCGATGCTTCGGGGGAGGATCCTGCACAGGATGTGCAGGAAGAACTAGGCTGGGGCGATGGAGACAGAGCAGAACACTCTGCCCAGTCATACAGCAGGAAGAAATCTGTGGGTTTATTCTAAGAAATGACCCAGGCCAAGCTGCCTCAAACCAGGTGGGGTTCAAGCTGACACAGTTATGCTGGCAGGAAAAACGAGATAAAGACCATTTATGTGAGGGTAAGCCTAGGAAACGGACTATCTTGCCCCACTCGGGTGAAAGGTTGTAACAAAAGATGGGATGAAGCAGGGGTAGAGAAAAATGATACTTTATGACCTTTGTTCTGTTTCTATGGTGTGTGTGTGTGTGTGTGTGTGTGTGTGTGCGTGTGTTTTGTCCCATGAGGGAGCACACCCCCCCCCCCCCCCCACTTCTCCACGGAATCATCAATTAAAGTATCTCTTCTTTCACTGCACAAATTGCTCCTCCATCTGTTATCAGATTAGCTCTAGTTAGGAAGCAAAAAGGGAGGGTGCAGCAAGCCTTCTCAGGCCAAGCTCCAAACTGAGCTGAATCTGGTACTTGAACCTTTTATAACAATTTGGGGGATGGTCCAGAAGGTGGTGACCTCTGAGTGAGTACTGGGGATGGGTGAATTGGGAAGAGTGCTTACACTGATTTCAGCGTTCCTAGGGCCTGTCTACATCCTCAACCGGGGCTTGCAATACTACTAAGACAGCAATGTTTGCTATGAGGAGTGACTGATTCAGGGATGAACACGCTGGTGACCATGGAACTTGATAATGATTAAGGTAGGGGAACTTAGTTGGTGGGGAAGATTGGGAGAATCCTCATCCCTGTAGGCTGTTGGGATTCTTACCCAGAGGTAGCTAGGCTACAGTCCAGGAAATGGCAGGTGGGAACTAAAGGGAAAGGGTACCAAGGAGGGGAAAAAAAGATCCTTTACCCGAAATTCCCCAGGAGAGTCCACTGGGAAGGTCCTGAAAGGGTAGGTCCAAGACCCAGGGAAAAGATAAGAAAATGGTTAAATATTGTTATGAGTGGCCAAGGGAATCTATAATGGGATCATCTGTGTTTTGGCCTAAATCTGGGGCTGATGAAGGTTGGGCATGTGGATTGCTTAATTTGTATGTTAATGATAGACAGCCCCTAGCAGGGAAGAGGTAGATTATGCTGCCTGCTAGGTGAGAAAGATCACCCCAGATGCAGCCACAATCCTCCTTTGTAGGACTGGAGAATAGGGAGACAGTGAGCATAAGGGTAAGAGGTGGGATCCCTTATCAGCTGTCTTCCCTCCTTATCATACCCCACCACTGCCTCAGACATTTCCCCCACAGAACTCAGAGAGTCAAAGTCTGTGAGAACCAAGGAGTCTGAAGGTGGTGGGGGACCTCTCACCAGATTATGAAAAGAGTTACAACAATGCCAAAGGGACTTGGAGAACTTTCCCTTTCCCTGCCGGATCATTCCCCATGTACCCCCCCCCCCTGGGAAGGGCTTTTAATGTTATACAGAAAACTCATAAGTCCACCAGAGTTTTGGAGATGCTGAAAGAAAACCTGAGGAAATATTCAGGTTTAGACATGAATGATGCCCATGTAGCGGCTAGGTTGGAAGTAAATTTTGTCAGCAACGCCCGGTCAGATATAAATAGGAACATTCAGAAGACAGACAGAACAATAGGGCTCTAGAGAGTCTGCTGGAGGAGGCAAGTGAAGAAGAGAGGATGACAAGCACAGGCAGAAAGTTAAAACTTACGTTGCAGGTCTTAGGGAAGCAGTAAAAGTAGAAGAATCCAGATATAAAGAAGGGGGGGGGCAGAGCCAAGATTGCAGGGTAGAAGCAGGAAATTCCATTGGCTCCTGCCACAACCACCTCCAATAGCTGTATAATATGAGTCTAAACAAATTTTAGAGCTACAGAACCCACAAAATGACAGAGACACACATCTCTTGCTGAACTCAGCCTGGCAGGCCAACAGGAAGGGTCTAATGTACCAAGCTGGGAACTGAGCACAGCTGCAGGTGAGCAGCACAGGACTAGACCTGGGGTGGTCCAAACCAGCGGCCCAGACTGTCCAGGGCAGATCAGAAGAGTGAATCACCAGCAGCAGACTTCTCAACCCATAAACACCAAAGAGAAAGGAAAAGGTCAGTAGGGAGCTCTGCAGGAACTGGGTGCCTGAAGCACATGGTCTGGCCCCTGCCCCCAGGGTGAGAGGCGGCAGAAGCATGGCAGCTGCAGCGGCTGCAGCTGCTGCTGTGTGCTGCCTCTGGAGCTCTGAGCCTTCAGGCTGTAGGGGGGGGCCAAGCGACCATTCAGAGGGTATTTGCTCTTGCTTTGACTTGTTTAGATCTGGGTCACTGTTTTGGGCAGTGGTCCTGGGGTGAAATATGCCATAGTTCCAGAGCTTGGGGTGTCAGGAGAGAGAGTGCCCTCCTCAGACCTCTGAAAACATTTGTGAAACCCCAGTGATTTGGGACACAGCTTTCTCCACTCTGGAAGTAGAGTTCTACCATGGAAAACAAAGAGCTCAAAAGTCAAGTAAATGACTGGCAAGATAAGCAAGCAGAGGGAGCAGGATCAGACCATACAATCCTTTTTGGGGGCCAAAAAGTATCAAAACATGGAAGCAGAAGAAGTCAACAAAGGGAAAAAGGTGCATCAAAAGCTTCCAGACAAAAAAATGAACTGGTTACAGGCCATGGAAAAGTTCATGGAAGATTCTGAAAATCAAGTAGGAGAAGTGGAGGAAAACTTGGGAACAGGAATGAGAATGATGCAAGAAAATCAAGAAAAGCGAGCAAACAGTCTGCTAAAGGAGAACCCAAAAAATACTGACGAAAATAACACCTTAAAAATAGACTAATTCAAATGGCAAAAGAGACCCAAAAAGCCAAGGAGGAGAAGAATGTTTAAAAAGCCTAATTTGCCAGATGCAAAAGGAATTTCAAAAACTCACTGAAGAGAATAATTGCTTCAAAAACAGATTGGAGCAAATGGAAGCTAATGACTTTATGAGAAATCAAGATACTATTAAACAGATCCAAACAAATGAAAAAACAGAAGACAATGTGAAATATCTCACTGGACATTTGAAAGTAGATCCAGGAGAGATCATTTAAAAAGTATTGGACTACCTGATAGCCATGATGAAAATAAGAGCCTAAACATCATCTTTCAATAAATTATCAAGTCAAACAAGAGGGCGAAACAGAAATTCAAAGAATTCATGGATCGCCTTTGAAAAAGATGCCAAAAATAAAATGCCGAGGAATAGTTATCTAACAGACTTGGTTGAAGCTTGCCCTCTGAACTCTGCTACTACTTCAGGGGTGAGCAAGACAATTCTGGAACAAGTGATCCGCAGGTTTGGACTAGTACAAAGAAGAGACTCCGATAATGGAACCCACTTTACCTCATGGGCACTACAAAGGACTAAGTCTAGCCTAGATATAAGCTGGGATTTCCATACCCCTCGGCATCCTCCCTCCTTGGGGAAAGTAGAAAGAATGAACCAGATGCTAAAAAAATTATCAAAACTAGGCATAGAAACCAGGTTACCCTGGATGAAATGTTTACCAATACCGTGGTTGAGGATAAGAACCACCCCTAGGGAAGATATAGGAGTGTCTCCTTATGAAATGTTACATGGAATGCTGTGCTTGGGTAGAGAGAATGAACTCCCTACTTTTGAAATTAAAGACAAATTCTTGGGGTGGCTAGGTGGCTCAGTGAATAGAGCACTGGCCCTGGAGTCAGGAGGACCTGAGTTCAAATCTGGCCTCAGACGCATAACACTTACTAGCCCTGTGGACCATGGGCAAGTCACTTAATCCCCATTCCCCCTGTTATAGAAATGTAAATTTTTAAGATCTTCCCTGCCCCTAGGCTTAAGTACACCTGGAGCCTGTGGTGGGAGGCTTGTTTCTCAGGAGATACTTTGTGATTGGGCAGTGGGTCAAGAGGGTTGTTACATTCTCTGAGCCAGGAGAAGGCTCATGTGAGGTGTTGTTTTGGGGCTCACTTTGAGAAGTGTTGTGTGAATTGACCAGACAAGACTCTGGGCAGCCTTTGAGAGCCCCCCGGCTTTGAAAAACCCAGATGTTGATGTTTCCCTCTCTGGTGACTGTGACTAGGTATAGATGTAATGGTTGGACAGTTGGAGGCCTGTCTCCTTGATCTGTTTGTTTCTCTGTCTTCTTGTAACCTGTCTATATATTCTGAAGTTTGGGGTGCTGACTTTTTCCCCTAAACAAGGTAAATGATATATTTGATTGATTAAAGCAAGATTTGTGAACCCATTTTGAGTTGCTTTCCTTTAGAAAAGCAGATCTGAGAACCAGTGTTGTCAGCCACCCTGGGGATGCTGGGGTGCTTGCTGCTACAGCCCCTACAGAAAACAAACAAAAAAAAAGTCAAGACAAATTATTAAGGGAATATCTGCTGGCAGTGTCCTGCTCCCTTTCGGGACTCTGTCACAAGGACTTACTGGTACAGTAGCCCACCACTTGATTTTACTGTTCATCCCTTCAAACCTGGTGACTGGTTACTCATAAAGACTTGGAGGGAGGGGCAACTGCACCCTAACTGGGATGGACCTTATCAGATACTGCTAACCATAGAGACTGCTGTGAGAATGGCTGAGAAGGGCTGGACTCACTATACCAAAGTAAAGGGACCAGTGAAAGAGCCTCAAGTAATGGAGAATTACATCTACTGACCCATCAACCCCAAAAGGATTCCTGAAGTCACTTGTGAGGACGGTAGGTATTGAGAATTTGTCTCTTCTTAGCTTTAGTTATTAAGAAAATAGCCCTACTGTGTAAACTCATCTGTAAAAGAGGGAAAAACTCACAAGAATAATTTCTACCTCCTCTATAATTATCTTAGCCTGTCTGCTAGTACTTGGCCATACAGCCCAAGTACCTGCTCCATGGGAGAAGAAAATTTCAAGTACATTCAGCTGATGGAAGTCATTGCCCAGTCTTTCAGTGTGACCAATTGCTGCATCTGTGGTAGTCCACAGCAGTTTGAACATTGGCCCTGGGTGCCAGTGCCTCTGAATCCAGCCTGGATCCTTAATAACCATTCAGAGGTACATGATGGTACAGGCTTTTGGTCAGACTCAGAAAGACAATCAGTGGCATTTGACGGAGTCAGTCTGGGGTCAATATTGCCTGAACCAAATGGGCAAGGAAATTATCTAGGGAAGACTGAGTGTGAATGAACTTACAGAAGGAAGCAGGATTTATATACTTGGGACTGTACACTCCATAAAGAAAAGTCAAACATGTACAGTGCAATGATGGAATCTGGGTTCTGTGTCAGGATTTGCAAAATGGGAGACTTCAAAGGGGTAATTGTGATTATGAGTTAATGTCAGGTTGGCTAGATAAAACAGACTGGCAAGGGAAATGTTGCCGTAACTACTTGCAAAAGGTATAACCAGAGGGATGTTACTAGTCATTCCGTTTATAGCTGGGGGTGTCTAATGGAACAACTTCCAGAATCTATTTAGATGAATTCTGGAGTTAGAAGGATCATTCTAAGGAGCCATCCACAGATTTCTGTCAGTGGAAAAAAAAGCAGCAACTCTGGAAGTGCACTTATGGTGGTAACAAAGATGTGACTTTTAGAGGAAGGTCCCTTGGGGAAAAAGATGAGCAGTACTATCCATTTACTGGGAATGGGTCACTATATGTTCAAAAGAACTGCCTACCCTGAAAGGACACTACAGGGTATGCAGAATGACAGCCTATACCCGTTTACCTAAACAATCGTCAGGGATCTGCAATATTGGATTGATCAGACCCAAGCTCTTCCTCTTTGGAAGAGGGAAAAGTAACCTGGGAATATTATTATATGATGATCTGAACCAGGGTAAAACAAGCATTGACACCTCACTGTTACTGGTGATGCTAATGGTTGGGGTATAGTTGGCCCCCAGAAAACAATAATAATTCAGACCTATGGGCCAGCCACCTGGGCACAAGACGGGAACTGGGGCTACAGGATTCCAATTTACATACTAAACAGGCTCATAAGACTTCGGGCAGTGATAGAAATCACCAACCAGATGACCACAGCTTTAGATCTGTTGGCTGATCAAGTTACTCAGACAAGGGAGGCAGTTATTCAGCACTTGTTAGTGCTAGACTATTTGCTGGCAGAAGGAGGGGTATGTGGCAAGCTGATCCTGTCAAACTGCTGCATAAAGAGTGATGATAATGGGAAGTTGGTAAAGGACATAACTAGGAATGTTACAAAAATTGCCCCTGTCCCAATTCAAACTTGGACAGCCCCCTTTGATACATCCTGGAGAGACTGGTTCCCTGGAAACAATGGTTGGGGATCATGTTGCTAGCCCTGAGTGGAGAAATCCTGCTATCCATGCGTCTCCCTTGTATTATCAGCTAATAACTTGAGTAGTGGAGAACGCTGTCAGCAAGATGGGGCAGATACATGCATCCAAAAGTAGAGGAGTAAGAATTCTGACAGAAAAGGCTTCACAAAGACAATGACCTCTCCTAGGTCCTTGCTAGTTGTGCAGGAGTCCAGGGCCTAGGACAGGTTCTTTGGATCTTAGAATGTATGTTGGTTGTATGGGGAGCTATTCAGGAAAAACTAGCACACATTTATAGTATAGGAACTGGCAGAGGACTTTTCAGGGATGTCAATCCACCTTTGGTCTTCACCTGATTCACCCAATTCATACCTGTGGCTCCAAGAAACTGCAGTTCACACAGCAGCCACAGCCAGAATATAACCATCTTAACAGATGGGCTAAACCAGGTTGTGGGTAACAGACAAACCTCAGAAGCAATGGTGAATTAGGGAAATATCTACCCCAAGCATGTGAAGGCTTCCACCAGCAAAACAAAAAAAGCTGAGAACAATCTGTTCCAACAATTATGGGAACGGATCCAGTCAATGAGACTCAGAGCTTGATCAGGCATTGAATAAACCAACATCACATACCATACCCCAGGCCATCGATCAGTCATCCTGATTTTGTCTTGCCACTGAACCTGATGACTCTGGAAAAGAGTGAGACTGACCACTCTGCCTCATTTAAATCTAACTAACATCCAAGTCGAGACATCACCCTGCAATGACATTGGGCCTCTTCCTGCAAAAGGACAGACAACAAATTGTTCCCCGGGTTTCCGTGGGAAGTTAGGACTACCTGTCTCTAACAGACAGAGGCTCCCAGCTCCTCATCTCGTAGCTCATACAGCTATTCTTTTCGAGGCTGATCATAATCACAAGAGTGACTGCAGACTCTGAAGCACCTGATGTGATTATCAGCACCATTCTTTGTTACCATCATTAACTTTGGGTTACTATTACTGAACTGTTCCTGACTTAGGCTACTATAGGGATGAACACTTCTGGCATTTGCAGTTCTCCACAACACAAAAGTCATGTCAGCCACCCTCCAAGTGGGTTTGAGCTAGAGGTGACGCTAAAAAAATACCTTTTGTCATTTCTGGAACAACAGTGGAAGAATAAGACAGGAACTTATCTGAGCTCTCTTAAATTCCCCTCAAATGAACCTTGAAATAATGTCTCAAAATCCATTTTGTAGGAATGAACCAGTTTTTCAGCCTAGGGTAGCTTCACTGGTAAGCAGGGAAAGGTCTGTCTCATTGTGGTGGGAACATGAACCTATGAGAATGAAGTGTGCAGAACCAGGAGAACACCATACATGGTCATAACAGCAATATTGTACCATCAAGATCGGTGAATGACTTAGCTATTCTCAGCTATACAATGACCCAAGATGAAAACTGCTATCTGCCTCCATTGGGGGAAAAAAATTGGAGTCTAATTACAGACTTAAGCATATAATTTTTCATTATTTTTCTTCCACAAAATGACTAATATGGAAATGTTTCACATGATTGCATATGTGTCTCTTTTATTAGGTTGTCCCTAACTTTACCCTTCCCTCTCCTAACTGATCCGTGGGTGGGGGTTTCAGCCTAGGGTAAAATTTTCCCTGTTCCATTCTTCCCAGTCCCCTGCCCCTTCTACCCCCATCGGATGTTCCACATCTCCACCCATTCTGGGTTCCCTGTACCTCAGCCTAGGAAAAACGCTTGGGAAAATTCAAATATACACTGACCAATCACTGATTGTATTTTCAGTTTACGTAACCTGACTATTGTAAACTCTTTAAAAACTGGCATACAGTTTATGCCAATTTACTGTCTGATTTGGGTACGTGACCCCAGCAGTCTCACAGTAATAAAATCCACTTCATTTTTAATCTCAGGGATCTTCTGTCTCGCTCCTTTATGCCCTACACTATGAAGGGAGAGGAATACCTTACATTGTGTGCTGTGGCTCCGAGGAATTTGGCACTAAAAATCTCTTCATTCTACTTCTGAAGAGTCAGAACTCCTGGAGGGTGCACCTGACTCCTAGGACGAAATTTTGAGGCAAACAGACACAAAAAGCAGTAGAAGGAAGGAAGGTATACAACAGAAGTGTGCTGCATGATCAGAGACATGGTGAGGGAAGGGCCCTACCATTTGCAGTGTTGGGTCTCAGCACAACTGAAAATTCTAATCTACATGGCCAGCTCTAAAAGGAAGTGTTAGAAAGGGCCTAGATATGTGCAATGGGAATGGAAATTTTCAAGATCTTCTCTGCTCCTAGGCTTAAGTGCACCTGGAGCCTGTGGTGGGAAGCTTGTTTCTCAGGAGATAGTTATTTTGATGTTTCCCTCTCTGGTAACTGGGATTAGGTATGGATGTATGTATTGGTTGCACAGTTTGGAAGCCTGTCTGATGAAATGTTCTTGTAACTTATGCTTGTAACTTCTGTATACTCTGAAGTTTGGGGTGCTGACCTTTTTCCCCTGAACTAGGTAAATGATATATGTTTGATTGATTAAAGCAAAATTGTTAACCCATTTTGAGTTGCTTTCCTTTAGCAAAGCAGATATAAGAACCTGTTTTGGCAGCCACCCTGGGGATGCTGGGGTGCTTGCTGCTACAATATAAGAGCCTTGAGGGGATACCTTGGAAGCTTTGACTACATGAGAAATAAAGAGATCACTGAGAGGTTAGTTAATTATATGGGTCTTGAATTAGAGAATGATAATCTAAAAGTAAGAGATACCATAGAATAGTAATGAGAAAAATGTGAAAGAAATTTTAAAGAAGTATAAATATGAAATTAAAAGCTAATGAACAGGGCTAGTGGGAATGCAGAAAACAGAGAAAATAAATTTGACTGAGAGGGAAAAAGGGGAGGAATTATATAACCCAATAAAAACAGAAGCAAAACAAGACTAATAAAGCCCTAAAGAGAAAGGGTTTACAAATCAAAAGAAGGCATTCGGGGTGAGGAAAAAAGAGCTAGTGGGAACAGGGCCACTACATAAAAGGTTAACTCGTAAGGGAAATAATACTGTTTATGCCAGAAGAAAGAGAAAACATCATAACATGGGGGGGGGGGTTGGAGGGGACAATATTAGAGAGAGAGAGGGCAAGATATAAATCTCAAAAAATTGCATAACCTTAAATGTGAACTGATTAAAAATTTCAATAAAATGAAAGTGACACGATGAATAAGGAAACAAAACACTACAACCTTACACATTAAGAAACAAAAACATACACAAAATAAAACTGGGAAAATGGGAAAAAATTACTATATACAATGTAACTCCAAAAACACAGATCACAGGAGTTGCAATCATAGTATGTAACAATGCAAAAAGCCATTCAAAAATTAATAGGAAAATAATAAACAATGCAGCTACATTGTTCTATAAAGACCATAGAATAACAACAAATTCAATATAAAACTGTATACTCCAAAAGCTTTAGCATCTAAATTAATAAAGAAAACATTATTTCAACTATAAGAATACAGACAGCAACAATATTGACAGGAGACTTCCATATTCTAATCTTTTGTACAAGTCCAACAGAAAGATAAATAAAAGGGAATATAGGCAACTGAACACACTTTAGAGAAGTTAAACTACTTAATGTATCTTCTAAATGATATTAAATATTGAAAAAAGCCAAAGTAATTTAAAATAGAATGCTGAAAAAATATATTATTGAGTAATTTCAAAACATTCCTTCATATTTGACACATCAAGTAGGAAATCAGTTATAATAGGCCATAATTCTGAAATTTAAAATGTATTTGAAAGAGCTACATTATGATTCATTTAATAATACATGAATTAAGTCAGTTTTCTCATTTCCTGGAAATAAGTATCCAAGGCCTATAGTGCATATTTTTTCAAAAACAAAACCTTTTTTTGCCTTGATAAAAGCTATGTTGATAAACCTATTGATTTTTTAAGAGGAAATAATATTTGAAATTTCCTAAAATTTTCATTTATTACAATGAGCATAAACATAAAAGTTTTAAACTGCAAAACTTAAGGCAGCCCATACCAGTGTTAAAAAAAATTGTCATGTGCCAAAGCAATTTCCAAGTGTATTTTGGAAAGATTTCCTTAATAAGAAGATGGCTATTTCTAATAATAATGTCTCAGCTATAAGGAATTGGCTTTTTTTCAATATTCAATAAGTCCAATGTTCAATCAGTTATCATAGAAAGAACTTTTAAAGTGACTTTTATGCTTTGAAGTAAGGTGAAACAAGCATTTATAATCTAGCAATTTTAATTACATTTTTAGAATATCTTCACAATGCTATTTTATCGTCAGTCAACAAGGCATACAACTGAGTCAGATATTTTTAATTTAAACTCTTGGAATTTGTACAAGAACAAAATTAGTCATTTAGAATTTTTGGGGAGCTAAAAAGAAAACTCCTAGTGGTGAACTTCCAGGAATAGCCACCTCCTTAGAAGAGTACTGGTCCAATGGAATGAAGACTGGCATAAGGTCATATTGAGGAGGTAACCTTGGTTTCTCTTAAAACCATGGAAAGAATGGTTACACATAGGTTAAACGTACTAGACAACTTGGGAATGGATTTTTGGTTCAGAGGGTGAGAGCTACAGGTCTGGATGGGATAAAAGAAAATGGAGCTAGGAAAGGTAGTTACTTTGACCCCAATAATCATTGGCAATGACCTTAAAAAGCCAATTCCTATTGACTCTTCTCCTTCTGGTTTCACAGGACCTCAAGTAAGTGTCTCTATCAATCAGTGATGTGGATTATTGCAATGCTATCCTAGAGAGAACACACTGATTGTTTTGTTTCAGTCATCCTTTGAGAAACATTTCAAGAACATACAGTCTCTTGCAGATGTTGGCCTTGGAAAACTGAGTAAGAAAAACTACCCACACCTGGGATACATGGAATTAACTGGCACTTTGTTCAAGATATTGCTGTTGTCAATAACGCAGGGGGCATTCTTGCTCTGATTTATCCAGACCTCTTTAGGCACCAGTGCGATTGCAGCATTATTTAAAACTGATTTCAGTCTACTGAAAATGGAACTGAATAATGGAAACAACAAGGTATTTCAATACCTGGACATTTTGACCATTCATACAGTTTGTAGGGTGGAATAATAGAAAGACTGAGTCAAGTGCTCGCTGTGATCACCATAGAAGCATGCCTTTATCCTCAACTACTGAAGTAGACTCTAAATTATTTGACTTTGAGAGCTCCTTCACAACAGAGGGATGGAAGGAGAAAACTAATGGGTAAGTTAAGCATGAAGTCGGTTGGGCTCTCACGAGTTGGATATGGTCAGTACACAGGTGACCAGACACAAAATCCACCTCACTGACCCTGCCATTATGGGAAAGATTCCTTTGACTGTGATGAATGACCAGAGAACGTCTCAATAACCTACTTGTAAATTATAACAGCACAAAGTCTAACAGTCCCTCTGCATCATCTGTGCTGGTGGTCCTGAGAAAGAATGTAAAGAGTTCTATGTGTGTAGCCTACCAGGTTTTGAACAAGAGAACCAACATGAATCAATGCACAATTGCTAAGGGTTTAAGATACCCTGGAAAGTTTTCGAGGTTGGTATGAGAGCTATTACCAGTTTCCTCTAAGCAGAAATTGATAAAAGAAAAAAAAAGATTGTATTATAATGTATTCATTTGAAAATTTTTTTTACCAGTTTTAACATATGCTCCAAAGTATCTCAGAAGCAACTGTCACTTTCCAAAAACTAATGGAAAAAGTAGTCAGTGACATGATTTATGTGTACATGTTAATGACATCATTTTTGAGAAGACTCTAAAAAAGAGTTGACAAGTATGTGACACTTGACAGTCCTGAGTGTGGTCTGAACTAGATTAAAATGTGATCAGGAAATATTCAGCAAAAATACATTAAAATATAGATACTAATTTTAAAATAATCAATTTTCTAGAAGTATAGTTTTATTATAGTATAAATTATTACTATGAGAAAATTATGATAAAGGTTGCCAGAAGTCATGTACTTGGGGAAATATGCTGGAAAATATTTTTAGAAAACTAAGTATATATTAGGAAAAGTAGTGTGTATAAACTCCTGCTATTCTGTATGTGGCAGGTGGTTTTGTATACTAGTTTCTGTTGTTCTGCAAGATTTATTTTTAGAATGATGTAAGAGAACTGAGTAATGCTGACAATTAAAATCTCCTGCTAACATATTCTCCTGTGTTGCCTCTTCCAGACTACCCACACACGTTACTCGAGTACTTCCTTTACTGTGAAATTCTAGCTTTATACTTTCCAAAAAATTGGCTCTTTGCAGCTCCCCAACATTAACATGTTTACTGATCCCTGTTTGTTATTGTGACTAGAGTACTCACAGTTGATCTGAAATGAATAATTTTTCTTTTTCAAATATCTACTTGTTATTGGTAATTTTGGAAGAAATAGGCAACTGATAGGTGGGAATAAGAGGTGATTTGCAGAAAACTTTAGTGACTGACAGAAGAAAACTCAGACTAGAATGGTGAACAGTGGAATAACAGGAAAGAAGAAAAACTTGGCTCATATAGAGGAAGTGACAATAAATTTGTAGCACTTCAGAAACTGAAACCAAAAATGGCAATTCAGTTCCAAAAGTTTTATACTCCATATCTAAGTTCCCATCTTTGCAACTGTTGTATGTTTCTTGGTAGAAAAAAAAAACACAGAAAAAACTTGGTTTTAGTCTCTGTAAAGCTATTAAGAAAAAGTAAATTATCAGTTTTCTTTTGCATGGTAGCTATTATGACACGGTAAATTACAATTATTTTGACTTAAGGGCCTTGCAGTTCACTACACACTAAATCCTGCCATCTGTATCTGTGTATAAGCACTGTTTCGCTCATGTTGGAATTTTACCACATTGGGGGCATGCTGGGCTCTCCTTCCCAGTTCCGGCCTTGTCTTACCTTATACCCGGTCTTCGGACGTGTCCGGCTTCTTGTCTCCAAGAACTCACCCCCACAGAACACCCAGGGACATGGAGGTTGCCAAGCGAGGCTGCTCTTTATTCAGTTACATCTTAACAGTATGGCCATCAGAA
>NW_027185653.1:9417708-9466948 GCF_028583685.1 Petaurus breviceps papuanus
GGCCCTGTGCTCAATGCCATGTCAGCCCTTTCGGCCCGGCAGAGTCGGCCTCCACATCTCCAAGCTCCTGGTCCTCAGAGGTCACATGCACCCCCTCTGACATCTTGTGACTGCCACAGTGTCTCACACTTGTGGCTCTATCAGGGGCAAGCAATCTACTACAATACAAAGGGAAATGAAACATAAAAGAGACGTGTCTGAGAAAGTAAGATGACAAAAGCAGGAAGTGTGAGGCAATATTACTCTGTTCTCCTCATGGTATACTCATGGTATATCCTGTCTCTCCTGTACCAAGTGATCTCTTGTCATATTTTGAAATTAGGTCCCTATTAGTCACCTAGTGGAGAGAAGCTCACTGCTACCTGCGCAAGTGAATTCTGCCACCAAGGCTCTTGTAAGCACAACAGCTGCAAGTGATCTGCACATTGCAGAAACTTCAGGATGTGTCAAATGGTGAGCAGGAAACAGAATTTTGTTGTTCTGATATTAACTGAGTCAGGGCAGAGCCAAGATAGCAGAGTAGAAACAGGACTTCCACCTCCTCCAATACACGTAAAACAAAACTGACAAAGTGACAAAGAGAAAGAAATCTCCCTCTGAAGGAAGCCCATAAGGCCAGCAGGAAGGGGCAATTCGCAGGAGGCTGGGAGCAGAATGCTGTCCCAACTGAATCACAGTTTTAGGCCCAGAGGCGAACCTGACCAGCAGAGGCTGGAGGCAACTTCACAAGAGTAAATCACCAGCAGCCATAGAGGTTTCCAGACTTCTCAATACACAAAGGCCAAAGACAAAGTAAAAGGTCAGTGTGGAACTTTGTTCAAACAGGGGGAGCATGGTCTGGCTGCTACCCCTGGGGCGAGAAGCAGAAGAGGCCCTGTGGCTACAGCCGCTGCCTCATGGCTGCTACAAGAGCTCCTGGCCCGCAGATCGTAGGGGGACCAAGCAACCATTCAGAGGGTAATTGATGCTACTTTGACCTGCTTGGATCCAGATCATGGTCTTGGGTGGTGGCTATAGAGAGGGCTCCCACCTAATAGCTCCAGCAGCTGCAAAAACCCCCGCGATTTGGGACATAGCTCTCTCCATTTTGGAAGCAGAGTTCTACAATGGCAAAGAGCTCAAAAGTCAAGTAACTGGCTGCCAACGGAATGAGTAAGCAACTGAAGCACAAACAGACCACAGAATCCTTTTCTGGGGATAAAAAGTATCAAGGCATGGAGAAGGAGAAAACATCAAAGTCTGAAAATCATGAAAAGCAAGTAAACAGCCTGCTAAAGGAGACCCAAAAATACACTGAAGACAAGAACACCTTAAAAAATACACTAACTCAAATGGCAAAAGAGGCCCGAAAAGCAAATGAAGAGATGAATGCTTTAAAAAGCCAAATTTGCCAGATGGAAAAAGGAATTTCAAAAACTCACCGAAGAGAATAGCTCCTTCAAAATTAGTTTGGAGCAACTGGAAGCTAATGACTTTATGAGAAATCAAGATACCACAAAACAGATCAAAACTAATGAAAAAAAAATAGAAGGCAAAATGAAATATCTCATTAGAAAGACCACTGACCTGGAAAATGGATCCAGGAGAGATAATTTAAAAGGTATTGGTCCATGTGAAAGCCATGATAAAAAAATAATCTAGACACCATTTTTCAAGAAATCATCAAGCAAAATTGCCCTGATATTCTAGAACAAGAGGGAAAAATAGAAACTGAAAGGATTCACTAATCGCCTCTTGATAAAGATCCCCAAAAGAAAACTCCCAGAAATATTATAGCCAAATTCCAGAGTTCCCAGGTCAAGGAGAAAATACTGCAAGCAGTCAGGAAGAAACAAATTGAGTACTGTGGAAACAAAATCTGGATAACACGAGAACTAGCAGCTTCAGCATTAAGTGATTGAAGAGCTTGGAATATGATATTCTGGAGGTCAAAGGAGCTAGGACTAAAACTAAGAATCACCTACCCAGCAAAACTGAGTATAATGCTTCAGGGAAAAATATGATCATTCAGTGAAATAGAGGACTTTCAAGCATTCTTGATGAAAAAATCAGAGCTGAGCAGAAAATCTGACTTTCAAATACAAGAAACAAGAGAAGCATGAGAGGGTAAAAAGGAAAAAGAAATCATAAGGAATTTTAATTAAAGTTAAACTATTTACATTCCTACGTGGAAAAATGATAATTGTAACTCATAAGACTTTTTCTCAATATGAGGATAGCTGAAGGGAATATATGTGTGTGTATGTTGAATATATGTATACATAGACATATGTGTATGTATAGGAAGATGTATATGTATATAAATATATATGTGTATGCATTTGTATGTTCATGTATACATAGAAAGCACTGGATGAGTTGAATATGAAGGGATGATATATCTAAAAAATAAAATTAAGAGGTGAGAGAGGAATTTATTGGGAGAAGAAAAGGAGAGATAAATTAGGGTAAATCATCCCATATAAAAAGGCAAGAAAAAAACTGATATAATAGAGGG
The DNA here is from genome assembly GCF_028583685.1 of Petaurus breviceps papuanus. Lineage (NCBI taxonomy): Eukaryota > Metazoa > Chordata > Mammalia > Diprotodontia > Petauridae > Petaurus > Petaurus breviceps. The sequence continues at coordinate 9,420,206 of NW_027185653.1, forward strand.
GAAGAGTTGGAAGGTGAAGCGGAATGGCATAAACTGATTCTCACTGCATTTGGCCAAAGAGGGAAGAACATGCACCCTCAATTGGGTATCTTACCCTACAGGAAAATAGGGGGTAAGGGGTAAGAGGGGGGAATGATGGAAGGAAGGGACAGCACACTGGGAGAGAGTGTCATTAGAAGTAAACATTTTTGAGAAGGGATAGTGTCAAAAGAGAAAATAGAGCAAGTGGGTGGGATAGGATGGAGGAAAATATAGTTAATCTTCCACAATATAACTACAATGGAAATGATTCAGGTAACTACGCATGTACAATCTATATTGAATTGCTTATCTTCCCAGTTGTGGTTTGTGAGGAAGGAAGAAGGGAAACATCTGGAACTCAAAATTTTTATAAACAAATGGTTAAAAATTGTCTTTTACATGCAACTGAGAAATAAGATATACAGGTACTGGGGTATAGAAATCCATCTTGCCCTGCTAGAAAGTTAGGAGAGTGCAGGGAGAGGATAAAAGAGAGAACAGATTGGGGAAAGGGGTACTCAGTAGGCTTGCTATTTTGGGGTGGGTGTTAGGGAACATGGGGAGAGAAAAAAATTGTAATTCAAAATCTTGTGGAAATGAATGTTGAAGACTGAAAATAAATAAATTTAAATAAAAGATACAAATTGAGTCCTTAATACAGATAAAAGTAATAGCAGATAGCATTTGAGTAGTGCCCACTATTGGTCAAGCACTCTGCTAAACAATATACAATTACCTCATGTGATCCTCACAATCACTGCCAGAAACAGGTGTTATCCTCAGAAGAGGCAGAGACAGAGTGAAAAGAAGCACAAATTTGTTTTGAAACCATTAAAACCACCGAGGAACTGTTAAGCAGTTGTGTGAACAAGCATTTAAAGACTTGGGCAACTGCCTTACACACATACCAGTATCTCCCTATGCTGAACCAAAAAGTTTACTGTTCTGCATATAAAGTTCTATTGTAGGGCTTGGAAGAACTTCGATATCAAGAATGAGTGACCAACATCGTACGTAGGCTCACAGCAATCCCCTAACATTCTGAGGCAGGCCAAGTCGTATGTTCTTGAGCAAAGACGATTAACCAAGAAAATTTTTAAAAACTGAATTCAGATGCATTGTCTGTTTGAAGACTGTAGGACACCAAAGTTGTGGTACTACCTACAGAAGGAGAGTAAATACTTGTGACCAGAATGTCTCTAAGTTGGGAGGGAATTTTAAAGATGATTACCACCTAAAAATATAAGTCATAAATATTAAATAAGTAAACATCAATTTGATGCTTATATTCATTGTCAGGACCTTCAACAAAATGACAGTCTGCTAAGAAATATTTACACTCGGGGTGCACACAAGTTAGCAGGCAATAGAAAGCTACCCCACACTTATGTGTGGAGAGGTTAGGCAACTTGTCTGTTAAAGTAGACCTTGAGAATGATACGGGACTAGTAAAGACTACAGACTACAATGCTTGCACTTCTTGCAAATCCGTGAGTTAGATCAGCACTTCTTATACTTATATAGGTTTCAACCCCATACGAGGTCTAAAAAAGTTTGACAATAGAAAAGGGTTTCTGAACATGCAATGATCAAGAATTAATTCAAAAAACCCAATGCGTAATGAATCCAAGGTGTTTCTAGCAGCACTTGCCTTGTTGCATCGACCAACTTCACTGCAGCCTTGGTTCTGAGCACAAAGCATACATTCTCTGCACTAATGCCTACTGTCAAAATGGGGAAAGGGCAGCAAACAGAAAACGTTTAAGAAGTCCTGCCTTCAAGTGTCAGATGTTCATAAAGGAAAATCCACAACTAAGGGCAACTGACGTTTTTCATATATACAAGGAATCATTGCAGTGGAATCCCATCTTCATGAGACTTTCCATCATCGCATTGCACTTTCATACTCCTGAGTCACTGGTGGGGGAGCTGAATTATCCCTTACTCCCAACGGCCACTTCAAGGCTCTCCCCTCCATCATCATCATCTTGCAGCAAAATCTCCTCTGAGTTTTATTCGATCTATATTTACGCTCCCTCCCTAAAATCCAAATTCTGGTCTCACATTCTCTCAGTCATATTTCTGCCTTTATACTTAGAGGACTTCAATATGCATAACAAAATTCTTTCTGCACTAGTATGATTTTCATCTTCCCCTAACATGAGAGACTGCTGTATGCACCTAATCTCTAACCTCCAGTGAGATGAGGAGTGACCTTCCATCTTCCTTGCCACAAACTTTCATGCCCTCCTGTTATATACCATTGAGAAAAGGAAAGAGTCTGAGAAGACATCCCATCTGTGTCAGCACATGGTAACTTCTATCTCTGAAGTGCCTGTTTCCTCTAATGCCTCTTATGATGTAAACGTTCAGTGCAAAAAGGAACTTCCATCTCCTGTTGCACATGTTTGACTCTCATCACCTGTTCAGTGGTTCCCTGACTAAACTCTAGCTTCCTTTGAGAAATATCACTTTCCATTTGCGAGAAATGCTGGCAATTTGGTTTCCACAGATTCTATAGGAACAATGGGTGTTTCAAAAGAGATCCTGCATAGGACATACAGGAAAGAGGGGCTTGAGCTAGGCTGGCTCAGACCAGTGGGGAATGGTCACTAACATTTTATTAACATGCATGCTTAATGGGTAAGTCAGGAAAAGCTGTAACTCAGAAGAGCTGGAGCCAATCCCATCTCTGAAGAGATGGACACATGGGAAATTCAAATGAGGAGAACATAAAAAGGGCTTGCCTTGGTCTCATCCTTTGTAGTCTTTTTTGGCAGGCTACCCATTTATTCATTACAGAATAAAAGTAAAATAAAGATCATGAAACTTCCTGGATCCTCAACAAGCACGGTTAATTCCTAGACAGAGCACAGATTTGTGTTTATTACACATTCAATTATTAACACATTCACATCTGGTCACATCCTACAAATCCCAGTGATTCTGAACCGTATAGATTGTCATGTAAAACCTATTCCCCATTCTCACCATCTGATTCCTTATTCCTACCGCCCCAACCTTCCTACTTCAAAATCAAACGGCACCTGCCTTTTCATTGTGCCCTCTATTACAGTGCCTGTTCTATAGCACCTGCTTTCTCCCACTCCTAACTTCTATCAATCACTGAGATCTGGTTCCCCACTAATTACACAGCCTCCTGACTCTTGCCAGTGCTGGGGTCCATCTCGACTGCTTCCTCCCAGTTTAATGGTTTCGATGAGGCACAGACCATGTTGTTCTAAGCTACGTGGGCATACAACCACATAGTGATTGAGATGTTCCCCTGCCTGTCAGCTGGGCAGCTGCATTTTCATTTTACACTGCTGTTTCTCAGTCACTATTTACGTGGCTGTTTTTACTTCCCTTTCCTGATGCAAGTATTCCAACTGGTTTATCAATTGCCCTTGTATTGGTGGTTAGGCCATGTAATTTTGCTGACCAGCAAGTCTCCTTAGGAATGAAATACAATTATTTCTTGCTTAATATAGGTGTAACTTTCTGTAGACAATCCTCCCCCCCTTTCCCTTCCGTCTTGAGACTTTTGAGGTCTCCACTCCTTCTACAACTCTATGGCCCATGTACCTAGAGTGGCTTTAGTACTGTGTCTGAGCATCCCTGACCTGGGATTGTACCAGGGTTGCTGCCTGAAGCTGCCACCCCTACTGCTGCCTGCCAGACCTTTGGCCAGGCAACAAGTGATGCTGCCTGCTGGGGAGCTGAATTTGTGTAATACAAATTTACATAAAGGGAGAACTGTTTGTAAGTGACCTTATAAGAGCAGCAAGCACCCTAGCATACCCAGGATGGCTGCTAGCACAGTTCTTAGTTCTGCTTTTCTAAAGGAAAGCAACTCAAAATGGGTTAACAATCTTACTTTAATCAAACATATATCATTTACCTAGTTCAGGGGGGAAAGTCAGCACTCTGAACTTCAGAGAATACAAACAGAAGTTACAAGCTGACAAAAAATACAGACTGAGAAACATATCAGCAGACAGGGCTTCCAGCTGTCTGACCATTACATCCATACCTAGTCAGTGACCAGAGAGAGGGAAGCACCAACATCTGGGTTTTCAAAGCCAGGGGGCTCAATGGCTGCCCAGAGTCTCATCTGGGCAAATCACACACCGCTTCCCAAAGTTAGCCCCATAGCAAAACCTCACATCAGGGTATATAGCCTTCTCCTGAATCAGAGAATGTCACAACCCTCTTGACCCACTGCCCAATCACAAAGTAACAAGGTGCGGGCATTCCTGAAAAACAAGCCTCCCACCACAGGCTCCAGGTGACCACATTCAGCCTATTATGGGGCACAGTATAATTTCAAATCAGGGAAGGCTCTCAGAGTAACGTAAGCCTATCAAAAGGCAAAGGGGCCGGGAAGATCTTCAGATTCCCATTCCTGTAACATTCTCCCCCAAGATTTTCCATGCCCCTTGAACTTGCTGATGTGGCAGGAAGGGGCAGGGCAGGAGGAAGCCTGAGCTGGAGCCAGTTCAAATATTCTGACTGGGCCCACTACAAATTAATGTTCTACAACTCCAATTGGGCCCTCTTTGGGTCTAACTTCTCTTATCAACTCGCTAATCCACTCTCCACAATGGCTCTTCAAACCTCCCCCCCCATATCTCCCTTTCGTCCCCTACTCTTAGCTGAGAACTCTGCTTCATATTTAACAGAAAGCAAAGAAGCCTCCTGCTTTCACTCAAAAGCTTCCTCCCACTATCTCATAAAAAGCTGTCCCTACTCCTTGCCTAGAGAAATCCCTTAACCAGAACAAGAGGTTATTCTATTTAAATTCCTCTATAATACATTGGTTCCTACCTCATTTCCACTCCATCATCGATCTTCAATCTCTTCCTTTCAACTGGATCCTTCCTTAACTGCCTATGAACATATACATGTCTCCTTCATCCACGAAGAAAAACTCACTACATCCTTCTATTTCATCCTTACCACCTTATGTCACTTCTGCCTTTTGTGGCTAAACTCTGAAAATGCTGTCTACAACTTATCTCCTCTCACTTTTTTCCAAACACAAACATTCTGGTTCCCATATTCAACATTCTCCCTAGAGGGATGTCTCCAAAGTTACTGATGCCTTCTTATTTACCAAATCATGAAGTAACAAGGTGTGGGCATTTCTGAAAATACAAGCCTCCTGCCACAGGCTCCATGTGACCACATTCAGCCTATGAGGGGGCAGAGTATATTTTCAAATCAGGGAATTTTTTCTCAATCTTGATTATCCTTAACATTGCTTCAACCTTCACCTTTATTGTTCACCATCTTCTCCTTTATACACCCCTCACCCAGGATGTGAGCTGAGTCCCCAAGCTCACAACCTAGGTGTCATTGTATAGGCCTCACTCCAAACCCCACATCCAATGTGTAGCCCAGGCTTATTGATTTCACCTGTGCATCTCTCAAATACACCCCTTTCTCTCTTCTGATGCTGCCATTACCTGGTGCAAGTCCGCAGCAACTCATGCTTGGACTACTGTACTTTCAGCATTCCACAAGTCTCTCTCCACTCCAATCCATCCTCCATTCAGCTGCCAAAATGACTTTCCTAAAACAAAGGTCTGAACCATTTCATCTCTCTACTCATGGCTTACTTCCACCTCCAAAATCGAATAAAAAATCCTGTGTTTGGAATTCAAAGCTTTTGCAACCTTACACAAACGCACCTTTTTAGTCTATCTTCTGACACCTTATCCTCCGACTAGATCAATACTCTGATCTACTGACATAGGGCTCCTGGCTCTTTCAATAACAAGATACTCCATCCATCACATGGCTATGGGTGGGAATTTTCTGTTTCCCGTGAATGGAATGCTCTCATCTTTGCCTCCTGTCTTCCTTCAAGTTTCAACTAAAATCCCATCTTCTCCAAGAAATATTTTCCCCAGGCTTTTTAATTCCAGTGTCTTCCCTCTGTTAATTATTCCCTATTTATCATTGTATGTTATTAATTTGTTTGTTGTTACCCTCATTATATTGGGAGCACTTACTGTGTAACTGCTAGGAGATCACATCTGTGGACCAAACAATTGCGCGAAGTGTGCAGAACTCTTAGAGTAAACCACGACCTTCAGAGAATTATATTAAAGGACAACTACTGAATTACAAGAACGCTAACAAGGGGGCAGAAAACCACCAGATAATGGCAGAATGTTCACTATAAGCACGAATTAAATTAGAAAAACCTTTGGTGAAAGTTTCTCATTGAGTAGCACCTCTTCTTCAGTACTTTGTTCTCAAAGACCTGGAAATACAACTTTGCCAGGTTATTTCTGCAAACTTGCAAAAGAAGGTATTACCAAATAGTAAGTTTCCAATTGTTTTTTTTTTTACTAGATGACTCAAAGACAGGTAAAAAAAATACCCTGACCTCTACCTGTCTCCTTAGAGGGCTTTCTGACAGTAATTTAAATTTAGTACTAACCAGTTCATTGGATATTTTAATGATTACTGAGATAGATTCCTGGGAGTTGGGCTGCTTTCCATAAATTTGGCAACTTTATAAATTATCTTTGAGTATTTTGTTGTTTCCTAAAGCAATTAGTAAATTATTGGAAAAATCCATCTTTCTTATCTATTCTACAGGAAAATAAAAATAGTTCAATGAGCAAACCGTCAATGCTTCCAAATAGCAGCAAGAATCACAAAGAATGCATGAAAATGTTTGCCAAGGCTACAAGGGGTGCCACTGCAGCAAAGGCAATGAGTACACTGGGTGAGACAAGGGGGTGGAATCCTTCAGTCACTGAGGTGGAGTTGGCTATTTTATTACAACAAAAAGCCAAAGAGGATCCTAGGTGTCTGGGAAATACAAAGAAAACGCTCCAAGCAAAAGCCAACGATTGTGACATTTATTCTTCAGATATTTGTCTTTCTTAAGAAATTTTAGAAAGACAAAGTTTCTGGGTAATAATGTGCCAATAATACAGAGAAGAATCCTCATTTGTAGATTACCCCATTCTCATGGCACCGGGCAATTTAACTAGACATCCCAGTAATAAAAATGTCCACGGACGGAGCATACACACGCACAACATCCAAAGTGTAAGCAAATTTGAAAGAATATGGAGAAAAGGGGTAGAGAAAAGGTAGTCAGGCATGATTGAGATGACCTGCTAGTCCTCACTCTGTACACCTCCCCTTTAGTCATTTACCTTAAGAGGAACTTTGACAGGCAATGCTATTTCACTTTAGGGAAACAAGCCAATTTTCTTTCCATTTTTAAGTTACAGAGAACATCTAAAGGTTTGATGAAACTCATCTCAAGAGGGGAAAATGAGTTAATAATGCAAAGTGCTGAAAATGAAACTGGTATCAACTGCACCTGCACTTGGAGAAAATTCCTAGTAACCCTGTTTTTCTCACATTCATCAGCATACAGCATAAGCTACAACATTTGTTTAAGAGTTAATTGTCTTTCATACAATTTGCTGGGAAACTACAGAGAGCTGAACTTTTAAGCCTTCCCTGAGTGCCATTAAATGTCTTTTGAAGTCATCTTGATGGGTGCGGTTGCTTCCTTCTACCATTCTAAATTTTTTTTAAAAAAGGCCTGGAGAAAAGGCAGGAACACAGCATAGCACTGAAAGGTACATGCTGGATTTATTATCTACTTTTGGAAAAACAAGCTAAAGGTAGCAGAGATTTTCAGCTTGATGTACAATTCTGTCCTGTTCTTAAAACAATGTGGAAATGCTAATTTTAATTTAGCATTTTTAGTTCAGAATGAGAAAAGGCTTTTTTGAAGGAAAAGACAAATGAGATGTTTGGATGAAACTAAATAAGAGATAGGAATGTAGGTATGAGAAGAAAAATTTGATTGCCATAAGTTCAATAGATGAAACCCTTAGACCAGAGTAAAAACATGCCATATTGATAGTTAAAGGACAACCCATAAGCAGTAACATCAAAGATTTTGGTTCAGGCAATCATGACTGATTTCCACAGTTCCTTTCTCTGTTGGTGTTTACTCTGAGTGGGATATACCCTCGGTGAAGACTCCTGATGATAGAGAGAGACTTTCTTGGAGCTAAGATGGACTTTTTGTAAGACCAGACAGGCCTAAGTTCTGGTTTCCTAGGGAATTGCACAACTCAGGACTCCCCCACCCCTTTTTCCCTTGCTGTAAATCAACATTAAGTTCTTTAGAAATCTCTTAGGACCCTTACTAGTCCTTCACTTTAGCGTTTGCCAAATAAGGACACGTACGTTTGGATTGGCTGTTATTTTCCTCTTCTTTGTCTTTTTCCCTGCCTAGACTGTAAGCCGGCCTCCCAGCCAATGGGAATGAGATGCGCTGTCTTCTTTTTTATTCTCTATTTTCACCCCTAGATTCTAAACTGGACTCCCAACCAATCAGTGGGAATGAGGGATAATGATGGGAGGGGATATGTTTATGCTAAGGTATATAATCTCATTTTATCTTCTGTAACAAGCTTCATTCCAACGGTCCATTCTGGTGGAAGGGATGCCCTGTTGTTGAGAGAACTGAATAAAAGCTTCCTGTTCTTCCCCCAAGATACCTCTGACTTTTAATTTTTGGGTAGGGGATTTTGGGGATCTCCGTACCCCACACACTTTATTAAATTATTAAGCTGATTTTATGAACTGTGGGTAAGCAGTGTCCAGAATACGTGGTCAGGAACCTAATCTCTTAAAAAAACAAAACCAAAGAACTCTTATAAGACCAAAAGTTTCTTAATGTGCTCAATATTGTTCAGCACTGAAACCGAAGCAGGAATAAGGATGAGTTAAACAACTAGTTTTAATATATATAGTGACATAAACCTTCTTTAGTCATCCTAACTTTACTTTCCAAATTTATATACATAAAAAGTTACTAAATATGTATCTTAATGCTTAATATCTACACTTTCATTATAAATCATGTCTTACACCTTAACTTTCTTTATTGAAGCCTTATGTGACTCGAGTTAAAATTCTTTTTTAATCAAAAATCCTATAGAACTCAATTGTATAGTTACAATCAACTAAGCTCTTATTGACCCATTATCAGCAATACAGAATGGCTAGACTTCTTTCTAGTCATTAATGTGTACAAAGAGATTGCTCTCCAGAAAAGTTTCTACAAATTTGCAATTTCACCAGCAAAGAATTAATATACTTCTCCCAAACTCTGAAATTGAATCTTAAAAAATAAGCTGTATCATGTAAATGATCATAATTTATGTTAATGTAATTTGCAAACCCTAAAGCTCAACTTTTACCCCTCAAATATACTGGAAAGCATTGTACTGAAAATATCTGGCCCAGAATGGACTAGATGGTCACGTAATTCCCAATTGTGGAGCAAAAAGCACTTGATCTGAAAAACAAATAAACTGAGAAATACCATCCAAGTGTCTTTCCAGAGAAAGAAGAAAAGACAGATCTAAGATCAAAAGGGAAGACTTGAGTAAGTAAATCCAGACAGAACAAAAACTCATAAACTCTTCAAATTCTCTCTTTTTTGGTTTTTGGAGGGGATTACGCAGGGCAATTGGGGTTAAGTGACTTGCCCAAAGTTACATGACTAGTAAGTATTAAGTGTCTGCAGCCACATTTGAACTCAAGTCCTCCTGACTCCAGGGCTGGTGCTCTATGCACTGTGCCACCTAGCTTCCCCAACTCTTCAAATTCTTAATTAAATTAGAGGCTACTCAGTGCATTCCATTGTCATCAACTCTTGCTGAGGCAGACTTATAAATGACTCAGGGCCTACCACTGTTCACAGAAATAAGCATATCTACTGAAAACATTAAATAATTCTTATTCTCTGATGCCTATCACTAGAATCACCAATTAAAATATAGTTATCAAGGAACCTCTTGTTTCTTATGTAAAGTGACTACTTTAAACTTCAATCCAGTTATGGTTATATACTCTGTGGTATTGAATCCAAGCTATCATATTTCTTCTGTTTTTACACATACTCAAAACACTTATTTGCCCATGAGCAGCTTTCTAATTTTTAAACTTCAGTAAGCACCAACTACATCAATGGAATTCTCTCGTAAGCAGAGATTTTGCTATTTCTGTCTTCACATCTACAATGGCTTGAACTTTGTGAGACCTGCTTGAGGTCCTTAGCACCTAAATGCCAAAAACCTGGACTAACCAATTGGAGACAATGATTTGAGCCCTTATTAACAATGTTCTCTGACTATGTCCGTAATCCCAAGACCAAATGAAGCTGACCAGGAGCATTCTCCTGTTTATGACTGATAAAGACCAGGTACCTTGAACCAAACGCTATCTCATCAATGAGTGGTACATCTTTTATCTTGCTTTATGGCACTGTCTTGTTATGACACCTAAAATTGTATGACATCCCCTTGTTTATGCCTGCCAGAAGCCACACATGCTCTTGTTCTATGGAAACTATAATTTTGACGCAGGCATCCCAAGTCTGAAGAGAGGAGAAAAGCACTTTTTTACATAATCTCCTTCAATTAACCTTTCTTTGAGCTCAGTTTCACTGAGATTCCCATGTGTATGATTCTTGTAGTTTATAAAGAATAAACAGCACATATGTAACCTAATTGTGCTTGTCTCTTTTTAGACCAAACGCTGAATGTTAAAAATTTTTATATTTGAATTGCATGACAACTACTAAATACACCACAAGAAACATTTTCTGTTCTAGCTATCTAAAAAACAATCAGAAATTCAGATGGGGAAAAATAGAGTACAAGGTGTGAAGTGTTTAGAAGAAAAGGTTGACTTTGTGGAGGTCACTTCGTTCCTAAAGATCTACCCAACTAAGTTTGTTGTGGGGAGGGGAAGAATGTGCATGTGTGCATATGTGCGTGCTTGTGTGCATGTGTGTGTGTGTTTGAGAGAGAGAGAATTTTTAAAATTAAAATAACAAGGGGGAAAAGTCAAATACATGGAAATTAGCATCAGGTAGCAAATAGGGAACTAATTCACCCTAGCAAGTACTACTAGGAATTAAATTAGTTTGGTGTGTGAGTGTGTTTCTTGGCTTCAGATCATAGACTGAGAATTGGCACAGAAATGAGAAGTCATGTAGACCCTATCATGAGGAAAGTAAGGTCAAGAGTGGTTAAGTGACTTACACAAGATCACCCTGGTACTCAGTGGAAGGACCAAGATTTGAAATGAAGTTCAAGTTCAGAGTTATTTCCATTCAACTCTTCTATTCTGTATCTCTGCTTGATTTACTTCTATTAAGTCTAGAAATGGACCATCTTCTTATCTATTTCAATTCATCTTTTTAATACAATTCTTAAAAATCTTGAAAAATGTCTTGAAAAGGTCTCCTCAAGTCTTCTAAGTACCCATCTCCAGTTGCTTTACCTGATACTAGTAGAAGCATTGCTTCATATACCCACCCTATCATGGGGTCATTTCCTCTTGCTCGAGTTCTAGTCTTGTAGAAACACAAAACTTCACACCCCAGGAGTGTTTTATTTGGTGTCGAATTTGGCAGTTAAAACTTCCTCATTCTACATACTATGCTTTTGCTAAAGAGTCTTACGTTCCCATTGGTTTTTTGGTTTTTAGTTTTTTTTGTTTTTTTTTTGCGGGGAGGGGGTGGGTGGTGGCCAGAATTGGCCAGAATATCATGTTCCTGCACACACAGCTTATATTCACTAAACCCCCTACAGGTACAATATTTTTTTCACATCAGTTATTGCCTAGTTAACCCTTCCTACATTTCTATACTGGAATATACAAGGTTTTGTTTTTGTTTTTTTTTTCTCTCGTTTCAAGCACTAAGTAGGAATTCACCTTTAGTGCTATTACACTTGTATATGTATTTAATTGGTTTCCAAAGTGGGCTACCATGACGCCCTTGGGAGCACAGGAATGATCCAGGGGGTCTGTAGTAGCCTTGAGTTACGCAAATTTAAAAAAAAGTTAAAGGGTTAAAGAAACTAGATGGCAGAGGGGGCACCAACTTTTTTTTTAAAGTAGGCAGTGCCAAGTAAGTTTTGGGAAACTATAATTTAGCCTGTCATTATATATATTAAGAACTGCTCATCTTTTTGCCAGTCACAAAATTTATGGACAGATATTTAATTTTTACCTTCAAACTCAGATAAAAAAAACAAAAACAGAGTAAGATCAAAGCAGTCTCATTGAATTTCACCCTCACACCTGAGATTGTCTATCACTCCATTACTGAAACTCTCACACTGTGAGAATGGTAATGATGGAATCCTAAATAAAGCTCCCCCCAGCCCCAGTAGTCTAGCTGCATTATAAGCCTAGTCCTATTGAACAGCAGACCCACTGCACCTACTCTTAGTTCCCACAGAACTAGGTGTGTCCATGTGATGGGAACCTAGCTACTGCCTCTACCTGGTCACTGCCCCCCAGACCCATTCCCACATTAACTGGTGTGTTCTTGTATTCAATCACAATCACATCATCCATCTAGGCCAAGAAAGGACCACAATACCTAACTATCTATCTTGATCAGACAGGATCACAATAGCTAGCCATTTGGAGGGCAGCATGACCATAGATGGGACCCCTCCTCCATTACCTATTCCCTTAACAGATTCCTCCTGCCTTTTTCATATTAATGACATTTCTCTATTCTATGTAAATTTCTGTAATGTACTTGTACCTTTACCCTATACAAATCCATCTTGCTTTCTCTAAAGTCACTTTTTCCTTTTGGGACTTTGACCACTTAAAACAAGAGAGGTGTCAATCTGAATAAATGCTTATACTTGGATTAGAGGTGGTCTGACTGAATTCTTTGAGACAGTTCCACCACTACACATCATGAAACTCCAACAGTTTTTGGGTGGGTAGAGCCCCCACCACAAGTTTTTGGTGCCCCTGGGTTTAAACCTCAACAGTAATTTGAGTAATAGCCCAGTGATTACATTTTAGGTTTCACTAGCAAGGGTAAGGTTTACCAATTCAACCATTCATTATCATTTACCCCTGCAATCACTTGAGTTCTTATCCTATTCAAAGTCTCTTTTCCAAAGGTCAATTCCAGGGTCGCCACTCTCTTCTTTGCTCCCTGCTATTCCTGTGCTGCTTAATGCTTCTGAAAAAATACAATGTCGACTGAGTCTATTAAAATTTTGTAATCTATGATCAATTAAATATTATTATCAATTCATTATTCCCTGAGAATCACACTCTCACCTGGGGCATTCCCAAAACTTCTTTTTTCTCTTCAAGTCCTTCAAACCATTCCCTCCCTTAAGTATTTTCAGTGGCCTTCTATTTAAATCTATAAAGGTGGGCAACTAGGTAGTTGAGTAGGTAACAGCAATGGGTTTGGAAAAAAGAAGACTCATCTTGCCTAGTTCAAATCTGGTTTCTGACTAGATGAGTGACCTTGAGAGCGAATCACTCAACGCTGTTTGCTGCAGTTTCTCATCAATAAAATGAGCTCAAAAAAGGAAATGGCAAACCACCTGACAAAACTCTCCAGTATTTTTGGCAGGAAAACCCCAATATGGGGTATCAAAAGGACACATGATTGAAATGATTCAACAACAAAAATTGTGTAAGACAAAACAGTGGTGACTTACTTTCCCAAACTTATTTACTATTAGTCCTCACTACATACTGTTTGGTGAAACTGGCTTACTTAAGCTGTTTCCTAAACTTAACATGTTATATTCTTCAACTAGGACTTTACAAAGGCTTGTCTCTCTTGCTTTGAATCTGTGCCTCAGGGTTGCTAGCATCACTTAAGGTTCAGTTAAACTTACTCTTACATGACTCTTTCCTGTTGTTCCTTAAGTTGCTGGTACTCTTATCACAAGGGAAGTCCTTTTGTATTTAACAAATCTGCTATTTGTTGTATTCCTCCCCCCACAATACCTCCCTTAGAGGCAGTGACACTCTTATCCTTTATATTCTCGATAACTACCGGTGTCCTGTTAACACTAATTAACTTGTCTTTTATTAAAAATTAAAATTCAGAAAATATTTTGTAATAGGAACACCTCCTGAGTTGAAAATTACATAGACCAAATTAATTCACAGAATTAGAAAATTAGGATTAAAGTCCAGAGTATCTCATGATTCCCCTTAAATCAAGATACCACTTTGTTTAATTTTTTGGTTATTTACTCTGTCAAAATTGGTAATAAAGTTGACAATACTGGATTATATTTTTAAGTGAAAGAAATTGGTTTATTTCTTGACTTTTTTTAAGTTTCAGTAGTTAAAAAGCTGTTAGATAAAAATTTTAATATCCCAATGGTTAATAATATTATCATCTTTGAGCCATCATTCAGTAGGCTCAATTAATTTGCTAGTCTTTTAAGAACAAATTAAATTACTGCTGTTGGAAAACATCAGAATTTTTAAGCATATTTCCAAATTTCTCAAAAATCCTTGCCACCTGGCAAGTCAGTAATTTACTCATAAGATTACCAAGGCAGATACTTGAGCCAGTTGACTCAATACAATGTTCCTATTACAAAATATTTTCTGAGTTTTAATTTAATAGAAAATTAGGATTAAAGTCCAGAGTATTTCATGATTCCCCTTAAATCAAGATACCACTTTGTTTAATTTTTTGGTTATTTACTCTGTCAAAATTTGGTAATTAAGTTGACAATACTGGATTATATTTTTAAGTGAAAGTTGGTTTATTTCTTGACTTTTTTTAAGTTCTCAAAATTCTTATGTTTCTTCAAGGCTTAGACCTCTGATGCCATCTTTCTTAAGAGGCCTCCACCTATCCATTCCGTCCCCTGAATCTATTAGTACTTTCTCCTTCCTCGATTTTTTTTTGTCTGAATTCATGTTCTATTGCCCAAATGTAAAATAAGATCCTTGAGAGAAAAAAAGTTAATTTGGTCTATGTTGTTCCAGTATCCTGAAGTGTCTTGCACAAAGTAAATTTGTTACAATAAAAAAAAAAAAATCAGCAGTCTATTGTTGGCTTTAAAAAATCCTCTTAGCGATACACATTCATTAGACTAAGAATTTGTCCAACATGAACTTATGGAATCAAAAGTTTCATTGAAAATTGAGTTCTTTATGATGTAATGTAATTCTGTGGTAAAACATTAGAAAAAATGGAAGGAATCTGACAGGAAACCCGTGTTCTTAAAGCTCACGATATTTTAAAAACTTCTTGTTTAATGCTCCTCTCCCCCTTTCCTATTCCTTTTCAGAAGATTGGTACAAAATAACTTTATCTTTTTCATTTTCATATTGATCATATTGCAAAGAAGAAACACAACACCAATGGGAGAAGCCATGAGAAAGAAAAAGCAAACAAAATAAATACAAAGAGAAACAATGAGCAAATAACACTTCCATCTGCATTCAGACTCCATAGTTCTTTTCTCTGGATATGGACAGCATTTTCTATGGAGTCTTTCAGAGTTGTCTTAGAACCTTGTGTTGCTGAGAAGACATAAGTCTATCAAAGTTGGTCATGGCACAATGTGGCTGTGACTATGCACAATATTCTCCTGGTTCTGCTCACTTCACTCAGCATCAATTCATATGCCTTTCCAGAATTTTCTGAAGTCAACCTGTTCATCACTTCTTACAGCTCAACTTGTTCAGTCATTCTCCAATTGGTGGGCATCCCTCAATTTCTAATTCTTTGCCACCACAAAAAGACCTGCTATAAATATTTTTGTACATGTGGGTTCTTTTCCTGTTTTTATGATCTCTTTGGGATAATGACCTTGAAGTGGGTCAGCTGGTATGCAGTTTTACAGGCCTTCTGGCATATTTCCAAATTGCCCTCCAGAACAGTTGGATCAGTTCACACCTCCCCCAATGATACATTAGTGTTCCAATTTTCTCAAATCTTCTCCAGCCTTGGTATCATTTTTCTTTTTCTTCATGTTAGTCAATCTGATAGGTGTGATGTGGCACCTCAGAGTTGTTTTGATTTGCATTTTTCTAATCAATAGTGATTTAAAGCATTTTTTTCCCATAGGACTAGAGATAGCTTTAATGTCTTCCTCTGAAAACTGCCTGTTCTTATCCTCTGACCATTTACCAATTATTGGGGAATGACTTGCATTCTTACAAATTTGACTCAGTTCTCTACATAGTTAAGAAATTTGCCCTTTATCAGAAGCTGGTTGCAAAAATTCTTTCCCAGTTTTCTGTTTCCCTCCTAATCTTGGTTTCATTGGCTTTGTGCAAAAACTATTCAATTTAACGTAACCAAAATCACTAATTTTGCATTTCATAAAGTTTTCTGTCTCTTGTTTGGTCATGATTTCTTCCATTTTCCATAAATCTGACAGGTTAACTATTCTTTCCTTTCCTAATTTTTCTTATTGTAATTAGTCTTTATATCTAAATCCTGTTTCCATTTTGACTTTATTTTGCTATATAGTGTAAGATGTTGATCTATGCCTAGTTTCTGCCACACTACTTTCCAGTTTCCCCAGCAGTATTTGTCAAATAGTGAGTTCTTATCCCAGAAGCTAGAGTGTTTGAGTTTCTCAAACCAAAGATTACTGTAGTCATTGACTACCCTGTCTTGTGTACCTAAACTATCCACTGATCCACCACTCATATTTCTTAGCCAGTACCAAGTAGTTTTGATGATTACTGCTTTAGAAGACAATTTAAGATCTGGTAGGGGAGTAAGCCACTTTCCATTGCATTTCTTTTCATTATTTCCTTGATATTATGGACCTTTTGTTCTTCCAAATGAAAGTTACTATTTTTTCTAGCTTTAAAAAATTATTTTTTGGTAGTGTTAAACAGTAAGAATGACACAGGTACTGAGAAAGGAAGTGTTCACCTGCTGATTCTATCAAATCATTATCAATCATTTTCAGAAAGTCATGTATTCAGATAATTAAATGAGGTTATAGGGGAATAATCCATGTTTACTCTCTCAATTTTCCTGTTCTTTTAAGACTAACTTCCCCCATGTTCCATGAAAGAAGTCCTCTAGCATAGCAAAACTAGCAAGACTTTTAATTTTTACTTAAAACAATATGTACCACAGAAGCATAAACTGAAACATTACATACATCAGAAAAAATGTATCTATTAACATAATTTATCCTAAAAATCAAAAACCATCATAGACCTCCAAAAATAACTTTGACAGAAGATGAGTTGGAGCAAAGATAGATGACTAGGCTTGGAATCAGAAAGATGATCTGAGTTTAAATTTGTCCTCAAACACTTCCTACCTGTGAACCTGGGGCAAATTACTTCAACCTGGTTTGCCTGTTTCCTCATCTCTAAAATGAGTTGGAGAAGAAAATGGCAATTAAAAAATGACCCAAAAGGGGTCACAGAGAGTCAGACACAACTGAAACAAATGAATAACAACAGCGGATGAATTATGGTGCTTTAAAACATTAAGATGGACATTGAGCTCTGCACAGCTTCCAGGATGCAAAAGTAAATTTAAATTTTAAGCTTAGTTAAAACATCTAAACTGCAAATACTGTCCCCACTATGGCAGTTCTGTAAGTAGTGTCAGGTGTAACCCAAACCCTGAAGATGTCTTGCCAATTAAATATGCAACATATTAAAAACATGGGGAGCCAGAAACAAAAATGGTGGGGTAGTCCATAAGAACAGGAAAGATTAAATTGCTTCTAAATACTTAACACTCCCAGTCTCCACTTTATGCTTCACACAATGTTAGAATGTTTTTCTTAATTTTCATAGACTATCTAGTCATGTCAGTGTCTCTTCTTCACTGATCTCCTTATCACCATTATCTCCTGAACTTAAAACACTTTAATTCCTAAACAGTCAGCCTACTACCTTTCAAATATCATTTCCCCTAAAAAAAGCTAATAAGACCAACAATCTCCAATCCCTGACTGGGTAAATGAATATACCCTTGGAGATCCAGTTTAAGCAGTGCTTTATTTACAAATCTTCTCTCATTTGTCTTCTCTGGAAATGATCTTTCCTCCTTGGGAATCCCTACACATCACACTTGAAACCCTTCTAGTCAGTTCACTGTTGTTATGCCTATTTGGTGTTAAATATATTAACTATAAGCTTTTTGGAAGCAAGGTCTTATTCATCTTCCTTTCCCAACAAACTCTAGCAAGGTATCTATCAGATGTAAAGGCTATTTGTTATCTGAATAATCTGATTAAGAGATCTTGGGGCAGATGTTCCTTGCATACATATTCACATACTATTCTAGGTTCTGGTTTCCTGTGCTTTAGTATCGAATTTTTTTTTCCTTTAATCTGAATTACCAGGAACTCTCCCCATTTTACACACAAACTAACAAAAGAGCCTATGATTCCTTAGAAAAACTGACAGAACATTTAAAGTACATAATTAGTTAACGAAGGTAAATGTGAAAAAGCAAAGTCCAAATTGTAGCAACCTGCTTGTTTTTCAGTCATGCCTATGCCCTGGCCTTCCCTTCATTGCGCTCATTTAGTTTCCCCACAATCTGATCCCTTCATGACAAGGTGGAGGGGCCTTTCTGGAAACAGGCATTTTCCTGTATTCAGTAGAAGTGATTGTTTGCAGCTTTGTTATTGATGTTTTAGGGATTCCGTTTAATTCCTAAATTCTCAGGCCTCCAGTTCACGCCTCTTTTCCTGCTCGTAGATCACAACATAGCTTTATGACCCTCTACCCACAAACTAAACATGGTGTTTCTTAATTCCACGTTTACCAAAAGGCGACAGATATTTGGTGACTAGTTATTCCAAGGAAAAATCGTTCTGACTGAAACACGTTAACATTTAACATTTTTTTTTAACATAAGGGTAAAACGCCAAGGGGGCGGTGATCCTTCTGGGCAGCGGGAAGTGCGGCCCTCAGGAACGCGACCCAAGCCCTGACTGCGCCTTCAGTGGCAGCGGGAGCGGCCGCCGTGGGCCTCACCACGGGAGCCGGAGGCTCCGCGGCCCAGGCGCTCCCTGCCCCCCGTGGGCCTCACCACGGGAGCCGGAGGCTCCGAGGCCCAGGCGCTCCCTGCCCCCCGTGGGCCTCACCACGGGAGCCGGAGGCTCCGCGGCCCAGGCGCTCCCTGCCCCCCGTGGGCCTCACCACGGGAGCCGGAGGCTCCGCGGCCCAGGCGCTCCCCGCCCGCGCTCCGGACGAGCCCCCACTATCACAAGGCCCCCTGCGCGCTGGGGGGGGGGGGGGGGGGGGGGGGGGGGGGCCGGGAGCCCCGTGGCCTCCAGGCCCGGAGCTGAAGCGGCCCAAGGCTTCGGGTGCTGCGGGGAACGAGGCTCAATGTGAAGGTCCCGCGCTGCTCCGCAGCCGCCCCGGTCTGGACAAAACAAAGGAATCCAACCACAGCCGCCAAGTGCCGCTCTCCGTCTTCGCAGCTTTGAGGGGGCAGCGGACCCAAACGGAGAGAGCCTGGGGCCGAGCTTAGGCCGAGGGATTGTCTTTCTCTGAGGCCACGGAAAAACGAAAGCATTTAAAAGGACTTAAGCGAGGAGACGCCGCCCCACCCTTGCAAAAAAAAAAAAAAAAGAAAGAAAGAAAAAAGAAGCTCCACGGCTGCGTCCCTGCCGCCTCCCCCCGCGATCTGAGAGAGAAAACCGCCCCGACCAAGGTTCTGGAAGTAAAAGCAAACACGCAAGGGCGGGACTCGCCGCTGATTGGCCGCCCGGGATCACGTGCCAGATTCTAGCCAATCTAGCCGCTACCAGTGAATTCTCATCGCTCATTGGCAAACAGAGTGGCCATGTGACCCGCGGCGTCTTCCGTGACCTTTAGCCACAGCCTGGGGTGTTTTCTTTTGCTTTGAATTGAAACCCTCCTGGAAAAGGAGCGGGAGCGCGCGGCGCGTGCGCAGAGGAGGGAAGGCGCCGCCTTAGACGGCCCGCTGTTTCGCGTAGTGAGCGCAAAGCAAGGGTCCCTTAGGGATTCACACTCGGGCGCGCGCTTTGGCGCAGACCATCACAGGAGCCGCGCAGAAGGGCGCGGTCTGCCGCCGTGACTGTGACCGGAGAACACGCGCGTCCGAGCACAGGCGGCACGGGAGCGAGTTGCCCAGAAATCGGCAGCGTGGAGGGGGGAGGCACGAGGGGGCCGCGGAAGACTGCGGTGGGCTGGGGGAGGGAGACGCCGAAGGAAGGCGGGCGCGGAGCTGGATTGAGATGGTTACCGTGTTTCCCGTCAGAGTAACCGGCGGCAGCGCAGTAAATGCGAGGGCCACGCGTAGAAGGAGTGAGAGGGGGAAGACGCGAAAACTCCGCCTTACTCCTCTGGTCCCAGAAATCTGTCTTCTTTACCCGCGGGAAAGTGGGAGGGGGAGGGGCAGGCCGGAGGGGGGAGGGGAGGGAGCTGTAGTGACTGTGAAAAATGAAATCAGGTTCTGCTGGTAAAGGCCTCCGAACTGACTCAAATTTATAAAAGCAAGAACCATCCCCCACGTGATAAATGATGGCAAGATCACAAGCTATCTATAGAACCCTCAATACCCTTTGACTTGGCATTTTCGCTAATAAGTCTATATCCCAAAAGATTTTAAGAAAGGAAAAGGACATATTTGTAAACGTTTATATATATATATCTTTTCTAGAGATAAAGAGTTGGGAATTGAGGGGGTGCCCGTCCGTTGGGGAGTGACTGGACAAGTTGTACTGTAAGAAAGGATGACCAAGACACTCTCAGGAAAACCTTGGGCTGATGCCAAGTGAAATTCACTGTGCACAAAGTAACCACAGTATTGTACGTCAGAAAGAATAACAGCCATTTGCAGCAATACAACATTTTACTTGTGATAAAAAATGCTGTCCATCCCCAGAGAAAGAACGGATATCTGAATACAGATTGAAATGAATCTTTTTTACTTTTTTCTTTTTTACTTTTATTTTTCTTGAGTTTTTCGGTTTTTTGTGTATGATTTCTTTCACAACATGAATATTATAGGTATATTTTGCATGGATGCACTTTTATAATCTGTATCACATTGCTTGCCTTCTCAATGAGGCAGGTGGGAAAGGAGGAAGGGAGAATTTTAAAACATGTTAAAATCTGTCTTTATGTGTAACTGGGAGAAAACAAAATAAATAAAAGCTTAAAAAGAGAAAGTATTTTACTTCACTATAGTTTCATATATATAAATGTGTGTATACATGCACTCATACATATATACTTATATAGTTTTGCTTTATAGGAGTCCTTTTTTTTAGGTGCCCACCCTGCAAACATAAGGCAATGAGATTTTTAGTTTTCAAAAAGATTTTGCTGCTGACTGCTTATGGCAGATTCTTCAATAGATATTCTAGGATTTAAATAGGATTTTTGTGGGTGTGATTATCCATCTACCTATACGTTGCTTAGACTTAGACTTCTCAGTGCACAGGATCAAACTTAGTTAACTAAGTGTGCTAACACCTTTTAAGAATAAACCTCTCAGAGGTTCCCATAAACTTTTTTTCCTCATCAGACTCTCAACAAAGTTCCGTCTGCTTAGGAGTCACATATCTCCCTCTGAGTTATTGGAAGGGGTGGGTTGAGGGTAAAAGGTGCCAGATATGGGCCCTGCCCTACAAATATGTTAATGGTGAGGTCTCCTGTAGTTTTTGGTTTTTGTTTTATATGTAGATATTTGTAGTCCTATGTTGTTTACCACATAATTTGGTTGATAGTTATATAAATTACTGATACAATGGTGGTGTATTTTATATGTTTTCATATGTTTAACAACATACGTCATTATGACATGGTTTATGAGTGCTGGAATCCCCAAACTTAAGGATATAAGGCAGTTCTACCTGGAATGAATTCACACCTGGCCAAGATTATTGTAATTCAATTATTCGGACTTGAAACCTGTTAGGACTGATGCTAAAGCTCAAATGGAAAAGGAACAGGGAAAGGAATGCCAAATATGCTCATTAGTTAATGGGGGTGATTATGGAGTGGTCAATCTATGCAAGGAATCTGGGCCTGGGGCTGCTGGAATGTATGGGAAAATTCAGGGAGTCAACCAAGTAAGCTCTGCTGATACCAGATATTGGGGGAGAAGGGACAAAATAGTTCTGTTCCAGGTGCCAGACAGAGTCCTTCTGATAGCCTTTATCTGAGGATTTACAGGGTCAGCTCTTTGTGCACTTGTAATAAGGAAAGAATTTTCTCACCAGGGCTGCTGAGATTAGGGGTGCTTCCAGAAACATAGTCTTTCCCTTTTGGGGCCTGGCTCCCACCACCCCATTAGTTTACTACATCAGAGCAAAGAGTTGCTTATTTTGATACTGAAAAATAACTTTCTTTGAACAACCACAAAAGAGAGGCTTAAAAGAAAATCAAATAAATTATGCTAAATTAATGAACTTACTCCTACTATTCTATTAAAGTACTAAAATTATTTTCACTACAATCTAAAGAGGTGATTTTGCTGGCTGATGGATTAGTTTTTAAAATAAATTTATTTATCGAAGTTAGCTTTTAAAAAATTCTTTCAAGATTCCAAGGTGCCTAAAAGCTTTAATTCTTCTAGGAAATCCTAAACACCTCCTCCGCCCTCCAAAAAAAAGGAAAACCCTTATATAGAAATATCTCAGTTTAAAGCAGAAGACAGGGTTTGGTCTGAAATTTCTGATTTACTGCAGAGTAACGTTTTAACAGCCATAATTCTTTGATTCAACTCTTCTTAATAATCTTTCAAAAATCCGCCCCCCCCCCCCCGTTTCCTTTCATTTTCCTGTGAACAAAGAAATCATTACGTGGTAATTTAAAAGATTAGCTGTGCCAGGATATAGTTGACACAATGCTAAATGTCACAGAATAGAGAAGTTATAGTCATAGACAGATGACATGAGACAAATCTGAATTCTTCCTTACCAGATAGCATGCTCAGGAACCTACTTTTAAATATAAATCCTTGACCAGCTTTTCTTCTGTCTTATCACTGTAACAGTACAACATAAATGTCTACCTTTAATTCAATATTATTTGCTGGGTGTTTACATGCTTATTTACATTTACTTAGAATAGTAGTAGTATGTTACTAGACGGGGTCATTACAGATTACATGACACAACTCATTTTAAAACAAAGAAACATACAGAGAGCTTATATATAATCACAATGAGCAGGCTGTCTCTCAATTTTCTCAGTCTCTGATTTTGGTGATCTCTGGGATCTTTTTCAGGTAGATGAAAAAAAAACAGGCTGTTTAATTTGACAAAATAAAATTTTTATAGCTTTGAGAGCAAGATGTATATATAAATGAGCTCTGAAGTAATATAATTAGAAGTGATAATGACACCTGGAGTCTCATTGGGACTATTTTTGTCATGGTTCACCCTACATAGGTTTGGCAGTATCAAGGAGACAACATTTAAATGAAGTGAATACACACAGATAATGATGTCTGAGCACTGGTGAGAGGTAAGAAGAGAAAGAAAGAGGCAAGAAGGTGATGAAAGTTGTATTTTGACTTTTGTTCCTTTGGACAACAGCAGAGTGAAGCTACCCTTGGTATCATTGGCGGAGCTGACCAATTGCGGATCAGCCTGACCTAAGCAACTAATGCCACATACCGTTGAAGAAGGAAATAACTTACAGTATATTTCTGCATTCAGGAGAGAGATATGACTTACATTCAGAGAACTTGATAGAATACATTTCACATAATTTTATGAGTTCTAGTTTTGTGTTTTAACACTAATGTATGCAGAACACTTGAAATTTAAGAAACTAATCAGACTTGTCCTGAACTGCAAAATTATTTAGATGACTTGACTTTTCTCAGTCCATGGAGCATATTACTTTATGTTCCAGAAGAAATAGCAAAATAAAGTGTGATTTATGAATGTCCCAGTCATAAATCAGATAAAGATGATTTATACTTGGATTGCTAAATTTCATTTGGTCAGTACTAGATTAAGCAATTACAACTCTACTATCCCATTTTTCAGGACCTAAAAGTATTTCTTATTGGGAAGTCATACAGATAATGAAGCACTTGATCTAAGAAAAAGGTGCTTGGGACAGCTAGGTGGCTCAGTGAATAGAGCACCAACCCTAGAGTGAGGAGGACCCGAGTTCAAATCTGGCCTCAGACCCTTAACACAAAAAATAGCTGTGTGACCTTGGGCAAGTCACTTAACCCCAATTGCCCTCCAAAAAAAGAAAAGAAAAAGTTGCTATCTCACACAAATAACTAGTTGATTCAAATAGATCTCAGGTAGGAAGAATCCTCTTTCAATTGCTAAAAAAAAATTGAATGGCAAAAAAATAAAGTAAATTACAAACAATCGCTCAATTGCTAATAGCTACATCTGTGGATTCATCGGTAGCTGTGTCTGTTTCTTTTGATAAGCATCCTCACCCTCTCCTCCTGGCGGATGGATCCAAGTCTCCTCATCTTGTTAGGTAGGTACAGGAGTTTTGTTTACACTTCCCAGACCACTAGTCTTAACTTCTACCCCAGCCCTCACAGCCATCATACAGAAAGGCAACTCCTATGGAGAAGGGCCGGACTCCCTCCCTCCGATACTATCCAACTGCCACTCATAGAGTAGTGAGGCCAAACACGCTAATGGAAAGACAGGAACAGCATTGTGCCACATAAGTCAAACCACCACCACCATCTCCTCTCAGATCTTGATGGAAATATCTAGGACCCTGAGCTCAAACCCCATCACCCTAGCTATGATCCTTTGAAGCAAACATTACAGAGATTCAACTTGGCCATTGCTTCTGCAAGGTGCTAGAAATATATAGCTCATAAAGGCCCTGAAAAGAAAGCTCTCTCCATCTAAGTCCTTGTACCTATCAGTGGGTCAGCATTAGAAATTGATGTGACTTTATCAGTGGAAATGACACTAAACAAGAGGTTTTTATCACATACTTTGCTTCTATACCCTAAGGACCATGGGAACCTTCTATCAGACTTGCAGCTGAAACCTTCCATATACATTGTCTGCCCAGCAGAACAACTGTTTGAGATCAAGCACAGGCTCCGCCTTTCTAGTTTGTGTCTCCAGTGATTAATACCTAGTAAACACTTAATAATAAGTGTTTATTCATGTACTTGTTAATTTATCCAAATTCAGTTGAGCGGGAGGCTATGATTAATCAAGTATGCATAAGGAGAGAAAGAAACAGACACTATGAACTTTGGCAGGACGAAACAAAATAAATTTTATTGATACATATTTTTGTAGCAATCCCCAAATCACAGAGCAGGTTAATCCAGACATGAACACAAAATGAATTAGTAGTTTTCCGGTGGGATGAAGTTTGATAAGTGAGGAAGAGTCTAGTCCAGTCAAATCAACAAGTATTTTTAAGTACCTATCGTGTTAGAGATTCAGCCCCTGCCTGAGGTAACTTTGCTTCTGGAAGTTTAAGATACTTCATTCCACAGTCTTTAGGTTTCTGATGAGTGCATGATTAAAGAGAAAGTCATACCCATGGTGTTGTTACTACAATACTCTGCTACCTACCCAAGGAGAGATGAAGAGAAAAGATGTAGCCAGTTTCTCTGCTCTTACTCTTACCTGACCCTGCACTGCTGCTAGAGGGGTAATGGAATAAAGGAAGGAAAAGCAAAACTCCTAACCCTTCACCTGCCTCATCGCTGCATCCCCCATCCTTGTCCCCTTGTCCATCTCTGCAAATAGAAGTGATCAGTAAGTAGTTTATAAGGTTTCTCCATCCGCTACCCTCCAAGAGCAAGAATAAAACAAGTGACCATATTTAGCACATGGAGTCTCTGATTAGGAAAACTGACATCTATTAAGCAGTCTATGTCCCTCTTCTAGTATGAGGTCACAACATGGAGAAAAACATCTGCATCCAGAAAAAGAAAACAAGGCCTTGTTTATGGTATATCTGCTGTGTGTTTCACACCACCTTCAGTATCACCCCCTACTGGCAGTAAGTGGTCTGTGGACTGTCAGCCATCATCAATGTCTCACCTCACTACACCCCATCAGGAGAGGCAGAACTCCTAATGCAACTATAATAGACTTGGTTCTATTAGACTCTGCTATTGTCACTCATGTTCTCTTCCAGTCTCAGCGAGAAGTTACAAATGGAAAGTCATGAAATTGAAAAATTATAGTTCAGAGGTTTTTAGCTGTGTTTCATCCCAATAATATTGGTTGTTTTTTTTTTCCTTTCCCCCCCCCCCCATCTTCCCTTATAAAGAGACGATTCAGTGGAATTGGGGTGGGGCTGGGAGTGGGCATGGGGGGGGGGAGGTTGAACTGGAACTCTCAGTGAATTATTTCAGAACTTGAAGAATTAGAGCTTTGTCAGTTTTCTAGGAAGATATGCTCAGAAATTCAATCCATTGCAAATTAATGAGCACGTGGTTCCAAAGTTGTAGTGATAAACATAGGAAAGTTTCTTATACACTTTTGGTTCAATTTTAGAGGATTGAAGCTGAGAGTTCTTTTTTGGGGGGAGGGGAATTTTTGTTTATTTACTTTTATTTTAGAATATTCAGTTCCACAGTCTCTTGAGTTTCATTTTTTTTTCTCTCCCTCCTTCTCCTCCCCTCCCCATCATGGCGGCACGCACTCGAATATAGGATCTACAAATATCTTCACGTTAATCACTAGTCAGGTTGTACAGAAGATTATAACCGCTGGAATGATCCCGTGGGAAAGAGGAAACACAACGAAACAAGAAAAAGAGAGAAAGTAGTTAGTTTCACTCTTTGTTCAGACTCCGCATCTCTTTCTCTGGATGTGGGTATCGCTTTCAGTCATGAGTCTTTTGGCGTTGTCTTATAACCTTACATTGCTGAGAGGGACCCAGTCTGTTGACGTTACATTGGTCATCACACATACGTTGCGTCTGTAATTGTGTACAGGTTTCTCTTGGTTCTGCTCCCCTCACTCAGCATCAGTTTATATAAGTCTCTCCAGGTTGTTGTGAAGTCCATCTGCTCCTCATTTCTTACAGCCCAATAGTATTCCATTACATTCATAGACCACAACTTGTTTAGCCATTCCCCAATTGATGGGCATCCCCTTGATTTCCAGTTCTTTGCCACCACAAGAAGAGCTGCTATAAATATTTTGGTATGTACAGGTCCTCCTGCCACTTCTCTGATCTCTTTGGGATATAACCCATTTTTTTATAATCCTTTGGGCATAGTTCCAGATTGCTCTCCAGAATGACTGGATCAGTTCACAACTCCACCAACAATGTATTAGTGTTTCAGTTTTTCCACATCCTCTCCAGCATTTAGCATTTTCCTGTTTTGTCATCTTAGCCAATCTGGCTGGTGAGATGTGGTATCTAAGAGTTTTTTTGATTTTCATTTCTCTAATTGTTAGTGATTTAGAATATTTTTTCATATGCTTATAGATATATTTTATTTATTTCATCTTCTGAAAACTGTCTTTTCATATCCTTTGACCATTTTTCAATTGGGGCGTGGCTTATATTCTTATAGATTTGACTCAATTCTTTGTATATTTTAGAAATGAGGCCTTTATCAGAGATATTGGCTGTAAAGATTCTTTCCCAATTTTCCACTTCCCTCTTAATCTTGGTGACATTGGCTTTATTTGTACAGAAGCCTTTCAATTTAATGTAATCAAAATTGTCGATTTTGCATTTTATAATGCTCTCTAACTCTTGTTTCATCATAAAGTCTTTACCTCTCCATAGATCTGACAGGTAAACAATCCCTTGCTCTCCCAGATTGTTTACAACATCAGACTTTATAGCTAAATCATGCACCCATTTCAACTTTATTTTGATGTATGGTGTTATATATTGGTCTATGCCAAATTTCTGCCATACTATGTTCCAGTTTTCATCGAATATTGAGTTATTTTCCCCAAAACTGGGGTCTTTTGGTTTATCAAACAGTAGATTACTATATTTATTGGCTTCTGGGTCTCCTGTACCCAGTCAATTCCATTGATCCACTACTCTGTTCCTCATCCAGTACCAAGTAGTATTGGTGACTGCTGCTTTATAATACATATTAAAATCTGGTTTGACTAGGCCACCTTCCCTAGCATTTCTTTTCATTAATCGCCTTGATATTCTGGACCTTTTGTTCTTCCAATTGAATTTTGCCACTATTTTTTCTGACTCTACAAAGTAATTTTTTTGGTAGATTTATCAGTAATGGCACTTAAATATGTAGTTTAATTTAGGTAAAATTGTCATGTTTACTATACAGTGTATGTATGTTCCTTGCCTGTAAGAACACTCAATTTTTGAACCATCTTTCTTCCATTTACAAATTCTACCTAGAACATGTATTTAGAGGAAGGTATCAGGCTAGCCCATCTCTCCTCTCCTGGCTTTTGTCTTGTCTCTTTGGGCTTAAGCACTATGCTTCAGTTGTCCTCTCAATTTAGAAGTTCCTTCAGCCTCTGTGGCTTTCTAACAATGCAAGAACTCTCAACTCTTGGCTTTCTCACCATGTAAAATTCCTCTGCCTGTGCCACCCCTCTTTGCTCCCTCTCCTGAGTGTGCTCGTCTTGAAACTATTTCTGACTTTCTGAAGTTAGCCCAGCAATGCTACTTGCAGCTGCTGTAGGGGTGTAAGACTAAAAACACCAACACACAGGATAGCTGCTAGCACAGGTTCTTTGATCTCCTTTTCTAAAGTAAAGCAATTCAAAAGGGGTCAAACAATCTTACTTTAATCAATCATATATATCATTTACTTAGTTCAGGGAGAAAAGTCAGCACCCTGAACTTCAAGAGAAAATAAAAACAAAAATTATGAGCAGAAATAATAGCATAAAGAACAACAAACAGGGCTTCCACCCATCTGACCAAACAATATATACATCACAGATCAACAGCCAGATCCAACTGTGTGACCATCACATACACACACAGTTACCACTGAGAGAAGCAGCAATGTCTGAGTTTTCAAAGCCAGGGAGGTTCCTTAATGACTGCCCGAAGTCTCTTCTGACTACATCAGACAAGAGATCTTCCTGTGAGTGAGCCCCAAAGCAACATGACAGCTTCTGAGTATGTAGATATAGATATAGTTCTTCAGGATCAGAGGGAATCACAGCCCCCAAGACCCAGGCTCATGTGATTCAAACTCATGTTACTTAGGCTTCCATGTGATTAAATGGGTCACGTGGGCCTATTAATGAATGGGAAAGCTCTTCCCATTAAGCAAAAAACACATGAATAATACATCCTAGAAGTTCCCTTAGTACCTGTTGCCTTCTCATCTGACAGATTCTTCTACTCATGGCCACTACACCTTTTAACAACCTTCTTCACACAGAGTCCCCTTCTCCCATTAGTGAGTTCCTCACAGAATCTTGATTTTGAGGAAGGATAGGTCCGTCATTCTTTTTACCTCTCCTTAATCTCTTTTTTAAGATGCCTCTGTGGTAAAGTAGATAGGGTATAAGAAGAAGTCAGAGTGATCTGGGTTCACATCTTATCTTGGTAACTTAGTGGTAACATTGGCAAATTAACCCTTTTTACTGTTCTGGAGAGTAAGATTTTTGGACCCAGTTTCCTTTATGGTCCCTTTCAGTGCTAAATCTATGAATCTTTGATCTACTGTACTCCCAAAATCTCCATCTTCTGTCATCCTCATCCTTCCTCTGGACCCAGAGGATAGAAAAGCCCTCCTTCCTTGCCAAGTCTAATGCCTCTATTTATGTACTTTCACCTTATCTTCTCCATACACTTTCTCAAATCTACTCTTTTTCAACAGCAGTATGATGTGTCTCTACTATATTCTACTTCTCAGTCTGCAAACAAAATCAGGTGCTCCAAGTAAAAAAAAAATTACCCTGTGTAGCACCAATTCAATATTTACAGCACCCGTGATCACAATAAAGACAGTGACTATAGGTATCGCATGATGTTCAATTGCAAAAATATGACAGACTTTCCAGATAAAGGATAAAGCTGAAGAATGTATTTAGACACCAGAAAACCAAATCCCAAAACCAGTAAGCCAATTCCTTCATAGTACCAAAGATATTCAGAAGCCATAATAATTCTGAGAACAATCCCTTAGCCTTCCCACAGACCCATACAAGATTACTATTTACTCACAAAACTCTTTATCTCCTTGCCTAAGCCCCTCTGTCCCCAACTGTCTGGTTAGCTCTCTACCAGCATCCTGTGGGCTCTAGAGGGCAGAGTTCATAGCAGAAGAGATATTCAAACTTCTTCCTAGGACTTTTAAGGGACAGGGAAGATCTTCAAATTCCTATTCCAATTACATTCGGCCCCAAGATCTTTCATGTCCCTTACACAGCAAAAGTACCTTAACAATAAATGAGAGTTTAGGGATAACTGTCAGAAAAACTGATGACAACAGAACTTTGCAACAATATAACAGGGATAATAGAAAAAAAAACTTTACACATAAAACAATAGCTTAAGGTAGGGGTATGGGCACAAGCACCCCATCCTTCCTGCCTTGAACAAATGTGGCTCAAAATCTTGGGGTAAGGGGCGAAGGTCTCTTCTCCAAAGCTACTTCAAGCTTAAATTGGACATGGAGCTGTCCCTGCCCCAAGAGGTCCCATTTGAGAGTTCAGTTCTTTAGCTGTCATCTGGAACTTGGTCGATGCCAGGTCCAGAAGTGGCACGTCACTGTCATGGACAGGGGATGACATCTGGCTTAAGCAATCAGGCATCTGCAGGTGGAGGGTACCAATCCTGCAGAAAACCAATCTCACAAACAAGTTTAACAGACAGAAAGTAAAAAAGAGACAAATACAGGATCAGCCATGCTTCTGGAGTGTTGTGGACTCACTGTCATAACCTCATTGACAGGAGAATATATGACACTGTTCTCACTCTATTCCAGTGACTTGATACACTGACACTACTTCAGCACATTGACCACTTCCACCTATCCCAGCACTTTCTTTAATCTGAGTCCCCTGCAAGTGTGACAAACTTGGACACAATGGCTCAGGAGCATCTGTAGGGGCAGCCCTTACTTCTCTATTCTGTCTGACATTAACCCTTATCTCGGTACATTTTATATAGTTCATTAATTGGAACACCATCAATTTTTCTAAAATCAACCTCTGCTCTCAATAAAGCAGTAAACAATTCTCTTCTGGGCAATCTATTCTGAATTTGATTCCAATCAGCTATGTACTCTTCTGTCACGAGGAAATTTATTTTTTTCCAATTCTCCTAAGTCACTTAACTGTGACATCTTATCCAGCACCTCTGAAAGATGATTTCCCTATTTCACAAATTAGTAGAGTCAGAAGTAGGTGCTTATAAGCAGGAGGAGCTGTCTTCACCATATTTCTATGAGGAACTGCTGAAGGGATTTCATGATACATATCTGCATCTCCAACCATGATAGCAGTTTTCTTTCAACTTTCTTGTGCAGTCTCTAAGTGAGTACCAGGGTCTGTCTCCACGAGGCCACATAGAAGCCATTCTATTCATTCTGTTGCATCCATCAGCAGCTATAGCTAATAGAGTGTCTGTATTGTTATCTCTCGCCAAATGAAAGTCTCTAAAAGCTTGCTGGACAAAAGGATTCTGGCGAATACTTACAAATTTCAAGCAGTCCACTTTATCTAATACTACCCCAGCAGCTCCTTTGTCTGTGATTCTTACCATCCGAGTCCCTAAGGATTCTCCCATCCTTTGGGTGAATCAGTCATCTCCTATTGACTGAAATGCCCAAGTATCTCCTCGAACACTGCTTGCCCTCCCTGACTCTCCTGCCTTCTTCTCAGTATGGGGTGAGCTTCTGCCCCTGTAAAGGCTTCACCATGAAACAGTGGAACATTTGGTAACATTATATCACCATTCTATACAACACATGGACTTTCTAGGGAGTCACTGTCATAACAAGTAGGCTCACACTCTACCAAAGCTGTATGAACTTTCCTCCGGTTACTTTTTTTGAGCCAGATTTACAACAGCCCTCTCTTCTTCCAGAGACTCTCCAGTTCTCTCTTCTACCACCTGGGACTCAACTTGCTCTTCCAAAGGAGGTCTCCAATGCTGGCACTTCGCCAGCTCTTCTAACAGCTTGTCTCTGCTTTTACACGCAACACAATAGCCTGTTAGCAAAACACAGCCTCTTCTATTCACTGCCTCCAGTCTCTCCTAGGTTTTGTTGTTGTTCTTTGCAAACATGTTTCTAAATCTCTAGGTTCTCCCTGCTGCAGGCTCTGTTTTTACAGAGCCCTGTACTTTTAGACCATTCTCTTGCTAGGGAGGCATAAGGCAAATCCTCCCAAACTGAGATAGCCATTTCTTCTTCAAAATCCCTTCTGCCTCCAACTAGAGGTCTGATACTTCACAATCCCACCCTCGCCACCAACTATAGCACCAATGTAATATTTACATCATCCATGATCACAATAAAGACCATGACTATAAGTATCGCATGGTGTTCAATTGCAAAATATGCCAGACTCCCCAGATAGAGGATGAAGCTGAAGGATTTATTTACACACAAGAAAACCAAATCCCCAAACCAGTAAGCCAATTCCATCACAGCACCAAAGTCACTCAGAAGCCATAATAATGCCGAGAGCCACAGCATCCTTTAGCCTTCCCACAAACCAACAGAAAATCAATCTTACAAAACTCTGTCTCCTTGCCTAAGCTCCTCTATCCCCAACTGTCTCCAATTGTCTGGCTAGCTCTCTACCAGCTTCTTGTGTGCTCTAGAGGGCAGAGTTTACTTCACAGCAGGGGAGGTTTTCAAATACCCCCCTAGGTCTATTAAGGGGCAGGGAAGATCTTTAAATTCCCATTCCCATTACACCCTGCTAACTCCTCAAGTGAATTACCCTAACTCCTCTTCTACAAGAGAGGAATTTGGTAAAAGAGCAGAGAAGGTAATAAAATTCCAAGTTCTCAAGGTTTTCCCCCACAAGAGAGATAAAATAGCACCTTAGAGTGAACAAAGTACTCATAAAAATAAATAAGAATGAGGGCACAGCAGGGGTCTTCTAGGGACAGTCTGAGATCAGAAGAAAAATGACTTGCCTTGGGACACAGAGTTAATTAAGTTTCTGTTTGTGGACCTGAACTCATGATGTTCCTGACTCCCAGGCCTGATGCTTTTATCCACTGTGACAACTAGCTGCCCCTTTATGCCAGTTAGTAGTAGAGCAAGAGAAACATAAAATGCATGCCAAAGACTGATTACAAGGGATTCAATAAGGACCGACTGATTACTTTTTGTATATGTAAAATGCAAAATATCTATCTAAGATTCTTATTAATAATTGGGTAGCTCATGGAAAAAAATTGGGCCAAACTTCTGTGTGATATGAATTTTAAAAATAAAACCATTTAAGAACAGCTAGAAAGTAATTATTTTATACAAATAAGGTGCAAGAAGAGGAACTGATACAAAGGGAGTAGATGGGGAAAGAGGCTTGGTACTTCTGGTAACCTACTTTCATCAGGAATGACTTTAAGAGACAGCAAGACATATAGATTTAGAAGAGTTAAAAGTCTTCTAAATTCAGAATAAAACAGCAGGGGCATAGGGAATGGGTGGGAGGACATCCTCAAGGGAGGCATCTTTAGAGGGGAGGGTGAGAGAAGAGGTAAATAGGGGTATAGAAAGGTGTTTAGATTTATGGGAATGGGAGGATAGGGGAGGGATCCTTGGAGGTGGGTAGGCAAGAATTATAGGAGGGCAAGGCAAAAGTAAAGTAGAGGAGGTTGGAGGAATAGGAAATAAGATATGCACAAACATAAAAACAAAGATCAGGAGTTGAATGTGTTTGGGAAAGTATATGTCTATATATGTATGCATAGATATATATGTCTACGTATATATCTAAAGCTATAGAAAAATATATCCCACACTTAATTGTAGCCTTCTGTGGAGGGATGGAACAAACAGAACAGAGTAAAAAATACATAGCAGAGAACAAAAGAAAACTAAAAAAGGAAGCAAAGAAAACATGGACAGCTCTCAAAACATGGTGTAATATTTGTCATACAGGCTTTCTTAAAATGAAAATTTATTGTGACATAGTTTGAATCCACTCTTATGTTCCACTTATGGACATGACATGCTTTCCCCCCCTTCTTACTTTGTATTTAGATTCCAATATTCAAGTTTATAATAAGCTTCTGTTTCATTTTTCTATTCTATATGTTTGTTCTGGTCTTTTAGTCTAAAATAGAATTTCCAAAAGCTATCATTCTATCAATCTCCTACCTTTCACCATTAACTTATACAGACTATTGGCTCTTTTCACTTTGCCTTCTGAACCCACAGTTCTACTTCCAAGTGCTCTCTTCAAGGTCATACATGACCTAATAACTTCTTAATCACTGAAATAATGGCCTTTTCTCAGTTCAAGATCCAAGACTTTTCTATAAAATGTTACACTTCTAGATATATTCTCCTTTGGCTTTAATGAAACTATTTGTTCATTACTGGATACAAGAAAAAAGACTTTTGACTTAAATAGGATGTTACATTCCTAAGTACTCCCCAACAAGGTATCTTTCATTCACATTCAC
The DNA here is from genome assembly GCF_028583685.1 of Petaurus breviceps papuanus. Lineage (NCBI taxonomy): Eukaryota > Metazoa > Chordata > Mammalia > Diprotodontia > Petauridae > Petaurus > Petaurus breviceps. The sequence goes on from NW_027185653.1 coordinate 9,454,595, forward strand.
TGCTTCCATTACTTCTAGCCCATGAAATGTGAGCATTTCCCACAAGTAGTCCCTCTTTCCTTCTTTCTCCACACTCTCTCTGTAAGTACCTCAGTCATTCTCATAATGTGCAGACAACTATGTCTTTCTTTTGACTTGGGCTCAAGTCTGAATTTTACAACTCTTCTTTGATTGTTAACGTGAAAGCAAGTAAGTCAACCCTCTGAGAATTTAGCTGGTTTTCTGAGCAGATCTACCAGTAGGGAAAGGCTGGCCTTTTTAAAGGGGCATTGAAAATAACATTGACTAGTAGAGTCTATTTCCCAGTATAAATTATTAATTTGTTTTTCAAGCCATTATTGTGACAAGAAGACGGCCCCTTGTCTAGGAGACAGCAGGTTCATTTTTACCAGACAAGTACAACTCTTATAATTTGAATGAAATTAGCATTCATTACTCTATGAAAATCAAACTATACTGGCTCGCCATTTACACCTGCTTGCTGATTTCATCTCACACTCAAAAAGTCCAAAGTGATTCATTATTTTTATTTGAAAGTCTGTCTTTCCTACCTGTTTCCCCATTTCTGTTGTCAAGGTCACAATTTTCCCAGTGATCAATGCTCAAAATCTCAAATTAACCTTCCTTAAATTTCATCCTTCAAACAAATGTCAAGTCTTATCATATCTACCTTTAAAGAATCTTTTAATCTGTCTCCATTCTCTTCTTTCCACCCACAGTGCCACCAAAATAGTTCAGGATACTATTTATTATCTGAGTAACTTTAACAGTCTGTTAAGGGGTCCCCTGAACTCGTCTCTTTGAGTTGCCATATTTTCCAAAAACACTGGACCCAGGAAATGCAGGAGACCCTGAATATGTCAAAGATAAAGCTGCTTTAGGTGGATATGTGTGTTTTCTCTTTCTTCCTTTGTCCTACTGTTATAAATATACAAATTCCTTTACAGATTGTAAACTCTTTGGGTTCCACATGCATATCTGTTTTGTGAAATTGTGATTGATTACCTGTTGCCAACTTTAAGCTGGTCTTCCTGCCCTCACTTTTTACTGTATTTGATAAAAAGGAAACTCTTCGTGCATATATCAGATTGCATTATCCTATTTCTCAAAAACTTTCCATTCCTTTAGAGCATGACAGACATAGTGATGAAAGAGGCCTTAAGAATCATCTAATCCAACCCCTCTTTCCATAGATGAGGAATTGAGGCCAAGAGAGGTTAAGCAACTTGCCCAGTGTCTGAGACAGGATTCGAAGCTGAATTGTTCTGACTCCAAATCTATTCACAGTTCCATATTCAATAGGCTTCCCATTGAATATAGTCTTTACTGTGGTATTTAAGGTCCTCCATATTTGGGCCTCCAGAGTGCCTTTCCAGTGTTATTTCACACTCCTTTCTTTCATTCACTTGCCATTCCAGTCAAATTGAAGTCCTAGCAATTACCCAGTTTCATCTTCCTCTTTCTTCCCTCCATACTTTTACATGATTTTTTTTGTTAGAAAAGATTCCCTTTATGTTTCTGTCTGGTTAAATCAAGGCCCACATTTTGTCTGAGCTTATACATATTTACATACACACACAAGTGTGTGTGTATGACCTTCTTTGATTACCTCTTCCCCACCACCACTAACTAGTAGCAATCCCTTCCCCTCCAATCTCTTAGAGCACACATGAAATACCATATATTTCCCTAATTGGAAATCATCTTATCTTTCTTTCTTGTATCATTCTCTACTAGTTAAACCCTTTGAGAGCAGGGGCAGCATTATTTTGCACTTTTTTATTCCCTTGAACTAGCCCAACGCCTTTTAAAAAAAAAAGCACAGAATGAATGCTTGATAAAAGATAATTGAAATGGAATATACTTCAAAGGTAGACACTGAAAACATTTTAAAATTTGGAGTAAGGATGGGTCAGATGTTTATGACTAGTCAGTTCCTGATGGTACACTAGAAAATACTGAGAAAAAAATCCCATTTTTGGAGAGGGCTGAAGCTTAGGCACATGGATAGGTGATGTTATAATAGACTTTTAAATTTACAGTTATAGAAAATCAATTGCCAATTTTATTAAGGAGATAAAGTCCTGGCATCCTGGTCCATTCTGACTAAATGCACTAGAGACGAAGAAAAGTAAATGGGGTGGAGCCAAGATGGTGGAGGAAAAGCAGGAACTTACTTCTGTTCCTGTTCCAGCCTCCTCCAATGCCTGTTAAATATGACTCTAAACAAATTTCAGAACTACAGAACCCACAAAGTTTAAGAGAGAAACACATTTTTCACTGAAGCAAGCTTGGCAGGCCAAGAAAAAAGTGTCTATCACAGCAAGCTGAGAGCTGTAGCAGCAAGTACCCCAAGCCTCCCCAGGATCGCTGCCACCACAGGTTCTTGGATCTGCTTTTTTAAAGGAAAGCAACTCAAAATGAGTTAACAAGCTTACTTTAATCAGTCAGACATATATCATTTACCTTGTTCAGGGGGAAAAAGGGAAGCACCCCAAACTTCAAAGTATACAGGCAGAATTATCAAGACAGAAACAGATCAAGTAGACAGCTTTCCAAACTGTCCAGCCATTACATCCATACCAAATCAACGTCTGGGTTTCAACATCTGGGTTTTTCAAAGGGGGGGTGGGGTGCTCTGGACAACGGCTTCCCAGAATCCATATCAAATCACAGAACACTTCTTAAAGTGAGCCCCAAAACAAAGCCTCACATCAGGGCTTATATAGCCTTCTCCTGGCTCAGAGAATGTAACAACTTTTTATACCCACTGGCCAATCAAAAAGTATCTACTGAAAAACAAGCCTCCTACCCCAGGCTCCAGGTGCACTTTAGCCTAGGGGCAGGGAAGATCTTTAAATTTACATTCCCATTACAAGAGCCTAGCACAGTCCCATGTGAGAAGCTCAGGCAAAGACCCAGCAGCCCCAACCAGCAGCACAGACTGGTGAGGGCAGACTTCAGAAGAGTGATTCACCAGCAGTTGTGGCAGCTTCCAGACGTCTTAACCCATAAACACCAAAGAGAAAGGAGAACTGGGTGACTGAAGAGCATGGTCCTGCCACTGCCCCTAGGGCAAGAGGGAAAGGAGGCTCAGCAGCTACAGCTGCTTCCCGACGGCTACCTCCAGAGCTCCTGGCCTGCAGATTTTAGGGGGACCAAGTGGCTACTCAGAGGGTAATTACTCTTGCTTTGACTTGCTTGGATCTGAGTCATAGTCATGGGTAGTGTCCTGGGGTGTGTAGCCAGTGTGCCAGATCTTGTGGTGGCTGTGGAGAGGGCACCTTCCTCATACCTCTGGCAATATTTGCAAGAACCCCAGCTATTTGGGACACAGCTCTCTCCACTCAGGAAGCAGAGTTTTACCAAGGTAAAGAGCTGAAAAGTCTATTTATTGACTGGTACTATGAGCAAGCAGAGGAAGCACAATTAGACCATAGAATGCTTTTTTGGGGCCAAAAATGATCAAAACATGGAACCAGAAGAAGACAACAAAGAAAAAACTCCTGTATCAAAAGCTTTCAAGAAAAATATGAATTGTTTACCGGCCATGTAGGAGGTCAAGAAGGATTTTGAAAATCAGGCAGGAGAAGTGGAGGGAAAAAATGAGAATAGGAATGAGAATGATGCAAAAAAGTCATGAAAATTGAGTGAAGAGCCTGATAAAGGAGACACAAAAATACTGAAGAAAATAACACATTTAAAAATAGACTAACTCAAATGGCAAAAGAGGCCCAAAAAGCCAATGAGGAGAATACCTTAAAAAGCTGAATTGGCCAGATGGAAAAGGAGTTTCAAAAACTCAGTGAAGGGTATAATTCCTTCCAAATTAGATTGGAGAAAAAAGGGATCTAATGACTTTATGAGAAATCAAGATACTATAAAACAGATACAAATGAAAAAATAGAAGGCAATGTGAAATATCTCTTTGGGACTGACCTAGAAAACTTATGAAGGAGAGATCATTTAAAATTATTGGACTACCGGCAAGCCATGATCATAAAAAGAGCTTAGAAATCATCCTACAAGAAAATCTCAAGGAAAACTGCCATGATATTCTAGAACCAGAGAAATAGAAATCGAAAGAATTCACTGATTGACTCTTGAAAAAGATCCCCAAAATAAAACTCCTAGAAATATCATAGACAAATTCCAATGTTTCTAGCTCAAGAAGAAAATATTACAATCTGTCTGGAAGAAACGATTTGAGAACTGTGGAACCATAATCAGGACCTAAACAAGACCTAGCAGTTTCTACATTAAGAGATTGAAAGGCTTGGAATATGATATTCTGGAGGTCAAAGGAGCTAGGACTAAAACCAAGAATCACCTGCCCAGAAAAACTGAGTATAATGAAATAGAGGACTTTCAAATATTATTAATAAAAAAAACCAGAGCTGAACAGAAAAATTTCACTTTCAAATACAAAAAGCAAGAGAAGCATGAGAAGGTAAACAGGAAAAATAAATCATAAGGCACTTATTAAAGTTGAGCTATTTACATTTCTACATGTAAAAAATGATGATTGTGAATCATGAGACTTTTCTCTATCTAACTTTTTTAGTTAGATAGTTGAAGGAAATATATATGTATATATATATGTATACATACATGTATGCATGTATAGGAGGGTATATGTGTGTATAAATACATGTGTGAATACATGTATATACATAGACAGAGGGCACAGGATCAGTTGAATAGGAAAGGATGATATCTTACAAAATCAAATTAAGATGTACAGAGGAATAAAATGGGAGGAGAAAGGAAAAGATAGAATAGGGTAAATCATCCCATATGTTTGCGGTGGAGGGGAAAAGGAGGAAGGTGAAAAGCAATGGGTGAACTGTATTCTCATTGAATTTGGCTTTAGGAGGGAATGACATATGCAGTTTATTGGGTGATAATCAAGTCATAACAATTCTTAAGTACCTACTTATGTACCAAATACTGGGAATACATCGGAAGGCAAAAGTTCTTGCCCTGGAAAATCTAAGTATCCAATGAGAGAGACAACAATCAAAGAAATATTTATGAACAAGGTATATAAATGAGATAAAGAGGAAGAAATCAACAAAGAGTAAGCATTAGAATCAAAGGGAATCAGGAGAGGCTTTCTGTAGAAGATGGGATTTAGATATGTGGGACAACAGAGTAAACATATCTAAGAAACTTTCTGGTAAACACTGCTATAATTTTTATGCCCCTCTACCTCTCCAAGCTACTTCCTTTGGAATTTTCACTGATTCATACAACAAATGCATGCGGAGCACCATGTTTTTGTCTGGACCTATGAATCCATCTACTCAGAAAACACTGGTGTGGAAACACCTTCTAATGATGCTTATACTCAACTCCTCTCTAACTCAATTGTGTTAGATTTGTCTAAAGCACAGTTTGAAAACACTCACGCTGCTAGTGTATGTAAAAGGTAAGATCTGAACCCAAGGATTCCAGACTCTGATGCTGGCTCTCTGTCTGCTATGCCAAGGTATTTCTAGCTGGTACCTATTAAATGTAATGTTTCATAGTTACCTATAACTCTTGCAATCTCTTTTATTTTATTTTGAATACAACATATTTATCAAATTACGAAACACACACCAGTATAAATGTGTTTTATCTTGTCTTGGTGAGACTGTCTCTTTGGTTAAATGTAACATTGAATATCAACTCTATTACTAAAAAGTTTATGTTGATTTTACCTGTTGCTATATTGAGAGTTTAAGGAAAGTTAAGTGGTACAGTGGATAGAATGCTGGCCTTGGTCACAGGAAAAACTGAGCTCAAATTTGGGCTTAAAAATTTATGTAACCTTGGGCAATAGCTATGTCACCCTGGGCAAGTCATTTAACCCTGGTTTGAGAAGGAAATGGCAAATCACTCCAGTATCATTGCCAAGAATACTGCAAATGGAATCATGAAGAGTTGGACTCTACTGAAATGACTCGACATGTTTAAAGTTTAACTGTTATATGACAATGATAAGCTCTGTGCTTTTTTGTTACAACATAGTTAAGAAACTCTGTTCTTTCACTAAACTTTATGATCTTTCCTTGAATTTTTCTTTTATAAGTTGTGCATATGAAATACTTTGAAATTCACAGGCAGAAGTAAAAATATATATACATACATATATATGTATATATATAAAATAGTTAAAAGGGATAAACTAAAAAGACCTGCCAAGTTGGTGGAATACAAGGAAGCCGTACAACTTAGCTCCCTAGACCACGTTCAGCCTGCACCCACCATATCACAGTCATTTCTATGTAGTTCCTCTGACCTGGGCGGAATTTCAGAGGCAGTCCACCAGGGTGAGAACAAAGGCCTCAGTAAAGTAACATAGAAGAAAAGGGACTTAGCTTATCATATTCTAGGAGGAAAGGGGAAATAAGACTCAGTGGCAGATCAAAGAAAAGACAAATAAATTAATGAAGTATTTACTATATACAAAATATTATGCTAAGCACTGGGACACTGAAAAAAGTAAAACCATCTCTGCTCTCAAGAAACTTACAATCTAATGTGAAGACAATATAATACAGAAGATTTCAATTTCAAGTCAGATGAAAAATGTCTATGTTTCTGAGGTGCAGTAGAATAGAAACAGACGTCCCATGCTTCTCCTTCAATGACATTTTTTTAATGTCACCATTCCCAGGACTCTTGGGTTCAGGGTCTTAGGCTGTCCCCATAACAATATGAATGGAAATGGCGGTGCTGGTGGTTTGACTCGCCTGGGACAAGCTGAGTCCTTGTCTCTCTCTGGGTTACTTGCTACTTGAGCTAGCCTGTTTGGCCTGTTCTATTTTGCAGTGAGTTGACAGTTGGTGTAGATGGTGAGCCCTTTCTCCAGTTGAGTTGCTTCCTTGATGATGACACTAAAGGATGGGTATGTAGCTGAATGAAGTAAAGAGCCTCAACATGGTGCAATCCCTAGATGAGGGGCAACAAATACATCAGGGATGGGGTGAAGGACACTCCTTGGGGCTTACAAAGAAGCTTCAGCCGAGTAGCTTTGAAGAAAAGAGCCTCATTCGAGTCCAGTTCCCAGAGGAAAGGGGACTCAATAAGCAGAATAAACTTGAAGGCAGCTGGGTGAAGAAAAGGGACAGCTTTATTTGATCTTGAAAAGGAATGGGGAGTACACTAAAAGAGTTCAACACAGTAGACCAAGGACCAGGGATTCAGAATGAGAATGAAGAAAAGTTTGGTAGTTGGGATCAAGATTGCATAGTGGCAGAAACCAAGTGTGGTCCACCTCCTCCAACACAGCCCTTCCACAAAGATCTAAGTACTAGATCAAGTCTAGAGTGGGGTGGGGTGAGGGGTGGCTGTGGAGAGGAAGATGAGGAGAATAATGGTGAGTCATTTTTTTCTAGCTTTCTTCAGCAAAAGAAAACAAAGAAATCTGTGGACTTTGGGGATAGAATCTAGCCAAGAACACCTGTGGGATGTTCTAGTGCCCAGGTACTAAAACAGGATTGAGGCTTTGACAAAGGGCAAGCGGAGATCCCAGACTCATATATGAAGTAATTTTTAAAAGTCATACAGCTGGTGGAATCCTAATAAAGCTGCCCCCAGTCCCAATATTCTAACTTCATTACAGGCCTGGTCCTACTGAACAGTAGGCCCACTGCACCTATCTAGCCCCCCTGCTCCCCACCAATGTCCTCTGTTCTTTGTATATGCCTCACTGATTACTGGAACAACAGGTGTGTGCCTGAACTCTTAGTGCCCACAGAAACAGCAGGTGTGTCCATGTGATGGGAACCCAGCTACTGCCTCTACCTGGTCCCTGCCCCCCAGACCCATTCCCCCAGAAACAGGTGTGTTCTTGTATTCAATCATAATAACATCATCCTTCTGGTCCAAGAGAGTACCACAACACCTATCTTTTTTAACCAGACAGGACCACAATAGCTAGACAGTTGGAGGGCAGAATGACCAGAATGTTTAAACACGAAACCATAGATGGGACCCCTCCTCCATTACCTAATCCCTTAAAAAACCCTCCTGCCTTTTAAATATTAATGATATTCCTCTATTCTATGTAAATTTCTATTATGTAATTTCATCTTTACCCTATAAAAATCCATCTTGATTTCTTTGAAGTTGCTGGATCCTCTTGGAACTTAGCCAGCTTCATGAGAGGCGTCAATCTCAATAAATGCCTATACTTGGTTTAGAGGTGGTCTGACTCTGAATCCTTTGAGACAATTCTACCACAACACATCATGAAACCCCAAAAGTTTTTAGGTGGGCAGAGCCCCCACCTAAACAGCTTTTTGGTGTCCCTGGGTTTAAACCACAACACGGCTGTGAAAAAAGATGTGAAAAGAGAATTAATATCTTAGCACAAAAAGTTAAAAAAAAATGTCCTGAAGAGTTAAGATTCCAAGAGACAACAAAAAATTAAAATAAAAACACTGAATAAAAGAAAGAGTAAGGCCTATTTTATAAGAAAAATCAAAAACAAACAAAAAAACTTTAACTGGACAACAGATCGAGGAGAAAGCGCTTACACTTTTAAACCATTGGAATAGCTGAGTGTCCTGAACAACAACAAAAGTACCTGCATGGCATATTTCAAGAAATCATTAAACACAAAACTGCCTGGAATCAGTGGGCAAAATAAATATTTAAAGAATCTGACAGTTACCATCTATAAGAACCAATCGCCCCCCCCAAAAAAAATGAACCCTGAAGAATATTAAAGCTAAAATCCAAAGTTTATAGATCAAAGAAAAAATAGTACTGCAAGCACACACAAATTAAAGTATCAATAATGAAAGAATATTTGACCACTTACAGTGTAAAGGATAGTTTAGCATAGAATGCTATATTCTAAAAGGCAAAGATGTAGGCCTACAATTAAATGTAAGTTAGATAAACATATTCCTACTATCAAGGAAGGGGTAAATTAGTGAATTATAGAATTTGCTCATAAATCCATCTGGTCTTGAGCTTTTTTATGTTTTTTCTTTAAGTTCCATTATAGTTTGTTCACCTTTTTCCGTGTCTAGAATATTTGAATTTGTTATACTCTGTCAATGTGTCCACCATATTTTAAAAAATATTCCTCCATTTTATTTAATAGTTGAGTAGACATATAATTGAGCAAAAATTTTTTAATATCCTTTAATTTTCTTTATTTTGTAAAATTCCTTTTCTAGTTCCCAGGGCACCTCAATAAGGGGAATAAGATTGTAGGCACCTCAGGTGAAAGAAAGGGTTCAACTTGATTTGACCTTAACTCAGAAAGAGCTGACATATTTTCTATTTTACCCATTTTCCCAGGAAAAAAATAAAAATAAAAGCTCCTATTTTAATTTTTGTCATGATTTATGATTTTCGTATTTGATGACAATTTCATTGACCTTTTCTTTCTCTCTTCTGTTAATTCCCATGTTTAGATAGATATATTTTTCCTTAATGATTTATTTGGTTGCATCCTAAGGTTTTAGAACATCATTTTGAAATGACCATGGCCTCATATACCAAGCCCCTGTAACACCTGAATTTTCTTTTTTTTTTTTTGAGCAATTGGGGTTAAGTAACTTGCTCAAGGTTACACAGCCAGTTATTTCTGGGTGTGGTGCTAAGTGTCAGAGCCCGGATTCGATCCCCAGCCCATCCTGACACTGGAGCCCGTGCTCTTAGTCGCAGAGCCACCTGGCCGCCCCTAACACCTGAATTCTTAACAAGTTTGGAAAGTCACTGAACTCTTTCTGAACTCGGATGTGCCTAGCCTGGGGCCCCTCTCTCTTCTGGTACAGTGGAAAAACAGACCTTGGTGTACTTCCTGATAAGCTGTCAGAATGACCCAGGGTAGGACCTCTGGGTCCCTCGATAAATCAGGGTAGGGCTACACAACTAACAAGATCAAGGCCTGTCTGTAACAAACATGTTTATCCGTTATTGTCAAGTTAACTTTACTCCCCACACCTATTTTTGGCGGTTTTTAGCTTTAAATAGTCTTTTCCTCCCGATGGTCAGGGCAGCTCTCCTAAGGTTTCCTTGGGAGACTGTCGCTGGCCAGCTCAATAAACTGATGCTCAGAACTACTGGCTTGGCTTGGGTCATTTCTGTCAGTCTGTCCATTTCAATTTCATTGTTATAATTTTTATGAGATTGCCTATTTTCCCTATTTTTCTTTGGCCTAATTTTCTTTTAGATTATATTATTTAGATTTCATTTAAGTTTAAATCCTTTATTCAAGAGGTCTTTATTAACACATAAAAAGAGAAGGGGTAGAGTCTCCTTTTTAGAAATGAATGAAAACTGTAAGTTAAGTTTAATGTCTAGAACTGCCAGGGCTAAGTGAGAGGAAAGTTGGTATGTGCCTGGGACAAACCTGACCCAAAATTAAAAACCTCTAAATTTAACCAAAAGTTAGCAAGCAAGCCCCTCCCCCCCAACCTATGAAGGTAGCAAACCACAGGAATTTTTCATTTCACTTTGTTGGCCATAGCTTCTTTGACTTTCTGGTTTTTGAAATCAATCTATGTCCCGCAGTGAAGGATAAGTTGCTTGGAAAGTAAAAGCCATCCCCCAGTGTGAGTAATTAGGGACTTTCCACCTAAATAAATGAAAGGACAGGACAAATTATAAGGAAAAAAAGGTCAACAGAATTACTCTCCAGAGGCCACTAGCTGTTTACATATGCAAAGTGCTTTGCAAACCTTGAAAGCAATATAAAAATGGAGAGAGAAATGTTAGTTTAGTTCTACCTTGAAGCTTAAATCAGGCAAGAATGCATAGGAATGAATGTCTCCCTAGACAAGTCGAAATAAATGTTCTTCCTCCTTGAAACCTGGCACCCAATTTCTTCCCTTGCCTTCTCACTCCTTCCCTTCTCCCACCCTCCACTCTTTATACTCTGTTGTCTTTGAGTCATTTTAGCTGTATAACCAAATTTGTGACCATTTTATTATTTGAGGTTTTCCTGGAAAAAAATAATGGAGTGGTTTGCCATTTCCTTCTTCAGCTCATTTTGCAGATGAGAAACTGAGGCAAATGGAGTTAAATGAGTTGCCTTGGGACATACAAGCTAGTTAAGTGTCTCTTGCTGGATTTGAACTCAGGTGTTCCTGACTCCGGGACTGGTGCTTTATCAACTGTGACAGCTAGCTTTCCCTTTATGCCAGTTAGTAGAAGCAAAAGGGTTTTCAATTCTTATTCAAGAATATGAGAATGTGTTATGCTTCATATATTTAAAGTTAAAAATCAATTTTCACATAAAATGAAGTTAAAATATAATTACTAAGTTTTCCTTATCATTTTTAGCAACAAAGGTAATATTAAAAAAATAAAATAAACTCAAATATGTTTGTCACAACCCCTTCCCCTTTTGCTCTCATTAATAGTATTTGTATCTATAAAACATCACTCCTCATTATTCCAGAACATTGCAAGGAAACTAGAATGCTATTATATTTGAATCCAGAGAGGAGGCTGAACTATCCAGTGAATTGCTACACCAAACACTTGAATCACTTGAATATTAATAATTCGTTCTTTTCTTGCTCATGGCCGAAATTCCACTTAAAATATGTTACTCAGTATGAGAAACTCCCTTCCCTTTCCATCCTACACCAGGATACATATAGCAACTTTGGGCAAGATATACATAAGAATACAGTACCATCTTCTCTCCCTCTCTTCACTGACTGAATCTGTACCTACCCCTTAAAACTCAACTCAAATGTTATGTGAGCCAAGAAGCCTTCCTCCAACTCACCCTCCCTCACTCCTAGTCCATACTGGCCTTCCTCCTTGTATTTAACTTTGTGTGCAGTATGGTGAAGACCCCTCATAGAATTTGAAGCTGGGCTTTCAATTCAGTTTTTCTGTGAAGACAAGCTGTCGACCCAGAAGTGTCCCAGGAGAAAGCATGGGATTACAGGGTGTAAACACATCTGTGGGATCATTATATCTGCTTGTTCTCATAGGGCCGTGAGTGAAGTCAGTGAAAGTTCTCATACAGTGGGGACAGTGCTTGTAGCAGCAAGCACCCCAAGCGCGTCCTCAGGGTTTGCAGCTACCACAGGTTCTTAGATCTGCTTTGTTAAAGGAAAGCAACTCAAAATGGATTAACAAGCTTACTTTAATCAGTCAGACATATATCATTTACCTTGTTCAGGAGAAAAGGTCAGCACCCTGAACCTCAAAGTATACAGGCATAATTATCAAGACAGAAACATCAAGTAGACAGATTTCCAAACTGTCCAACCATTACATCCATACCCAGTCAACATCTGGGTTTCCACATTCTGGGTTTTTCAAAGCCGGGGGACTCTCAACAACGGCTTCCCAGAATTCAGATCAAATCACAGAACATTTCTCAAA
>NW_027185653.1:9466958-9520430 GCF_028583685.1 Petaurus breviceps papuanus
ATTCGCATTACAGTGCTCTACACTCAAGCTGGGCTCCTGCTGCAGCTAGGCCCGTTATGTGCTCTGAACTGAAATGCTGCCAAATCAGGTATTAAATGCTTTCATTGGTTTTAATTGGTTAAAGATATTTTCCCTGCTCCTTGTATCTGAGTAGATTCCAGTGCCAGCTTGTGAGGCCCAGCTCTCAACCAGAGGGCAAGGTGAGGGGGAGAGGTTATCTGCTTTAGGGTATATAACCAAGCCCTTTTTTTATGTAATTGGCCTCCTTCTTCTAGTCAGTCTTAATGGAGGTCATGCCTCTTTTGTGCAAGAATTGAATAAATGCTTTCTATTCCTACCTTGGGAAACCTCTGAGTATTTTACTAAATTTTGCATAGGGTTTTTGATTCCACACGATTTTGTTTAACAACTCTTGAAAAAAAAAAAGCCATGACATATTATGTGTTAATTTTTGTGCCCTGTCCCTCAACTTGCCAAATGGTGAATAAATGAATGAATTAATGACAGACGGAAGTCCTAATTTCATTTTTTAAGGTAATCAAAAAGAAGAAAATAAAGATGAAGGCAAATCAATTTCCTTATTTCTGTTTCCTCTTGAGGGAAGTGCTCATTATTCAGTTGATAGTAATTGTGTGCACCTGTGTAAAACATTATAAAATAAAACATATTCTGGTGGTTTTGAAAACTGACATCCATGGCTACTTTAGCCTTTATTTGGGGCACATCTCTTTTTTGTAGAGAGACGATATTTTCCTGCAAAGCCTTCACTCTTGTGTTAGATGAAGTGTTCACAAGAACTCTCTCAGGACTCAGGTCAAATCCCACCTTCTGGCAGAGGCCCAGAGCAGGCCTGATCAAAGTGGCAGCAAGTTGATCCACCAACCACAAGGGCCATTGTCTGAAACGTGGTATCTGAGGAAAAACAGAGACTACAAGACTGACAAAAAAAGAAAAAAGTTTATTCACGAGTTCGAACCCGGGTCCAACCATACACTTAAGATGGAGGACCCCAAGTGTCTTCTCGGGCGTTCTTTTATACAGTTCTTGCGGGGAGAGCGGGAAACACAAAGGCCAGGGATTAGCCGACAGACAAGTATGAGCCTTGGAGATAGTGGCTTGGCGCCAATTCTATAGGAGCCGGGGGAATGAAGCAACAGGAGGAACGGTTGATATACAGTACCGGAATCTTAAAGGTCATCAGGACACTGTGGTTAGGGTGAGGCAAGTAGTAATATGCTGACATTTCTTCTTGCAAAAACAAGTTTTATGAAAAACAAGTTTATTTCCTGGTTTGGGTGGCCCCTTCTCATTCCCCACTTCTTTTTGTACAGAATCTAATCCTAGATTTCAAACCTCATGGTCATCTTCGGGGAGTTCATGATAGTGGGGCCTTAAGAGCATAAGGCGGAGGTCATCCGTTCGTGACCTAATAAGGTTCAGGAGAGATCTAAAGAGCACAGGACCAAAAGTTATAGCCAGAAAGAGAAGCACTAAGGGACCAGCGAGGGCAGTCAACAAGGTGGTGATCCAAGGGGACCATGAAAAAAGGGATTGATACCAATTGTTCTGGGCCTGGCGTGCCTCTTCCCTATCCGCCAAGCGCTTTCGAAGCTGGCTCAGACTGTCCTTTATGACGCCCGAGAGGTTAGCATAAAAACAACAAGCTTCCCCCAAAGCTAGGCAGAGACCTCCTTGCTTCATAAAGAGGAGATCGAGACCTCTACGATTCTGAAGCACCACTTCAGCCAGGGAGGAGAGAGACTCCTCCAGATGGGCCACAGATCTCTCCAGGGTGCTCAAATGGGTATCAATTTGCCTGCTGAGATGTAGGAAATTCTCATTACCTTTAACCAAAGCCGTGGTCCCCACTGCAGTTGACCTGGCAATCCCAAGTCCTAAAAGAAGAGGTACAAGTATGGGGGCTCTTTTCTGTCTAGGCAAATTTGCATGCTCTCGTCCACCCTCACCAGAATAAAAGTAGACTTGAGGGAGAATGTGGACTAAGATACAAAGTTCCCCTGGGTGGCCAGAATCAGTGAAGAGCTCAGCCACTAACAGGCATGGGGTAATGCCGAAAGTGCAGGCCCACCATGTCCCGGGGGGTGCCATTAGTACGTCAGCTGGAACCTCGCTGTCACCTAAAGTGGGGATGACAATCGTGGTATTACAGACAGAGGCATAGGGGGACTGTGGAAGGTTATATGAGGCACCACGCACACAGGTGCCCTCTCCCTGCACATCTCCCAGTGTAAGCTTCGGCTTGCTTCCCCAAGAACACCGGGGGAAACTCTGGACATTTGGGGCGATGGTACTGTTTTGTATGTCAGCGCCCTCGGTCCCCACTTGCGCTAGAGTAGCTAAACCCACATAGAAGGGCGGCTCAGGATTGAGGCAGAGCCAACAATCAGAGGCCAGAGCGGGATTAGAGGTATTTACAAACTGAAAGATGATATCGAGGGTGCGTAGTAATGAGGGCACTCCAGGGGCTGGGGGCGTTGGGACAAACTGAGAGGGGCCATCCAGAGGGAGTGAAACAGTTGAGAAGGGAGGTGAATGGATGGTGGGTTGGAGTTGCTGGGGAGGCTTTGGTTTAAGAGGCCCAATAGGATTAGAGACATGGGTAATTTCTTTCTTTTGGATGGTAAAAAGGGCCCCGGGGTCTTTCCCGGAAACATAAAATCTTATTCCCCAAGTTTTTCCCAATTTCCAGTAGTGTTGGATCCAAGTCTGCACCTGAAGGATCACCGGGTTGCACTTGGAAGCGACACAGTCTTTGGGAGGTGTGACCCGCGTAAACCTAATGTCCCAGTCAGTAGCTTTCCAGGGAGCCAGGGATTCACACCCCAAAGCTGCACAATAAAAGTCACTAGTTCCCCCACATTCGCGTGGTCCATCCCCTGGGCAGAGGTAGTGTTCAGTGGACTGCAGCCCCTGTTCCAAATAGGCAAGGCCACACCCATATCCACTAAAATGCCGGGGAGGCCCTCTAGCATGGGGACCTCCTATGTTATATCCCTGAACACTGTGGCCGGTTGGATTTAACCAGTTCCTGCCCATGAGAGAGCAGAGGTCAAAAGAGAGCTTAGGGGGGCCCAGTGCGGAAACATTTGCCACCACCATCCCATCCAGGGTCCTAGTTAGTTCCCACCTGTAAAGGGCAGGGCCAGCAGGTATGGCTAGAGGAAAAAGGAAAGAAAGCACTAAGGTGATTTGGAAAACTTCAGGCGTAGAGGGTCTTCGGTGCGCTGGACTCGCCATCTGGGTGGCGAGCAGTCGGGAGGGTTTGGCGTAGGGGCCTTTTTCAGTCTGGAGTGGTGTATCCACAATTGTTTTCCTGCGACCTTCACTGCAGTTGGAGTACTCAAGATGACAACATAGGGTCCTTCCCACCGTGGAGACAGCTGGGCTGGATCTAGCTTCTTCACAAGTACTTGGTCGCCAGGCTCAAACAGTGACGGCCGAGAGCCGTCAGCCTCCGGGGTAGGCCTCTCATTCAGGACTGCCTTTCTGGTCTGGTCATGTACTGCTTGCAGGTCCTGTAAGGACTTAATAAGGCTTCCGTTATCAATCAATGCGATCCTATCTTCCCCTAAACGGGGTATGATAGGAGGCTTTCTGCCTAGGACTATTTCAAAAGGAGTGGCACCCAAACGACCAGGAGTACACCGAAGCCTAAGTAAGCTGAAGGGAAGTAGCTCAGCCCAGGTTCCACCAGTTTCAAGTTTGAGTTTGGTTAATGATTCCTTTATTGCCCTATTCATCCTCTCTACCTGACCTGAGCTCTGAGGCCTATAAGTACAATGCAACTTCCACTTAATTTCCAATGCCTTTGCCAATTGTTGGGTTACTTTGGCGATAAATGCCGAACCATTGTCAGACCCCAGGAAAAACGGCAACCCGAACCAAAGGACAATTTCATTAACCAAATATTTTGTAACTACCTGGGAAGTCTCTTTCTGGGTGGGAAACGCCTCCACCCATCCAGAAAAAGTGTCCATGAAAACGAGGAGGTATTTGTAACCCCCTCTTGCTACTGGCATCTCTGTGAAGTCCAATTCCCAGTACTCACCCGGTTCATTCCCATATGCCCGCACTCCAGGATCCTTAACGGTTACTGGGTTTGCATTTACTTGTGCACAAATTGCACATCTACTCACCACGTTCTGGGTCATTTGATACAGTCCGGGAATGAGGTATGATTTTTTTTTAATTTCGGCCAATTTGTTCACCCCCAGATGTGTTTGTTGGTGGGTGGTAGCCACAAGGTCCCTCCCCACTGCTTTTGGAAGCATCGTTCTGCCATCTGGCAGACGGAACCATCCGTCAGTTGTCTGGGATGCCCTGAATCTGTGAGCCAACGAAGTCTCTCGGGTGGAGTACAGTGGGGGCTGTTGCGGGGGGTCGGGCCGTTTGGGCAGGCCCTTGACCAACAACACCTCCCCCACCTGCAGGAGACCTTGGGCCGCATCTCTGGCGGATGTGTCGGCAAAGCCGTTACCCTGAGCCACGGGGGAGGAGTCTGATTGGTGCCCCTTACAATGAATGACAGCTACTCTTTCAGGTTTCCAGACAGCCTCCAGGAGGGCAAGAATGTCAGCGGAATGTTTGATGGCCTTACCACTTTAGGTCAAGAGTCCTCTCTCTTTGTACAAGACTCCGTGAACGTGCACAGTGGCAAAAGCATATCGGCTATCAGTGTAGATGTTGATCTTACCCGCACTAAGGAGTAGGGCCTGGGTCAGGGCAACGAGCTCAGCTTTTTGGGCGGAGGTCCCTATGGGGAGCGCTTGAGCCCAAAGGACCTCCTCTGCGGTGACAACCATGGCCCCGGCATATCGTGTCCCATCTCGAACAAAACTGCTGCCATCTGTGAAAAGAGTAAGCTCAGCCCCCGACAGAGGGATATCGGATAGGTCTGGTCTGGAAGAATGGAGAGCCTCCAGGAAGGATGAACAGTCGTGGGTAGGCGTGACCTCCTCCTCCCCCTCCGGGAGAGGGAGGAGAGTGGCAGGATTCAGTGCTCCCGTGAGGCTGAAAGAAACACGCGGGGGGTCAAGCAGGAGAACCTGGTAGTGTGTTATCCTGGAATTTGACATCCATCTGTCAGGAGGCGATTGGAGTAGGCTGTTAAGGTTGTGGGAAGAAAGAATTTGAAGCGGTTGACCAAAGGTCAGTTTTGACGCTTCATTGACAAGGAGTCCCGCAACCGCAGGGAGGCAGAAAGGCCACCCGGCGGCCACCGGGTCTAAGCGCTTGGAGAGATATGTGACAGGGCGTTTCCAGGGCCCCAAAGTCTGAGTTAGCACCCCTTTAGCTACACCCTTAGCTTCAGCAACAAACAGCTGGAATGGCTTGTTTAGGTCAAGGAGGCTCAAGGCGGCGGGCACTAACCAAGGCAGTCTTCAGTGCTTTGAAGGCACCTTCCTCGGCTTCTGCCCACTTGAGGGGGGTGTCGCCACCCCCAGTAGCCATATAGAGGGGTTTGGCGATTTCGGCGAAACCCGGAATCCATAGACGGCAATATCCTGCAGCCCCGAGAAACTCCCTAACCTGACGTTTGTTGGTGGGTGTAGCTATTCGGAGGATGGCCTCAATGCGGCTAGAGGAGAGTCGACGGGTACCTTCTGGAATGATGAATCCTAAGTAGGTAACCTCAGGGAGACACAACTGGGCTTTCTTTGAGGAGAACCTATATCCCAGCTCACTAAGGGTCTGCAACAGCTCTCTTGTGTTCCTCAGACAAGCCTCGTAAGAGGAGGCTGCCACCAAGAGATCATCTACATACTGGAGGAGGGTCTCACCGGGGTGTGACAAACGAAAGTTTTTGAGGTCTTGATGTAGAGCCTCATCAAACAGGGTGGGAGAGTTCTTGAATCCTTGGGGCAGCCTAGTCCAGGTAAGTTGACCTGCCCACCCCCCCCTTCAGGATCTTCCCACTCAAAAGCGAAAATGTGTTGGCTCGCCGGGGCTAGAGGCAGGGAGAAGAATGCATCCTTCAAATAGAGGACGGTGTACCATTTCTGTTCAGGGGGAGGAGGCTGAGGAGGGTGTACGGGTTAGGGACAGTGGGGTGTATGGACTCAACTCTCCGATTGACTTCCCTCAGGTCCTGCACTGGTCTATAGTCATCGGAACCAGGTTTCTTAACTGGTAGGAGGGGTGTGTTCCAAGTTGAGCTACAAGGCACTAAAATGCCAGCGCCCTTCAGTCTATCTATGTGCTTTTTAATACCTCTCCTGGCCGATAAGGCCATAGGGTACTGTTTAACTCTGACGGGTGTGGCCGAACTCAGTAACTGAACCACGACCGGAGGACGGTGTCTTGCCAGGCCGGGGGGGGGGGGGTTATTCTCATCCCAGACTTCAGGAATCTCATGAAGGAGGCTCTCCAAGAGCTCAGGGCGGGGTAATACAGACCCGCCTTTTCCCTCAAACAGTCTATGCTCGTCCTGGGCAGGCAAAGTGATAAAGGCTTGACCATGCAAGGTCACCTTAGGGTGGTCATGTGGAGCAAATGAAACAGAGACTTGCAGTTTATGAAGGAGATCCCGTCCCAGTAGGGGCTCTGGGCATTCCGGAATAACTAAGAAAGGGTGCATAACAGTTCCCAAACCAAAGTCTGTGAGCCTGCCCTGTGATAAGGGATAAGCTTTGGATTTTCCAGTGGCCCCAACAATTTTGATTTCCCTGTTAATGAGAGGTCCAACTGGGGTCTTGACCACAGAGTGAGTGACCCCGGTATCCACAAGAAAGTCAATGGGGCGGCCCCCTACCAAGAGTGTTAGCCTAGGCTCTCGGGGGCGAGAAGAGCCTCGACTGCCCTAGTCAGCTTCATCAACCAAGACGTGCTTGGGAGCCACTGGAGAAGGGCGCTTGGGGCACTCACGTTTCCAGTGTCCTTCCTCCTTGCAGTATGCACACTGTGTTCTCATAAGCCTCGATCCTTGGCGGTCAAGTCGTGAGCGCGGTGGGGGCCCTCGGCCGTTGGTCCCTTGTTCCCAGTTGTGGGACCTCTGGTGAGTTGCAGCGTCTTGGGCCAAAAGAATCTTAGCCATCTTTTGGGTGAGATCCTGGTTAACCTTGACAGGATCGTCTCTGGTGTCAAAGACTTTCTGTGCCACAGCCAAAAGCTCTGAAAGAGACTTCCCCTCAAATCCCCCCAGCTTCTGTAGTTTCCTCCTAATATCTGGGGCTGACTGGGCCAAGAACTGGAGAACCACGGCCGGTTGGTTCTCGGGAGCCTTAGGGTCAATGGAAGTCCAGGTCCGGTAAGCCTGATATAAGCGCTCCAGAAAGGCCGTGGGACTCTCGTTCGGGCCTTGCTTGGTTTCATGTACCTTACTTAAGTTGGTGGGCTTCCGGGCCGCAGTCCGGACTCCCCTTAAGAGAACCTGGTGAAACCTGTGCAGAGCCTCTATTCCAGGGGAGGTGTTAGGATCCCACCGGGGTCTGGCAGAAGGAAAAATAGCCTCAATTCTATCTTGATCTGAAGTGACTTCCCCGTCAGGTCCCCGGACCTGCTTCCTGCTTTCCACCCGAATCCTTTCCCTCTCCTCAGTGGTAAAAAGGGTGTTCAGAAGTTGTTGACAATCATCCCATGTGGGCTGATGTGTGTAGAAAACTGACTCCAAGAGGGTAGAAACCCCCTCGGGGTCAACAGAAAAAGGGGGGTTTTGATTTTTCCAATTATATAAGTCAGAGGTTGTAAAGGGGACATAGGTACGGAGGGGCCGGCCGGAAGGACTAAGTTCTCAGACCTCCCTTAAGGGAAAAAGACCACTCTCCTGGGTATGGCCAAACCAGGTCCCGGTCCTAGTATGGGGGGGGCTGACCAGGCTCGAGTCGGGGAGAGGCGGGTAAATTTGAGGCACCCCAGTGGGGGAATTCTGAGAGGAAGACACAAGTCTGGAATAGGGAGGGGGAGACTGGGTCTGGGGCGGAGCAGACGGGGCTGGACTGTCTGGCTCCGCCGCCTTCACTGCAGGACGTGGTCTGGACAGGTGGGGAGATTCAGGGCTCAGAAGGACAGGTTTAAGGTCCTTCAGGACCTTCTTTGTAGTCTTAGGTTTTACCAGCAGAATTGACTTAGTGGGTGAAGGCTTCTGGCAATCCTTCAAGTACTTAGGTTTTTCCCACAAAATGTCCACCCAAGTCCCGATGTAGGGAGTGTGGTCCGGGTGGCTGTGCTTAACAAAAACAACACCCATAACCCTCTGGGCAATGACTGGGTTTAGGGTGCCCTCGGGCGGCCATCCGACATCAAAAGAAGGCCAATCAATGGTACAGAATTTTTCTAAATTAAATTTGGTCACAGACTCCCCATATCCAGAGGCCCATTTCTGGAAGTCTGTGAAGTTGTCCAAAAGGCATTTCAAAGGAGTACACGGGCCGGCTGTGGATGACCCTTGGCCCATAATGGACCTGATGACTGGATAGGACAAACAAAAACACAGAAGGGACGGAACACAGCAGAAACACAAGATACGACACGTAACAGTTCTGTGCACAGTACCCAACATTCGAAAATAAGATCTAAACAGGCAATTATTAATTCCTCGGTAATTAAGTGAGACTTGAACTCACAATTTAATTACCTCGGGGCCTTGGGGGTCGTCACCTCCCTTGGCCAAGGCACCGGGAACTTAACGGTAGCGTCCCACCATTCCCGGGCCAACCAATCTCATGAGAACCAGGAACCAGAAACCAGAAGTAAAAATAAAGGTACTTTAAGGTCAGGCCTGACTTACCAGCGCCGTGCAGAGCCAGATGTCGAGAGAATCTCGCTGGGGCCTCCAAATGAAACACGATATCTGAGGAAAAACAGAGACTACAAGACTGACAAAAAAAGAAAAAAGTTTATTCACGAGTTCGAACCCGGGTCCAACCATACACTTAAGATGGAGGACCCCAAGTGTCTTCTCGGGCGTTCTTTTATACAGTTCTTGCGGGGAGAGCGGGAAACACAAAGGCCAGGGATTGGCCGACAGACAAGTATGAGCCTTGGAGATAGTGGCTTGGCGCCAATTCTATAGGAGCCAGGGGAATGAAGCAACAGGAGGAACGGTTGATATACAGTACCGGAACCTTAAAGGTCATCAGGACACTGTGGTTAGGGTGAGGCAAGTAATGTGCTGACATTTCTTCTTGCAAAAACAAGTTTTATGAAAAACAAGTTTATTTCCTGGTTTGGGTGGCCCCTTCTCATTGTCAGGCCTATGACTGCAGTTCTGGAACAGGATGGAGCAGGGTAAGAGTCAAATGCAGGGCCTCTGGCAGTGGCAGCAGCTAGTCCTGGGACTACCAACCCAAAGACTGGAAATTTCAAAAGCCCCTTCCAGGGACTTCCAGGGACCAGGATGGCAAAGTGGACCACGGCTGCTCCAATCACCCCCTGACCCTGAAAACACAGTAACTATTGCCCCAGAGCAAAACTTTAAACAGTAAAGCCTTGTTTGAAGATTGTTTCCTTGTTCTTGTATCTGAGTAGATTCCAGTTCTAGATGGTAAGGTCCACCTGGGGAGGAAGGGCATGGCTAGGGCCCTGCCTCAAAATGGGTAATAAGCAGACTGCAAAGACAAAGCCTCTGCAGTCCTACTATTGTGAGAGGCAGGAAACAAATTCATAGGGAGACAGTGTTGACTCCAGACCCACAGCTGAAGCCTCAACAGGGAACTGGTCTCAAGCAGAGACAACATTCTTAGATGAGCTCAAAAAGAACTTTGAAAACAAAATTAGAGAGGTAGAAGATAAAATGAGTAATTCTTTTAAAATCAAAATTGCAAAATTAGAAAAAAAAACATTACAATGAAGAAAACAGCTCCTTAAAAAGAAAAATGTGTGATATGGAAAAGGAGTTTCAAAATCTAACCGAGGAAAATAATTTGCTAAAACCTAAAATCAACCAAACTGAAGCTAATGACTCCATGAGGCACCAAAAATCAATAAAACAAAGCATCAAGAATGAAAAATTTTAAAAAGAGATAAAATAAGATACTATTACGAACCTTTTCTGGTATTTTCTCCAAGTAAAATAGTTTTGAATAATAGAAGCAACTATTTAAATCTGTCTTTACTACCAGAAATAGTGGTTTATGATTGTATTTATAAAGCTCTTTTATATAAATTGGGAAGGTAGAATAACAATTATTTTATACATTCTATAGTTATTCTAAATGGAATTTTTCTTTTTCCTTTTCATGCTGAGTTTTGTTGGTTAATTGGTTGCTGATTTTTCTGGATCTATTTTATATACTGAAAATGTGTTTCAGTCATTAGTTGCTTCTTTATAATTCTGTAAGTCATATCATTTGCAAGGGTGATTACTTTGTTTACTATTTATGAGTTATTTCAATTTTACTTGTCTTATTGCTAGAGCTAGTATTTTTATTATCATGTTAAATAGAAATGGCAACAATGGGTATTCTTTGTTTTATTGCTTAGGATTCTAGTTTATATATGTTTTATATATATAGGTAGCTCTTCATTTTAGAAATATATTAACTATTATATTAAGAAGTGGAGAGGCGGCCAGGTGGCTCAGTGAGCAAGATCACCAGTTCCAGTGTAGGGATGACCTGGGGATCAAATCTGGGCTCAGATACTTAGCACCACACCCAGAAATAACTGGCCATGTAACCTTGAGCAAGTTACTTAACCCCAATTCCTTAAAAAAAAAAAGTGGACCATATATTTCTATGATTTCTTAGTTTTTTTTTAATTTGTCAAAAACTTTTTATGCCTTTATTGAAAAGATAATTTTATAATTTTCCTAATATTAAACATTAACTCTGCATTCCTGGTATAAATTCAACCTGGTTATAATATACACAGTTTGTGATACATTTTAGACTTTTGGTTAATATTTTATTTAAAACTGTTACATCAGTATTCCGTAAGGATATTTGTCTGTAGTTTTTTTTTTGTTTGTTTCTGTTTCACTATCTCTGATTTATGGATCAAGATAATACCTGTATCAAAAAAGAAATTTGTTAGTATCTTTTTTTATATTTTTGCAACAAATTGATGAAATATTGAATAAAACTAATTTTTATTTGAATGTTCATAGTTAAATTACAATTCTATCAAGACCTAGAGCCTCTCCCCTCCCCGGCCTTTGGAAATTCATTTGTGGATTGTTCAATATTTTTCCTCTGAAATTTAGATAGTTAAATTCTTTATTTCTTGTTATTTTAGTTTTTATATAGTGTATTTTTGTAAATATTTGGTTTTATTTACAGATAATTTAGTTATATGTTTATATATCTTAGATAAATATATCTATAGAACTTCATATGTATGTGTGTATGTATGTATGTATGTATGTATGTATATACTCATTCTTGCTTCCATTCAAGAATAATCAGGGTGGAGGGGGTGTGGTGCAGAGCCAAGACAGTGGAGTAAAAGCAAGGTCTTGCTTGAGTTCTCCCCCAAATCCCATCAGACACCTCTAAAAACGACTCAAATTGTAGAGCTGCAAAATCTACAAAATTATAGAGTGAAGCAAATTTCCAGCCCAAGAAAACCTGGAAAGTCAGTAGGAAGGGTCTATCACACCTGACTGGGAGCAGAGTACAATCCAACCTGGGCCACACCCATAGAGATGGCTGGAGCAGACCTCAGGGAACTGAATCAATGGCAACTGTGGTGGTTTCCAGACATTTTAGCCTGCAAATGACAAAAAAAGCATAAGAAGGTCAGTGAGAAAACTCTTTGGGACCTGACTGAGAGAGGAGCATGTTCCAGCCCCAGCCTGAGGTGGCAAAGGTGACAGCAACCACAGTGTCAGCAGCAGCATCAGTGGCTGCTTCCAGAGCTCCCAGCCTACAGAAAGTGTACGGGTTGAGTGGCTGATCAGAGGGCAATTGCAGGGATGTCTTTGCTAGTGCTGAGGCTGGATTCTCAAATCTGGGTCACAGTCCTGGGTGAAGAGGATCACTGGTGTGGCAGAACTTGTGGTTGCAATGGAGAGGGAATCATGCTCCCAGTTCCAAGGGAGAAAAGAGTGCTTGTGGTGAATGGACAGACCAGAGCACAGGCCAGGAAAGGAGCAAACACCTCTCCTTTGATCATACCACCTTGGAAGAATGAAAATATACAGGTTCCGGCATTTAATATTTCTGTCTTTCTGCACTGAATTGTGAGGTTTTTATGCCCTAGTACATGGTCAGTTTTTGTGTATGTGCCATGAACCACTGAGAAGAAATTATGTTCCTTTTTATCCCCATTCAGTTTTCTCCAGAGAACTATCATATGTAGCCTCTCTAAAATTCTATTCTCCTCCTTCACTTCTTTCTTGTTCCTTTTGAAGTTAGATTTATCAAGTTCAGATAGGGGGAAATGAAGGTCCCCCACTAGTATAGTTTTGCTATTTCTTCCTCTAATTCCCTTAACTTCTCCTCTAGGAATTGGGGACCCTAAACCACGTGGTGCATATATGTTAAGTAATGATATTGCTTCATTTGATGGTGCCTTTTAGCAGGATATACTTTCCTTCCTTATCTCTTTTAATTATATCTAATTTTGCTTTTGCTTTATATGAGATAAGGATAGCTACCCCTGCTTTTTTTACTTTAGCTGAAGCATAATATATTCTACTCTAGCCTTTACCTTTACCCTGTCTATATCCCCTTGTTTCAAATGTGTTTCTTATAGACATCATATTGTAGGATTATGGTTTTTAATCCATGCTGCTATCTGTCTTAATTTTCTTGCCTTCCCCTTCTCCTTCTCAGGTTTGTTCCTTCCTATTGTAATTTTCTGTTTCCTGATTTCTCAGGCTGAGATCTAAAGGGCCTAGTCATTGACTTTGTTTGCTGTAGCCACTGAGGCCAAGGCTAGGATTCTCAGTGTTTCCCCTGAGTTATGTTGAGGCTCACAGAGTAATCTGTAGGGGAGGGCTGCTTCAGATTTCTGTCTCTATACCCCTGGGCTACAGCTCAGGCAGGCTCAGCAGCTGGTGGCTGCAGATTCCCCTGGCAGTGCTGAGCTCCACCTGGGCTTCTGGTGTTAAAGCTTGCTGGCTCCAACCCTTGGGCTTTGGGAGCTCTTGCTGGTCAGCTGAGGTGGGGCTTTTTGAAACCCCTCCTGCCCTTCACTTCAGACTCCTTACTACCTCAGTGGCTCCTTTCTCTGTGGCTCCTAAACCTGAGGCTATTTCTGCTATTTCAGGATTTAACTCTGGGTAGGACATTTATCTCTGGGTTTTCTATGTCAGGGAGGGGGAATCAGAGCAGCTAGACTTTACTTTGCCATCTTGGCTTCTGGAAAATCAGGTAGGTGATTTTTAAACTTCCAGGCTGTGGGCTGAGAGCCCCAGGAGAAGCGGCTGTCTCTGCCTCAGGCCTTGTGTTTTCTTTAACCAAGCTCTGATCCTCCTGTCCACTGGTGAGATGCTGGTGAGACGGCTGCAAATAACCCTTGGGGTGAGTAAGTCTGGTGGCTGGGGCTCCTTCACTCCATTGTGGTATGCTCTCTAGTCTGGGCTGTTGCAACCCCTGCATGCTTGCCTCTCGCCCTGCCCTGACCCACATGGGAACTTTCCTGGGCTGGATTCTGCCACTCTCTGTCTCCCAGTGATTCTGTCACTCTAAAATATGTTAAAATTCACTTTTTGGAGTTTAGTGATGGGATTCTTGGAGGAGCTTAGAAAAGTTATTACTTCTGTTCTGAGATTTTGGCTCCACCGGGGAGATTTGTTTTTGTCCCACAAACTTTCATGTTTGTTATTTATCCCAAACTGACTGGAATATTTTTCTTCTCCAGGAGTCATAGATATATATCACATCCACAGGAATGATGGTGATCTTTTATTATTATGATTAGGTTAGGAGATATTCATTGTGCAAACTTCCTCATGTTAAATTTATAGAGCCCTAAATTTGGTCTGAATGGATTTTTTTGCTTGCTTGCCATAAAAAAATACACCACTGCCGCAATGAATTCAGTAATGAGTTTGCTTCTCACTCTGCATGGTATTCTTAATACCTTGGGGGACAGGTCTTCTGGAGGCTAATGTGAAGCTTTGTAATGGCATTATCTGTGAGGAATTCTGTAAGGATAGGCTGTTGTAATGTATGTGCTTTTAAAAATGTCTAACGATATGATGTGGTGGTTTTAAAGGTATTTGCCTGGTTCTTGCTTACCTGCTGTTATGTAGTCCAAATTAGTTTGAGGAGTGCACATCCTTAAAATTGCATTAAGGAGACATTGGTTTACAGAAGGTTCTTAACAGTGTAGGTTGCATTATTTGACCAATTTGAAGTTGTATAAAGGGCTATGTATTGCTCCTTGGTCAGCAAGCCTGAGAACAGTTAGTTTATATATGTCTAGGTCTGGATGTAGTGTAGAAATTTGCTCAAACCTATTTACAAATTCACCTGGGTCTTCATACAATTTAGAAAAGATTTTTGGCCAGGTGAAATATTAGAAAATGAAGAAAGCATGGACTGTTTGTATCATCATCTCTGAGAGTATTTATGATTTTTAGTACCAGGGCAAACACTGTTGTCTTAGAAAGAGCCCTGAAGAGGAGCCACAGAGCCCATTAGAAAGAATCATTTCCTTTGTTTGATCTGTTTAACAGCATCTTGATTTCTTATGAAGTCATTAGCTTCCATTTGCTCCAGTCTAATTCTGAAGCCATGATTCTCCTCATTGAGCTTTTGAGATTCTTTTTCCATCTGGCAAATTCAGAGTTTTCAGGCATTTTTCTCCTCACTGCCTTTTTTGAGCCTCTTTTGCCAATTGAGTTAGTGTATTATTTAAGGTGTTGTTTTCCTCAGTCAGGCTGTTGACTCTCCTTTCATAATTTTCTTGCGTTGTTCTCCTTTCTCTTCCCAATTTTTCCTCCACTTCTCTTATCTGCTTCTTAAGGTCCTCTATGGCCTGTAACCAGCTCGTATTTTCCTTTGAAGCTTTTGGTGCAGGAGTTCTGACTTCACTGTCTTCCTCCTGTTCCATGCTTTGGTCCTTTTTGACCCCAAATAGGAGTGTAATGTTGGAATATTCTCTCTGCTTTGTTTCCTTTGCTGGTCATGTCGCCCCTCAGTCACTTGACCCCTGGGCTTTTTGCCCCCGTAGGTCTCTGCCACCAGACAGAGGAGCTTTCGTCCCAAAAGCTGGGGTTTTCTCAGTTGCTGGAGGTATTAGATGGGTGCCCTCTCTGAGGTCTCCACACGCTCTGGCAAGCTGGACATACACCCCAGGACCTCCACCCTAGACCCCCATCCAGATCCAAGCAGGTTAAAGCAAGAGTGATTACCTCTCAGACTGGTGCTTGGTCCCCCTACACTCTGCAGGCCCGAAGCTGAAGCTGCTATGGTGCGCTAGCTGGCTTTGCAGGCATCTCAGCGGCTTCTCACCCCGTGGGCAAAAGCCATGCACTCCCACTTACTGGTCCCAAAGTCCAGTATGCATTGACCTCTCACTTTGTCCTTCACATCTGTGTGTTGATAAATCTGGAAACGACCACAGCTGCTGCTGATCTGGAGTCCCTCTGGCCATGGCTGGTCAGGCCCACCCTGGGGCTAAAGCCTTAGTGTCGGGCTGGGCTCGGCTCCCAGAGCACTGCGGCCGGCCCTGCTGTCCTCAGCAGGAGGTTAGCTTCTCTGTGTCATTTTGTGGGTTCTGCAGCTCCAAAGTTTGTTTAGAGTCCCCTTTTTACATGGATTAGGGAAGGTGGAAGCTGGAGCAGCGGGAGGTCCTGCTTCTATGCTGCCATCTTCAAGATTCAGTTTTGAAAGAATTCAGCCCAAGCCAACTTGGAGTCAGAGTTGTAAAAATGTATTGTAAGCTTTGTCCTTAGGGGACCTGCATGTTTATTGTTAGACTGTACAGCAGGCAAGAGTCCTTTAGGGGACCTGCAATCTCAAAGGGGTAGAATCAAGATTTTTATAGAGTAATCCATAGTAGAACCGCTGCCAATTATGATAACTAGGTGATTAAGGGTGGGATTAGGGAGGAGTTAAGGTGGGGCCAGTGTTTAAAGGAACATGCATTGTCGGGGTTCTCCTGAATAGCCCCAACCCCCGCCTCCTACTTACCACCTCCAGTGGCCTTCGGACGTCTCCGGCTCCCGACCCGGGGTGGGGGTTGGGAGAAGAAACCAGGCAGAACACCCGAGGACCGTTCTCAGCTCTTTATTGTCAGCAGAAGTTCCCCCCCAAACCTTCCGCGTTCTCCCTTTTATCTCCCTCACCCTGCATGCCCCCCTAAAGGGGCAGGGTGCACTCCTTCCCCAAGTTCCTCCCTGAGGGTGGAGCCAGCCTGTTAGTGAGGCCACCTCCCTGAGGGTGGAGCCAGCCTGTTAGTGAGGTCATCCCAGTACCCGAGGGGGTAGAGACCTCCAGGCATCTCACGATCCACTCAGGGGCTGACCCCCAAGCGTCTCACGATCCACTCAGGGGCCCCGGTCCAGAGCCGACCCCTAACACATGCATTTTAATGTAACTGCAAAGGTGTATTGCCCATGATTCCCTGGGAAAAAGCCCAAGGGGGAGTGTACCTGGAGGTGTGGTTTTAGGCTTGAAACGTCACTTATTCAGCGAGTGGTCAAGGGCTGACTGAGAAGTGCCCAGTCTGCCACCCATCAGTGTCATGTTTGACACGATTATGTCTGGGAACCAAGGCTCTTAAGGAGTTAACTCAGAGAAAGGGTCCTGAAGGATTCATTGAGGCAGCCAAGTAGTCAACCTAGAGATAGGCACTGGAGGATTCACAGGGGCAGCGGGACACTGTAGAAGTGGGAGATAATAGCTTCCTGAGCTGGAATGTTTATAGATACTTTAGTGAAGGATTGATAGGTGTAGCTTGTCATTGTTCCAAGCTGAGATAAACAATCCATGAGTTGTTGCTGGGCAGAGTTAATGCTCTGAAGCTGGAGGGGAAGGGTGATGCAGTATGATTTTACAAACTGGTTTTACAGATTGATATTACACAGTTTTACAGACTGATGTTACAAATACACATCCCAAGCACCCCATCAGGAGCATCGTATTCACCAAGATGAACGAGTGGAGGGAGGCTGGTTACAAGAAGTAAAACTTGGTTATATAGCCTAACACAAGCAACCCTCCCACTGACCTTGCCCTCATTGTTTGAGAGCTTGGCACCACAATCTAGCTTGGGAATCTACCTAGATAAAAGAAGCAAGGAAATCTTCAGCCAATGAAAAACATCGGAAGCATTTGATACCTTATTTGGTAGTGGGTGAAATCAGGGGAGGGTAAATTTGCAAAATCGAGACTTGGGCCAAGCTGCAGCCAAAGCCTAACTACAAAAGGGAAACTGAGGCTGAGCTACAGCCAGAGCTCAGCTTGAGTTTAGAGCACTGTCTCCATTTTAGGGGATAGTCTCTCTCACTCAATCCCTCCTCACAGGGGAAGGGTAAAGTAATTGCATTGAAGAAAATGAAGTATGCTGTTCTTTCCTCTTCTTTCTGGCCCATTATGTCAAGAAACCTCATAAAAGACAAACTCAGTATTGGAAAGCATGGTGGAGGTGCATTGTCTTGAGTAGAACCAGATTTTTCTGAGTACAAGAAAATATAAGGGGCATGAGAAAAAAAAATCTTAAGACCTCAGGTGCCAGATTTCCTATATAAAACTGTATGTGTTGTAAGAAATAAATCCAATTCAACCTAGTAAACACTTATGAATTGCCTACTGTGTCTAGGGGATTAGTCTAGAGGCTGCAGATTCAAAGACTAATATGAAATTCCTTGCTTTCAGAGAGTTTTCATGCTATTGGGAAAAATAAACACCTGTCCTGAAATGAAGCTTAAACTGTGTATCTCCTGTCATACAATGCCCTACCCCTTTATAAAATGCAAGAAACCAGAAGAATACAACCAGATATTTGCTTTCCCTTCCGTTCATCTGTAAACCATATCACATAGTTCATCTTTTCCCAATGTATTTAGAATCTTTATAATCCTTTGGGGGTGGCAAGGAGGAGGGTATAATTTCAGTGCATTTAATTCTGTTTGGATAGAATGTTAAAGTCAAAAAGACCTTACTTCAACACATAACTAGCCATGTGATCTCTTAATGCAAGTCTTTTTATTTTCTCTGAATATCAGTTTACTTATCTATAAAATGGGGATAGTAAAATATATAGTGCCTAGCTGGGGCTTTTCAAATGACTTAATGTATATAGCATGCTTTCTATATTCAATATATTTAATTTGATATTTAATGATTGCTATATTTAAGTGCTATATGAATTTCAGTCAGTATTACTATTTAAATGTTTTCTTTTTCTGTTGGTTCCAGTTTGGATCATATATAAATGCATTTTACAATGTATAACATTTGTGTGTACTACGCATACACTTGGGAAGATAGAAAATGATACTAGATAATACCCAAGATAATTATAGATAAGACTCAAGGTACTGCATCAGCCCACAGTTACCTTATGTCTTGCTTTCTGTAAGCCTGCAGAGAAGCTTCCTGTCAATGAATTAATCAGCATATCATTCACAAGCAACAGGATATTGTGCATAATTTAACCACCAGCTGGTGTAGCACTCAACCCATCATCCAATTAGCTTTTTCAGTGGGAATCCAGCAATATTATGTAAGTGTCATCTTCCATTAAGGCTGCCATATCCTCATTGCTGAGAAGATGTTCACCTAAAACTTCTTCCAGAGGCAACCAGGAAGCCTGGTAGGTGGACTGTTGGACTTAGAGTAAGGAAGACCCAAGTTTAATCCCACCACTTGTCAGTTGTGTGACCTGAGGTGAGGCATTTAACCTCTCTAAGTCTCCATTTTCTCTTCTGTAAAATGAGGTAACTTGACCTGATGGGTTCTAATGGCCCTTCCAGGTTTAAATATATGGTTCTATGGATCCTATGATTCTTACCCACCTCCTGTCTCTTCCCTCATGCACATACATGGACACTAAATTCACATGGTTATTTGTAGCCATGGACACTGGCCCCAATACAAAATTTATATACAGCTATAAAATATAGCTCTCAAATGTAAAAATTATTCAGATATTGAAAGAACTTTGACGCCCACGTTTGGATGCAAACTTTCCCTCTCTCCAACTGACCTTCTGTATTTTGTATTGCACAGCTTATTCACACCGTGGCTACAGTATTGTACACAGACAATGAGTGTGCGAGGGGTGACTTGCAGTGAAGTTTCCCCATTCTGAACATACTATATATGCTCGCATTACTTCCTTATATTTTGCAACTAAGTTCAATATTGCTTCCACATGTATATATATATATATATACACACACACAATACAATTGATTAGATTAACTATTGAGACCAAATTAGAGGTGTTTTTAGTTTGGGGAAAGGAATGGTAGTTGAGAGGTAGCAAAGGGTTAAATTTCGACAGAAGTGCAAGAATTGTTGAAACAAGACTACTGATAAAAAGGATCAGACAGTAGCCTTGCATAGAAGTTTGAGTTTCCATAGAAATCTTATATAATACTAAAAATGAAATAATGTTGGCAGCAGCAGGTGGATTTGACCAATCAGAAAGTAGACAGCGGCTTTGGGACACTCAGGTCCAAATAAGGACACATCTAGGTTGGACTGAAGGGGGTTCAGTATTCTGAGGTTGTTAGTGCACTTGTGTATTGGAGCTCATGTATTATGTATGTTATCTAACAAAATTAGAGCGTCATTAGTAATAATGAGGTTAGTGTTTGGGAGGGGGAGGTAACTTGCTTATTTAACCCAGTTTCTGCTTCTCTACCTCGGCCTCCTCTCTCTCAGTGCTGTACCAGAGACTGGACCGCCCTCTTTTTGTGTGATTCTAATAAAACTATCTTCAGTTTGAGAGGTCTCTGAGTAGTCAATTTGGGTCAGGGTCTCCACACCCCACACAGTTTTGGGGGCTCATGTTCTGGGATCACGTGACTTGGTGGGGAATGACCACCACCCCTATTTGGAGGCTGGCGCTTGTGGGACATTTTGTCTCTGTGATGTTTCCCCTCCCTGCCGAGCAAAGTGCCCGAAGCGGAGAATCTCAATGAAGGAGAAGACCAAAGTACCGGATCCAAAGGTCCATGTGCAGAGGTTGAGATTGAGCTTGCAGTCAGGAGAACCTGCACCCATGTAGCCGGAAAGTAAACACTCAAGAGTCTGGGGGCCAATTGGCTGGGTTGTGGGATACCCGAGAGGAAGACAAATTGTGTAGTGAAACAGACTGCAAATGGCCCCAGGGGAAAGGACTCTTTGAGAACGCTATCCAGTGACTGCTGGCAGGAGGGCGACAGAGGAGTCTAAGGGCAGTCCTTGTTAAATTATGGGGACAACGCAGTCCAAGCCCCCAGAATTCAGACTAATGTCAGGAAGTACCGGCTAATTGTCCCTTGGGAAATAGGTTACAGAATTGGGATGAGCTGCCAAAATATAAAGGGAAGGATAAAAAAAAATGATCAAGAGAAACTGGCTTGGATATTCATTCTTTGTGTTTCTGTCTAAAGTCTCTGTGTAATTACCAGCCTCTGTGTGTTCAAGGTCAGGAAGAAAGGATGGGCCAGTTTCCCCCTACACCTGGGGATCTGCGCCTAGGTTATCTTAAAGCAAGTCTCACCGGGCCTCCATTAGCATCTGTCTGAAGGCCAAGCAAACGTGATTTGTGCCGAGGATTTCTGACAATCCTCTGTGAGCTTTTGAAACCTTCCTGTCACTTGCTCTATCTGTTCTGTTTTTGTGTTTCTGTGTGAATGAGTGTGAGTGAGTAATTGAACACCCTGTAAGGTTTAAACTGCAGCTGGCCTGCTGTACATTTCTTTGGAATGCTATTATCACTTTCCCTGGTCCTCCCTTCTTCTGCTTTTTGCAGGCTGGAGAGGAAGAGAAAGAGAGGCAAATATTGTTTTGTTTATGTTATATGATGGTAAATGCAAGTCAAAGAGTATGGGAGAAGTATCAGGTCAGATAGTTTAAGCATGTAGCAAAGAAAGGAACATGGGTAGGAAGTTAAGATAGGTATAAGTTATTTGCTATTGAAACATGTGAACAGCAGCTTTAAATATTTTTTTTGTTTTGAAAATCTCCTCCTCTTCATTCCACCCTGGCTAAGTAGAGTGAGGAGAAGGCGATAAGAAATGGAGGGAATCTTCTCTGACCAGATCAAAGAGGCAGGCAGATGAACTTTTAACTATTTCCTGCCTCACCCAAAAGAGGAAAGCTTTGTGTATCAGAATGCAACTGAAAGGCAACTGAATACATTCTATTCATTTTTGAAGAGTGTCACTCCTGATTGAATGCTAAAGGTAAATAGTATTTGGCACTGAGGGCAAATTAAGAAAATACATAGATTTGTAAAAGAGACACCTCATAGGTGAAGCTTTGAGCTCTCCAGTACAGAAGGGGACACCAGAGTCCCACTCACTCGAATGGCAGATTCAAAGCACTCATTTTCCAAGAAGTTTCTAAGGAGTGGACACATAAATGAAATTTATGGGAGTAGAAGTTAGAACAGCTAAAAACATTTGAGCAGATTTTGTTAAAGCCTCTCCCACCAGATCAGATTAAGGAAAGAGAGTGCTGAAGAATAGTAGGGAATTTGAGTTACCCTCCTCCACTTGAAAGCTATATCGAGGGAAACTGCTGGCAACAGCCCTGGGCCCCTGCCTATCCTGAAGCCCACACTTCTTGGAATGCAGATTACCCTCTCTAACCCCCAGGTCCACAACCAGGCTATGCATCTGTGAGGAGAGAAGTAAAGCCTCTGCACTTGGTAAGGCTAATTTTCTATCAGGAGTTTATGTATGTGATGTTTTAGAAATGCAATTAATTTCATAATGTCATTGTGTTATTATAGTATCTCTAAATTGTAAAATCCTCTTATATCGTAAAAATTGAGTGACCACTGTGAGCCAGAAATGGTGTTAGATAAAGCAGTTTTCAATCTGAATTTTGTTGAAACTGAAAGATAGAGGGAAAAAAATGTTGTGTAAAACTAGCTATGTTACTTTATCAATTCTGTTAACCCTATCTTATAATGTTTATTTCATGTGAATTGGATTATTTTTTTACTTTATAAAATCTGATAATTTAAAGCTATTACATTTGGGATACAAACAGGTAATAATAATACTGCTGATATTTACTATGATAGCTGATTGTTCATTTAACTTTTTGGCTATCCTGGAAATATACAGTGATTTAAAGTTATATTTTTAACATTACTAATAATTAAATAAATAATTCTCTGCACAGTGATTTGGAAAGGCATTTTGTAGAATTCTTATTAGGCAAATGAGAAACCTGGGAAGAAAGGGGGAAATAAAAATATAGGGATGTGGTTTACAAGCTTGCTTCATCTAATGATGTATTTATGTTAATCTGAAGGTTTATGGATAACCAAAGTCACCATCTATGTGAAATTCCAGAATGCCATAATTTATGATATTGTTACTTGTAAACAGTTGTATTAAAAGGAACCTTCAGTTAAGATTTTTAAACTTGTAAGATTGTTAACCAAGCTATTTGGTGTTATTGCATTAATCAAGTATTTACAAAAGTATGCTTGCGAAAGGTAATTATTGGTAATTATGTGAAGAAAAGACCCGTGAAACCTTTGTGTGTAAATTTTGTTAATTATTTGGGAAAGATTTTATGACCAGAGAATTTAGGAATTGTATAGTAGTTAATGATATCAGGATAAACTGTTTTGAAAAAAGGGAAATATTTTTATGAAGAAATGTTTTATAAGATCTTTGGTATGAGGTGTGGCCAGGTGGCTCAGCAAGTAAGAGCACCGGCTCCAGTGTCGGGATGACCTGGATCAAATCCGGGCTCAGATACTTAGCACCACACCCAGAAATAACTGGCCATGTAACCTTGAGCAAGTTACTTAACCCCCATTGCTTTAAAAAAAAAGAAAAGAAAAAGAAAAGATCTTTGGTATGAGATGATGAGGAACAGATTAGCAGACAAGAAAGTTAAGGAGGCTGCCTTGTCTACAGAATCCGTGAAGAGGTATGTGTTGAATCCCCAAGTCCCTAAAGCAAAAGCAATACTTGTGTTCGTAGAAGCTGAAAAGAAAAATTTAATTAAGTTTGGGAAGAATGAAACTGAGCAAGACCATTGGTTATTGCTTGATGGTAGAGATATAGTTAATTAACAAATCATGAGGGAAATTCTGTCAATTTTTACATCAAGGAGTCCATTGGGGAATATGAGTAATGTGTGTCTTAGCTTTAAATAAACATATATGTGTATATATGTATATGTGTGTGTGTGTATAGTTGCTAAACAAATCTGTGAAGTGTCTTATATGCAAGGAAGTAAACAAAAGGGTATTAAGAAAGCAGTGTGAGTCTCCTGGCAGAAAAGTTAGGAAAGATAGACCCCAGGATTTGGAGAGTTGTGTTTATGGGTTCCAAAATAATAAAGTAGTTTCAGAAGTTTTATAGGAAAGACTGTGAACAAGATGAGAGAGACAAAAGAAAATTTTATAATCTAGGATGTGGAAGCAATCTTATTAGTCCTGGGAAAGAAAGCAGGGAGAGAGGGACAGCAGGTAGAGAAATCTGCCCTGTAGTGAATTGTTTATAATCAGAATGATCTGATAAAACTGTGGGATATTGTTTTAATGCTAAAATCGTTAATTTATTACTGTATGTGGAAAGGAAGAGACTGGATGAAAACTTTATTTTGACTAGTTCTGCTCATTCAGAACAGTCCTCTTGCTACTGTATCATGTAAAACTGCCAAAGTCCCTAGAAATTATCTCTATTAGGCAAGGTCATTCAGCCTGGGAAAGCAAGCTTGTTATAGTTATGAAGCTCCTAAACAATAAACTCAACTTACTGAGAAGCAGCAAAGTCTATGTACAAAAGATTAAAAAGGATCTCTAACAATTGGCTTAACCTGGCCAATTTCAAAAAAAAAATTGTGAAAGGAAAGCTGAATAATCTGGATAATGGATTTGAGAGATTTGGAAGGATAAATAAAGGTTTAATTAGAAATATGGAAGGCAGAAATATTTGTAACTTGATTTTATAATTAAAGCTCAATCATATTTGAGAAGAAAAGGAAATAAGGATACAAATGCAATATTGAATCATTATCCCATGGACTGAGATTTAGATTTTAAAGTTACTGTATAAAATTTATATCTGTGTATATGTGTGGAATGGAGTCCCAGTGTATTTGAAAGTGTAATTGGGTATTAATGCAATTGATTGAAGTAATTATTGGGATTAAATCAGACATACTTTAGTTGAGAGAAAAGAAATTTTATTGTGAGCTTAAAATAAGCATAGTTATAAGAAAATAAGGAAGATTGGTAAGTAGATGCAAATCTATTAGAGCAATAATTTATAATCCTGATGGGAGATTTGATTTTTATGAAAAAGAATAAATATAGAAATGAATACAAGTTACTTGAGGCTCACTTTAGAGATGTTCCTTAACCAATGTGAGATTATAATCATATCTTAAACTGATTGTTGGAGCTTGTTGTTTAAGATTTGATGGGACTGTTAACTGACTATCCCTATGAGTCTAACTACAGGTATGGATATTAAGAAAGGCTATCCAAGATATCTGAGCCACTGATCCATGGCACAAAGTGGCTACTTGTCCCATGAAAAGCTTTCCTTTTGGTCATGATTATATGAACAAAATTAAATAGAATGACCAATTAGCATTCTAAATTGGAAGAATCCATATCTAGAATTCTTTCCCATGTTAAAACAAATAATTAGGCAGAAGGAAGAGAAGCCACATGCATTCTTGTTCCTTTTATACGTGAGTTTATACCTGTGCAAAGCCAAGTACAAGCAGCTCTCCTGAGGACTGCTGCTGTGAATAACTTTAAGGATCTGATCACATAGTGTAGTAAACTCTCTATTCAGCCATAAACTAAAGCAAAACATTCACAGAAACCAAAGTACAACATTTACAATTATATAACATAAGTACTTAGTACTAAAGTGGCCACATAGTCTTTCACAAAAGTTATCTTTCAATAAGTCACAAACTGAATCAATCAATATAAAGTACCCATCTAAAGTCTTCTTTAATCTTGATTGGAGACTGCCTTCCAATCATCCTTAACTCAGTCATCCTTAAGCAGTAATCATTCTTAAAGGGTACAAAGTACAATTGTCTTAATCTCTCAGCCAACACTAAGTACCCAAGTGAAGATCCTGTTATTTTGACTGGAGACTGACTTCCAAACTCCATGGTTCTTCTTCCATGCTTCCAACTCTTGCCGAAATTCACCCAACCGTCACCTGGATTCATGAGTAGGCAGCTCCCAGCTCCTGCTCCAATTCTGGCTCTAACCCCTGCTCCAGCTCCTGTTCCAGCTTTGAAGCTCAGAGTGACCAGTCCAAGCCCTTCACAGTTTCTGTTTCTGGGAAGACAAAGCTTAACAGAACCACAACAATATCTACACACATCAAGCTTAGCAGAATCACAACAATATTCACACACATTGTGGGCACTATCATCTCAATTCACTCTCTGTGAAATCAACACGATGCAACAGACCGGGTGCTTCCATCTGACAAAGTAACACAATCAACAGACAGAATCTTTCTGTCTGACAACACAATCACAAGTCAACAGAGTGCTGCTCTCTGACAAAGTATGCAAATCAAATACAAATCAGCACAGACAGAACAGAGGGACAGAGTGCCAAAACCACAAGTATTCTCCATCTCAGTTCTGCTTGGTTGTAGCTCATGCTGGAGCTTTAATATCCTCAGCTCCTTCCTGTTCCACCCTTTCTGTTCTGGTCTTTGGTAAGCTCCTCCAACTGTGGGCTTCACAGCTTCTGTTCCTAACAAAGAGGTAATTATATGAAGTGTGAGGCTCAAAGGCACTTCAAGAGCTGAAACAAGAAACTAAGTGCTTGAATAACTGAAACAAGGATCTGATTACTCCTTTGCTTGCCATTACAACCTGCCATGAGAACTACACTTCCCACTGTAGTCTCAGGTTCCTCTGTGATAGTTCTCATAGCTCTTTGGATTCCCTTAGAAATGAAACTCATAGCAGACCATGCAACAAATGTTATAATAAAATTGCTTGCAAGTCTGAGGATTTATGTTCTGTAGAATGATTGTCATATACATCCAGAGAACAGAAAAAGTGTTAGGTGTATTATTAATATTTTGAATCAATACATCTCCTTTATTCCAGGAAACTCAAAACATTTCACAAACTATATTCCATTAATTGTTTAAAAATCTCTATGAAGTCAGCATGTGGAAAATGGAGATATTACTATTTCACAGGTGGAAAAACAGTATTAACATAGAGGGAATAAAGCAATTTCTTCAAATTCATAGAGTAAGTCAGTGACCAAAGAAGGTACAAAATGCTGGACTTCTGACTCATCCATTAAAAAGAAACAGAAACAATAAGTTTATATGAATTAAAAGGGTGCCTTTCTAATGGCATGGTTGGGAGGAAGGGAATATTTTATTATAAATCAATCTTTTTCTCTTTCTTCCTAAAAGTATATATTAAAGAATGAGAGGTTCTATGTTTTTTTTATCTCTATTTAAGTACCCCCATGAAAATCTTATTCTGATGCTTCATATGTTGAGAAGATGATCCTGTATTTCAGAGCACAAAGACTGAATCGACCTAACAACCAGGTTAACTATGGACTGTTATGGATTGAAGCTCCATTTTGCAGCTGATAAAATTGAAGCAATGGTTAAGTGATTTGCCCAGGGTCACATATTTAGTACAAGTCTGAGACATGGACTCTAGGCCAAAAGCTCTATCCATCATGCCACCTAACTTCTTCATAGATAAAGATATAAAAGTAGACCCAGCACTTAACACAATGACTGACTGTTATAGAAATCAAAGTAGTTAGCACCTTGTTTCAGCTATTTAATTATTTAGCATATAAATACTAATATTTAATTATTTGGCATATAAATATTTAATTTATTTCTGGGGCAATTAGGTGGCACAGTAAATAGAGCACTAGACCTGGAGTCAGGAGGACCTGATTTCAAATCTGGCCTCAGACACTTAAAACAAAACTAGCTGTGTGACTTGGAGCAGCCACTTAACTCCAGTTGCCCCTCAAAAAAAGTCCTCTATTGAACTGAATGACCATATTTTCCCCTAAAACATTATACTCAGTTTTGGTGGGTAGGTGACTCTTGGTTTTAATCCCAGCTCTTTAACCTCCAGAATATCATATTCCAAGCCCTTAGATCCTTCATTGTAGAAGTTACCAGGTCCTGTGTTATCCTGATTGTGGTTTCACAGTATTCAAATTGTTTCTTCTTTGCTACTTGTAACATTTTCTTCTTGATCTGGGAAATCTGGAACTTGGCTATTATATTCCTAAGAGTTTTCTTTTGGGGATCTTGTTCAAGAAGAGATTAGTGGAATCTTTCAACGTCTATTTTGCCCTGTGGTTCTACAACATCAGGGCAATTTTCCTTGAGAATTTCTTGAAGGATGATTTCTAGGTTATTTTTTTTATCATGGCTTTTAGGTAGTCCACTAATTTTTAAATTATCTCTCCTGAATCTATTTTCCAGGTCAGTGGTTTTTCCAATGAGATATTTCACATTGCCTTCTATTTTTTTTTATTTGTTTGGATCTGTTTAATAGTATCTTGACTTCTCATAAAGCCACTAGCTCCCATTGGCTCCAAACTAATTCTGGAGGAATTATTCTATTCAGTGAGCTTTTGAAATTATTTTTCCATCTGGCAAATTTGGCTTTTTAGGACATTCTTCTCCTTATTGTCTTTTTGATCCCCTTTTGCCATTTGAGTTAGTCTATTTTTTAAGGTCTTGTTTTCTTCAGTCAGGTTGTTGACTCACTTTTCATGATTTACTTCCTTCATTCTCATTTCTATTGTCATTTTTTCCTCCACTTCTCTTATTTGGTTTTCAAATTCCTTCTTCAGGTCCTCTATGGCCTGTAACCAATTCGTATTTTTCTTGGAAGCTTTTGGTACAGGATTTCTGACTTTGTTGTTTTCCTGCCCTTCCATGCTTTGATAGTTTTTGTTGCCAAAAAAAGGAATCCAAAGTTGGATTGCTGTGCTTGCTTTGCTTCCTTTGCTTGCTCATTTTGCCACTCAATTACTTGACTTTTGAGCTTTTTGCCACAGTGGAACAATGCATCCAAAGAGGAGAGCTTTGTCCCAAATTGCTGGTGTTTTCACAGCTGCTGGAGCTATTAGCTGGCTGACCTGTCTGAAGCCTTCACACACTCTGGCTCAATGATCACACACCTATAGGACCTCCACCCTAGATATCAATCCAGATCCAAGAAGGTTAAAGCAGTAGTGATTACCCCTCAGAATTTTTGCTTGGACCATCTACAATCTGCAGGCCAAGAGCTCTGAAGCAGCCATGTATCTGTGGCTGCTATGCCTCAGCTGCTTCTCCCTCCATGGGCCAGAGGCTGGACCACACTCCCTGTTTCCAAAGTCTGCTCTGACCTCTCACTTTGGCTTTGCCATCTACGGGTTGATAATTCTGGAAACCGCCATAGCTGCTGGTGATCTACTCTCCCAATGTCCCTCTAGCTCTGTCTGGTCAGGCCACCCTGCAGCTAAAACCGCAGGCTCACTTGGGACTGAGCTCTTCTCCCAGCCTGCAGCGATAAGCCCTTCCTGTCTGCCTGCCAGGCTATCTTCAGCAGCCTATTTGTTCCTCTCTGTCACTTTGGGGATTCTGTAGCCCTAAAGTTTGTTTAGAGTCATTTTTATAGGTATTTGAGGTGGTTATGGAGGGAGTGAAGGGAGTTTTCCTGCTTCTATGCCACCATCTTGGCTCTGCCCTGAAAGAAATGATCAAAAAAAGAGCCTAGACAACATCTTTCAAGAAATTATCAAGCAAAATTGTCCTGATATTCTAGAAGCAGAGGGAAAAAAAAGAGCTTGAAAGAATCCGCCCATCACCTCCTGAAAAAGATCCAAAAAAAGAAAACTCCTAGGAATATTATAGCCAGGTTCCAGAATTCCCAGATCAAGGAGAAAATACTACAAGCAGCCAGGAAGAAACAATTTGAATATTGTGGAAACACAATCAGGATAACACAGGATCTGGCAGCTTCTACCCTGAGGGATCGAAGGATTTGCAATATGATATTCCAGAGGTCTAAGGAGGTGGAATTAAAACCAAGAATCACCTACCCAGC
This sequence comes from Petaurus breviceps papuanus, assembly GCF_028583685.1. Classification (NCBI taxonomy): domain Eukaryota; kingdom Metazoa; phylum Chordata; class Mammalia; order Diprotodontia; family Petauridae; genus Petaurus; species Petaurus breviceps. Next base: position 9,496,085 of record NW_027185653.1, read on the forward strand.
AAAACTGAGTATAGTGCTTCAGGGGAAAATATTGTCATTCAATAATATTCAATAACTAAAATATTTTCATTCAATCATAGAGGCTTTTCATGCACTCTTGATGAAAAAACAGTGCTAAATATAACATTTGACTGTGAAATAAAATAAGCAAGAGAAGGATGAGAAGGTAAACAGGAAAAAGGAAACACGGAATTTATGAAATTTTCACTCTCTACATTTCTACATGGAAAAATGATCGTTGTAACTCACTAGACTTTTCTCAGTAAGAGGATAGTTGAAGGGAATATACATGTGTGAGTGTGTGTATATATATATGTGTATATATGCATGTATGTATGTATACAAACATATGTATGTGTAGGAGGGTACATGTGTGTGTATATATATGTGTGTGTGTGTGTGTGTGTGTTTGAGGCATATGTATGTTCATTTATACATAGAACAAGTGCACAGGGTGAGTTGAATATGAAGGGATGATATCTAAGAATTAAAATTCAGAAAAAAATAAAATTAAATTAAGAGAGTAAGTTATTGGGAGAAGGAGAGAGGGAGAGATAAATTAAGGTAAGTTATCTCATATAAAAGAGGTTGGAGAAAATTGTTACAATGGAGGGGAAGAGCAAGAAGGTAAAAGGGGATGGGACAACCTCATGGTCTTTGGATTTGGTTTACAGAGGGAATAATATGCACACTCAATTGGTTATCTTACCCTGCAGGAAAATAAGAGGGTAGGGGATAAGAGAGGCAGTGAAAGAAGGGAGGGCAGATTAGGGGAGAGGGTAGCTAGAAGAAAACCTTTTTGAAAAGGGATAGGCTCAAAGGTGAAATATAATAAGTGGGGGGTGCGATAGGAAGGATGGAAACAGTCTTTCACAACATAATTATGGAAATGATTTAAGGAAAAAAATTCTGGAACTCAAAATTTTAAAAACAAATGTTTTAAAAAATGTTTTATAATTGCAACTGGGAAATAAGATATACAGGCACTGGGGTACAGAAATCCATCTTGCCCTACCAGGAAGTTAGGTGGGTGATATGGGGAATATAAGGGAGAAAAGATTTGGGGAAAGGTGTATTCAGTAGGCTTGTCATCTTGCTATTTTTAGGGTGGGGCTAAGGAAAAATGGGTTGAAAAAAATTGTAACTAAAAATCTTGTGGAAATTGATGTTGAAAACTAAAAATAAATAAACAGATAAATACATAAGTAAGAAAATAAATAATTAAAAAATAAATAAAACAAAGAAAGCATATGAGGAGCAGACAAACTTCATAAAACCTGGAGCGACTTATATAAACTAATGCTTTGCGAGGGGAGCATAACTAGGAGAATATTGTACACAATTGCGGACACATTGTATCTGTGATGCTCAACTTTGATAGAATGGGCTTAAATGCAGAATGTAAAAAAAACTACTTGCTCTCTCTTTTCATTTTATTTTGTTTTCTTTCTTCTTCCTCATTGTTCATTCCATTCATGATTCGTATTTACTACTTGACTGATGTTTAACATGAAGGTATATGTAGATGCTGTATTGGATTGCCTTCTCTCTTGGGCTGACAGGGGAGAGGCAAAGGAGGAGGAGAAAATTGGGAACTCAAAAAGGTGTGGAGCTGAATGTTGTAAACTAAGAGTAAATAAATTAAAAATAAATAGTAATGATAATAAATCCCTTATATATTTTTTTCTTGTTTACCTTGTCATGCTTCTCTTGAGTCTTGTATTTGAAAGACACCTTCTCTGTTTATCTCTGGTCTTTTCATCACAAATGCTCAGAGACCTCCATTTCATTCAATATCCATTCCTCCTCCCACCCCCAATTTTTCTGAGTAGGTAATTCTTTGCTTTAATCCTAGCTCCTTTAACCTCGAGAATATCATATTATAAGCCCTTCGATCCTTTAACATAGGAACTGCAAGATCTTGTATTATCCAGATTGTGTTTCCACAGCACTCAAATTATTTCTTTCTCATTGCCTGCAAAACTTTCCTTGACCTAGTAACTCTGCAATTTGTCTACACTATTCCTAGGAATTTTCCTTTTGGTACCTTTTTCAAGATGTAACCAGTGCATTCTTTCCCTTTCTATTTTACACTCTCATTCTAGAATATCAGGGCAGTTTTCCTTGATAATTTCTTGAATGATAATGCTTAGGCTCTTTATTTTATCCTGGCTTTCAGGTAGTCCAGTAATTTTTAAATTCTCTCTCCTGGATCTATTTTCCAGGTCAGTGGATTTTCCAAAGAGACATTTCATTTTGTATTCTATTTTTTTTATTCTTTTGGTTCTGTATTGCAATATCTTGATTTCTCATAAAGTCATTAACTTCCATTTTGCTCCCATTATAAATTTGAAAGAATTATTTTCTTCACTGAGCTTTTTGACTTCCTTTTCCATTTGATCCATTCCACTTTTCAAGGCATTCTTCTCATTGGCTTTTTGTACCACATTTTTCATTTTGGTTAGTGTATTTTTAAGGTTATTTTCTTCAGTATTTTTTGGATCTCCTTTAGGAAGCTTTTGACTCATTTTTAATGCTTTTCTTGCATCACTCTCATTTCACTTCCAAATTCTTACTCTAATTCTCTTACTTGATTAATAAAATTCTTATTGAGCTCTTCATTGGCCAGTGACCACTTTATATTTTTCTTGGAGGCTTTTGATGAAGGACTTTTGTTTTTGTTGTCTGTTTTGATCTTCTTTATCACCAAAATAAGATTCTGTAGTCTGATTTTGTTTTTACTTCTGTTTGCTTATTTTCCCAGCCAATTACTTGACTTTTGTGCTCTTTGCAAAGGTAGGACTCTGCTACCAGCATGCAGTATCTTTTGTCCTAGTTTTCTGTGGTTTTGTATACCTGTTTTCAGAGCTATTTCTAGGTACCTGTAAATTTTCCATTCTTCTAAGGTGATACAATCAAAGGAGACGTGTTTACTCCTCTCCTGGTATGGTGTATGAGTGATTATAAGCACTCTTTTCCATCTCAGAACTTTGAGGAGTCCCTCTCCAAAGGGGCCACAAACTCTGCCATGTCAGTGCTCCTCCTCACCTCAGGACTGCCCTCCAATACTGTGACCCAGATACAAGCAGGGCAAAGCTAGAGAATCCGTCCTCACCACCAACAAAGGTTTTTCTGCCATTGACCTATGATCAACTGCTTAATCCCTCCACCATCTTGGGACTGGAGCTTCCCAAGTCACTACTGCTGCTGGTACTGCCACAACTGCTGCTACTATTATTCCTGCTTCTGCAACCATTCTTTCCACCTCTGCTGCCCAAGTGCTTGGGCCAGCCCACTCTCTTCCCTCAGCCACTTATCTTCCATTTTCTCTTTGGTTTGTGTGAGTTGATAATTCTGGAAATTGCCACAGCTTCAAATAATTCAGTCACCCAAGACCTTCTCTGGCTGCTTCTGTGTTGGCATGGCCCACACAGGACTGGACTCCACTCCCAGCCTTCTGTGATAGACCCTTTCTGTTGGCTTGCCAGGCTGTCTTCAGGTAGAGATGTGTTTAGCTCTGTATTTTTGTGGATTCCACAGCTCTAGAATTTGTTTAGAGACATTTTTCCTGGTATTTGGAGGTGTTTGGGGAAGAGTTGAAGCAAGCTCCTGCTTCTACTGTGCCATCTTCTATTTAAAATGTTTGCATCTGTATTCATTAGAAAAATTTGTCTATAATTGCTGTTCTCTATTTTGACTCTTCCTGACTTTGCTATCAGTGCCACATTTTATCATAAAAAGAATTGGGTTGGATTCCTTCTACCCTACTTTCTCAGATAGTCTATACAGAATCAGAGTTAGGCGTTCTTTAAATGATTGATCGAATTCACTTGTTAATCCATCAGGCCCTGGAAATTTTATCCTTCGAGTTCATGGATGACATGTTCAATTACATTTTCTGAAATGGGGTTATTTAAGTATTTTACTTCTTATATTAATCTGGTTAATTTATATCTTTTAACTACTCATTCATTTAACTAAGATTGTCAAATTTATTGGCATAAATTTGGGGTACATAGTTTCTACTTATTGTTTTAATTTTCTGTTCATTGGAGGTGAATTCACCCTTTTTCATTTTTGATACTAGTAATTTGGTTTTCTTTCTTTTTTCAATTAAATTTTACAAAGCTTTATCTACTTTTTGCTTTTTTCTATAAAACCAGCTCTTAGTTTTATTTATTACTTTAATAGTTTTCTTAGTTTCAATTTTATTAATGTCTCCTTTGTTTTTCAATATTTCTAATTTAGTATTTAACTGGGGATTTTTACTTTATTCTTTTCCTAGCTTCTTCAGTTGCATGCCCAATTAATTGATCTTTTTCTCTATTTTATTCATGTAGCTTTAGAAATATAAAACTTTACATAAGAACAGCTTTTGCTGCATACCATAAGTTTTGGTTTGTTGTCTTGTTATTGTTGTCTTTAATGAAGTTATTGATTGTTTCTATGATTTTTTGTTTGACCTACTCGTTCTTATTAGATTAGATTATTTTGTTCCCACTTAATTTAATTTATTTTACCATGACCCTACATTACATATAATTTCATATTGCATCATGATCTGAAAAGAATGCATTTAATAATTCTTCCTTTCTGCATTGAAGTGCTAGACTTTTCTGTCATAGCACATGGTCAGTTTTGGTGTCAGTGCCATGTCATGCTAAGGAAAGTATATTCCTTTCTAGCCCCATTCAATTTTCTCTTTGGATCTACCATATCTAACTTTTCCAAAATTATATTCAGCTCCTTAACTTCTTTCTTGATTAATTTGTGGTTACATTTATCTAATTCAGAGAGAATAGGGTTAAGGTCCCTCACTAGTAGAGATTTGCTGTCAGTTTTTTTCCTGTAATTGCCTCAACTTCTCCTCCAAGAATTTGGATATTATACTACGTTGTGCATATATGTTTAGTAATGATATTACTTCATTGTCTATGGTGCCTTTTAATGGGACAAAGTTTCTTCCCTTAACTCTTTTAATTAGATTTACTTTTGCTTTTACTTTTTCTGAGATTAGGATTGCTACCCCTGTTTTTTAACTTCAACTGAACCATATATTCTATTTTTTTTATCTTGACCCTGTTTCCCCTGTTTCAAATAAGTTCCTTGTAAACAACATATTGTAGGATTATGATTTTAAATTCATTCTGCTACCCACTTCTGTTTTATGGGAGATTTCATCCCATTCACATTCACAGTAATGATTACTATCTGTGTCTTTCTGTCCCTCCCATTCCCTGTCCCTGTTCATGCTTTTATTTCTTGCTTTTCCCTTTCCCTTCTTAAAATAATTTTGCTTTTGACTACCAACTCTATCAATCTTCCCTCCATTCAGCCCCTCCATTTTCCTTCCCTTTTCCCTTACTACTTCCCTCCCTTCTCCTTTCCTACCCACTCTCATTTTTCCCCCTTTCCCCTCTTACTGCCTGTAAGGCAAGTTAGAGTTCTCTACCTATCTGAGCATGTTATTCCATCTTTGAGTTGAATTTGATGAGAGCGAAGTTCAAACAATACAATATGTTTTGGTGCTTCTTCATGTGATGTAATTTAAACATTTCTTCCTCCTCTTTTCCTCTTCTCCAATAAAATCCCTTTTCACCACTTAATTAGTTTTTGTCATCACATCAGTTGATTTAAGTCTATATATATATCCTTTTCAAATGTCATAATAAAGATAAAATTCTCAAGATTTAAATATATTATCTTCCTATGTATGAATGTAAACAGTTTGCCCTTATTGGATAACATGTTTATTTTCTTTTTACTTTTCTTTTTACCTTTTTTATGCTTAACTTTAATTTTGTATTTGAAGATCAAATTTTCCTTGAGCTTTGGTCTTTTCATCAAGAAGTTTTGGAAGTCTCTTATTTCAGTGAAAGTCCATCTCCTCCCCTGAGAGTTTGTGCTCAGTTTTACTGGGGAGTTTGTTCTTGGTTGCAATTGAAGCTCCTTTGCCTTAGAGAATATCATACTCCTAGCCCCCTTGTATTTTAATGTAGAAGCTGCAAGGTCCTGCCTAATAGTGGCTAGTTCTACTGTATTTCTATTTCCCTTTTCCCTTACTTTCTTGCATAGCAAGATAGATTTCTTTACCCCATTATGGCCTGTATATCTTATTTTCCAGGGGCAGGTAAAAAGAATTTTTAACATTTGTTTCTTAAAACTTTGAGTTCCAAATTCTCTGACTTCTTGTGAAAGCAAGCAATTCAATATAAGTTATACATGGATAGTTATGCAAAACCCTTCCATAATAGTCACATTATAGAATAGAATAAATCAGAGGCAGGATAGGATAGAGGGAAATATACATAGCCTTTCACAATATGACGGCTATGGAAATGTTTTGCATAACTACACATATAATCTTTATTGAATTGGTTGTCTTCTCAATGGGGGTGGCTAAGGAGTGAAGAGGGGAGAGAATCTGAAACTCAAAGTTTTAAAAACAAATGTTAAAAGATTGTTTTTGCATGCAATCTGTAAATAAGTTAAACAGGCAATGGGGTACAGAAATCTGTCTTGCCTTACAAGAAAGTAAGATGAAAGGGGGGAAAAGGGAGATAGAAGAGGAGGCAGACTGGAGGAAAGGGTCATCAGTATGGTTGCCATCTTGGTGTTGGGCCTAGGGGAGAGATAGAAAAATTGCAACTCAAATTTTGTGTAAATGAATGTATATGGTGTAAAAAACATTAACTTTAACAATAACAGAAGAAAAAGAAACTGAAAGAATTAGAATAGGCAAAGAAGAAATTAAGCTATCCCTCTTTGGAGATGATGTGATGATATGCTTAGGTAATCCTAAAGAATTAAGTAAAAAAACTACTTGAAATAATAAACAGCTTTAGAAAATTTGCAGGATATAAAATAATCCCACATAAATCCCTGGCATTTCGGTATATTACTAACAAAGCCCAACTTCAAGAGACATAAAAAAAATTCCATTTAAAGTTTTTGTAGACATTATAAATTATTTGGGACCCTACCTGTCAAAACATAATTGCAAAATACTTTTCATAGAAATAAAGTCAGGTTTAAATAATTTGAAAAACATCAGTTGGTCATAGGCAGGCTGAGCTAATACAATAAAAATTACAATTCTATCTAAATTAATTTATTTATTCACTATCATACCAATTAAAATAACCAAAATAATTTTATAGAGCTAGGAGAAAATAATAACAAAATTCATCTGGAAAAGCAAAAGGTTCATAATATTAAAGGAATTAATGAAAAGAAATGAGAGGGAAGGTGGTCTAGTAAAGCAGAAATCATCAAAGCAATCTGGTACTGGCTAAGTAATAGAGGGGTAGATCAGGGGAAAAGGTTAAGTAGAGAAGACATTGTAGTTAAGGATTATTGCAATCTATTGTATGATAAACACAAAGACCTGTGTTTCTGGGATAAGACTTCACTATTTGACAAACCTTCTGGGAAAATTGGGCAATAATATGGCAGAAACTGAGCATAAATCAATGTCTGGCACTGTATATCAAAGTAAAGTCCAAATGTGTACATGATTTACTTATGAAGGCTAATACTATAAAAAAATTAGAGGAGCAAGGAATAGTTTATCTGGCAAATTTATGCAAAATGCAAAAATTTTTGGTCAAACAAGAGATAGAGAACAGTATGAAATGCAAAATGGCTAATTTTAATTACATTAAGTCGAATAGATTTTGTACAAATGAAAGCAATGCAACCAAGATTAGGAGGGTAGGACAAAACTGGGAAAGAAGTTTTACAACTAGTGTCTCTATTGAAGGTCTAATCTGTACAATATATTCAGAAATGTGGCAAATTTGCAAGAATACAAGTCATTCTGTAATTGATAAATGATCAATGGAAATGAACAGGAAATTTTCAGAGGCAGAAATTAAAACTATCTATAGTTATATTTAAAAAATGTTCCAAATTACTATTGAATAGAGAGATGCAAATTGAAACAACTTTGACATACCACATCATACCTATGATATTTACTAATATGACAAAGCAGAAAAATTATAAATGTTGGAGAAGATGTGGAAAAGTTGGAACACTAATTCATTGTTGATGGAGTTGTGAACTGATCCATCAAGATGTGCATACCCTTTGATTAGGCAATACTATTTTTAGGGCTGTATACCAAAGACATCTTAAAAATTGGAAAAGGACCCACATGTGTAAAAATATTCATATCAGTTCCTTCCATGGTGGCCAAGAACCAGAAATTGAGGAGATGATGCCCTTGAGGTAGGGAATGACTGAATAAGTTGTGGTATATGAATGTAATGGAATACTATTGTGCTATAAGCAATGATGAACAGGCAAACTTGAGAAAACCCTGGAAAGACTTATATGAAATGAACAGAACCAGCAGAATACTGCACACAGGAACAGTCACAGTGTGTTATGGATAACTTAGGTAAGCTTAGCCCTTCTCAGCAATGCAGGAACATAAAACAATTCCGAAGTACTCATGATCCAGAAAAAGAACTATGGAATCTGAGTACAGAGCATAGTAGACTCTTTTATTTTTTGTTTTGTTTTGTTGTTTTTCTCTTGGTTCCTCTTATTTGTTCTGGATTTTCTATACAACATGACTCATGGGAAAGTATGTTTAATGGGAATGTATGTGTAGAACCTATTGAGATTGCATACTGTCTTGACAAGGGAGCAGGGCAGGCAGGGTGAGAAAATTTAGAATTTATGGAAGTGAATGTTGAAAATTAGAAATAAATTAACTTTACAAAATGAAAAAAAATAAAAGAAGAGAAGATACAGAACAAAAATGTTTTTGGGAAAAATAAAATATCAAACAAAAAATAACAGTCAAATTATTTTATAAAAAAAATGTATCAATATTGTATTCATTGGTGAAATTCTTTTATAGTACTATTTGTTTTCTTTGTGGTTTCCTATTTAAAAGTGTTGAGTTGTTAGCACTTCAGGGCTTGAACCTACTTAATAATTCCTTTAATCTTTTTTCTTCCATGCATCCCCTTGAGAGTTAATAGAGTCTGGGTACAGTGACAAGATGGTAGAGTAAAAGTAGGGACTTGCTCCCCCAAATCCATACAAATACCTATAAAATGACTGTGAACAAATTCTAGAGCAGCAGAATGCACAAAATGAAAGAGTGAAACAAATTTCCATCCCAAGACAGCCTGATATGTTGATAGGAAAGGTTTGTGGCATCATTCAGGGAGTAGAGTGCAGTCCTGCATGGGTTGCGCCAGCACAGATGGACCCAGAGCAGGCCTCAGGGAACTGAGTCAGAGGAAGAGGTGAGAGAGAATTAGTAAACCTTACTCTCGCCAGATTTGGCTTCAGGAGGGAATAACACACACAATCGATATGTCTTACTTTACAGGAATGTAGGTAGGAAGGGGATAAGAAAGGGGGTATGATAAAAAAGAAGTCCAAAGGGAGTCGGAGGTCATTAGAAGCCACCATTTTTAAGGAGGGACAGGGTCTAAGGGAAGTGTAAAGCAAATGAGGGGAGGGGTGGTGGAATAGGATGGAGGAAAATATTATTAGCTTTTCACAACATGACTTTTTTATTTTTACATTTTTTTCAGTCTTTATTAATTTGTTTGTTTACTTTTAGTTTACAAGATTCAGTTCCACAATCCTTCGAGTTTCAAATTATCTCCTCCCTGACTTCCCTCCCACCATGGAGGCATAGTATAGCATCTGCAAACACTTTCACATTAGACATTAATCAAGTTATAAAGAAGGGTTGTATCAGATGGAATGAACAATGAGAAAGAGGAAACAAGACCAAACAAGAAAAAGAGAGCAGGGAGTTTGCTTCAATCTGCATTCAAACTGTTCTCTCTAGTTCTTTCTCTGAATGTAGACATCTCTCTCCATCATAAGTCTTTTGGAGTTGACTTATAACCCTGCATTGCTGAGAAGAGCCCGGTGTATCAAAGTTGGTCATCACACATACACTGTGTCTGTAGTTGTGTACAAATTTTTCCTGGTTCTCCTTTTCTCGCTCAACAACAATTTGATAAGCCTCTTCAGGTAAATAGGAAGTCAGTCTGCTCCTCATTTCTGATAGCACAATAGTATTCCATTACATTCACATACCACAACTTTTTTAGCCATTCCCCAATTGATGGGCATCCCCTTAATTTGCAATTCTTTGCCACCACATAAAGAGCTGTTGTAAATATTTTTGTACATATGGGTCTTCTTCCCACTTCTATGATCTCTTTGAGATACAACCCTAGAAGTGGTATTGCTGGGTCAAAGGGATGAAATTATTTATAGTTTTTTGGGCATAGTTCCAGATTGCTCTCCAGAATGGGTGAATCAGTTCATAACTCCACCAACAATGCATTAGTGTTCCAATTTGTTCGTATCTTCTTGAGCATTTGTCATTTTCTTGTTTTGTCATCTTAGCCAATCTGACTGGTGAGATGTGGTACCACAGAATTGTTTTGATTTGCATTTCTCTAATCAATAGTGATTTAGAGCATTTTTTCATATGCTTATAGATATCTTTAATTTCTTCCCCTGAAAACTGCCTGTTTAATTCCTTTGACCATTTATCAATTGGGGAATGATTTGTATTCTTATATATTTGACTGAATTCTCTGTATGTTTTAGAAATGAGGCCTTTATCAGAGATATTGGTTATAAAAATTCTTTCCCAATTTTCTACTTTCCTACTAATCTTGGTTACATTGGCTTTGTTTGTACAGAAGCATTTAAATTTAATATAATAAAAATTATCCATTCTGCATTTTGTACTGCTCTCTAATTCTTGTTTGGTCATAAAGTCTTCCCCTCTCCCATAAATTTGACGGGTTAACAATTCCTTGTTTTCCGAGATTGCTTATAGTATCAGCCTTTATACCTAGATGATGCACCCATTTAGACTTGACATTGGTATATGGTGTTAGATAATGAACTATGCCCAGTTTCTGCCATACTATCTTATAGTTTTCCCAGCAGTATTTGTCAAATAGTGAGTTCTTATCTCCCAAACTGGGTTTATCAAACAGTATATTACTATAAACATTAACTTCTGAGTCTCATGTAGCCATTCTATTCCATTGATGCACCGCTGTATTCCTCAGTCAGTACCAAGTAGTTTTTATGACTGCTGCTTTATAATACAGACTAAAATCTGGTATAGCTAGGCCACCTACCTTAGCATTCCTTTTCATTAATTCCCTTGATTCTGGAACTTTTGTTCTTCCAAATGAATTTTGTTGCTATTTTTCTAGGTCTATAAAGTAATTTTTTGGTAAATTGATTGGTATGGCAATCTTTTTGGTATAGAATTGGTATAGAAATCTTTTAGCCAAGCCCAGCCCTGCCAGAGCCCAAGGTTTTAGCCTGAGGGCTGATAAAACCATCCTGGCTGGAGGGACTTCAGATCACCAACAGCTATGGGGGTTTCCAGAATTATCAACCCATAGAGCCTAAGGACAAAGTGAAATGTCAGTGCAGTTTGGACTTTGGGACCTAGGAGTTAAGGAGTGTGGTTTGCTGTTTTTCCCCTGGTGGGAGAAATGGATGAGGCATGGCAGATGTACAGCAGCAGCAACATGGCTCCTTCAGAGCTCATGATCTGCAGATTGTAGGGGGACCTAGCAAGCATCCTGAGGGAGAATCATGCTTGATTTACCCTGCTTGGATCTGGATTATGGTTTATGGTGGAGGCCCTGGGGTGCTTGACCAGTTTGCCAGAGTGTATGAAAGCTTCAGAGAAGGCACCCAAATAATAGCTACAGCAGCTATTAAAACACCAGCGATTTGGGAAAATGCTCCCCGCTCTGGTAGCAGAGTTCTACTTTAGCAAAAAGGTCAAAAGTCATGTAACTGAGTGGCAAAATGAGCAAACAAGGGAAGCAAGGCAAGCACATTGGTCTGACTTAGGATTCCTTTTTTGGGGGACAAAAAGGTTTGGGCAATAGAACAGGAGGAAGACAATGAAGTCAAAACTCCTGCACCAGAAGCTGCTTTACAGAATAAGAATAAGCTGCCTACAGGCAATGGAATAACTTAAGAAGGATTTTGAAAACCAGATAAGAGAAGTGGAGGAGGAATTGGGACAAGAAATGAGAATTATGCAAGAAAATTATAAACTGAGAGTCAACTACCTGCCTTAAATAAATAACACCTTAAAAAAATGGACCAACTCAAATGGCAGGAGAGGCTCAAAAAGCCAGTGAGGAGAAGAATGTCAAAAAAATCCAAATTTGGCAGATGGAAAAAAGAATCTAAAAAGCTCACTGAAGAGAGTCATTACTTCAGAATTAGACTGGAGCAAATGGAAGCTGGTGACTTTATGAGAAATCGAGATACTATTACACAGATCCAAGCAGGCAAAGAAATGGAAGGCAATGCAAAAGGTCTCAGTGGAGGAACCACTGACCTGGAAAATAGATCCAGGAGAGATGATTTAAAAATTTTTCCACTACCGGAAAGCCATGATCAAGGAATGAAACTAGAAATCACCCTCCAGGAGATTCTCAGGGAAACTTGCCCTGGTTTTTTAAAACCAGAGGGCAAAATGGAGGTTGAAGGAATCCACCAATCACACCTGGAAAAGATGCAAAGGGTAAAAATCCTTGGAATGTTTTAGCCAGTTTCTGGACTTCCCAGATCAAGGAGAAAATATTACAAGCAGCCAGAAAGAAACAATTTGGATACTTTGGAAACACAGTCAGGGTAACACAGGATCTGAACCTTCTACACTGAGGGATCTAAGGGATTAGAATGTGATATTCATGAGGTCAAAGAAGCTGGGATTGACACCAAGAATCACCTACCCAGCACAGCTGAGTATCATGTTTCAGGGGAAACTTTGGCTATTCGATGGAATAGAGAACTTTCAAGGAGTCTTGACAACAAAACCAGAGATGAATAAAAAATTTGACATTCAAATACAGGAAGCAATAGAAGCATGAGAAGGAAAACAGGGAAAAGAAATCATAAGGAACTTATCAAAGTTGAACTACTTAAATCCCTACATGGAAAAACGATAATTGTAATTTATGAAACTTTTCTCAGTATGGGAATAGTTGAAGGGAAAAGGAATGTATAAATATATGTATATGTATGGGAATAGTTGAAGGGAATAGAAATGTATATATATATATATGCATATATATACACATTTGTATAATGCATATATGTCTATTAGGGTATACGTGCGTATGTATACATAAGTATGTGTGTATATGTGTACAGGTATACATAGACAGGGTACAGGACGAAGGATGATAATTAAAAGGTGAAATTAAGAGGTGAGAGAGGAATAAAATGAGAGGAGAGGGGGAGAGATAGACTGGGGTAAACTATTTCATATGGAAGAGGCAAAGGAAAACTGTTACAGTGGAGGGGAAGAATAGGAAGGCAAAAAAAGAGTATGAATCAACCTTATTCTCAATGAATTTGGCTTAGGGAGGGAATGATATACACACTAAATAGTTTCACCCTACAGGATAGTAGGGGGAAGGAGATGAGAGGGGGGATGATGGAAGGGAGATCAGGGGGGGAGAGAGAAGTTGGAAGCACCCACTTATGAAAAGGGACAGGATCAAAGAAGAGATTAAACAAGATAGGATGGAAGGAAATAAAGTCAGTCTTTCACAATATATCCAAAATGGAAATGTTTTGCATAGCTACACATGTATCACCTATATTGAATTTATTGTCTTCCCAGCAGAGGTAGGTGATGAGGGAGATAGGGAAATAATCTGGAATTGAAAGGTTTAAAATCAAAAGTTTTAAAAAATATATTTTTATCATTATTATTTTACATGTTTCTGGGAAATGTTATACAGAAACTGGAGTATATATATATAATCAGGTTGATTCCCAAATATTTTATAACATCTACAGTAATTTTAAATGGGATTTATCTTTCTATTTCTTGCTGTTGGATTTCATTAGAAATATACAGGAATCAGAGATTTATGTTGATTTATTTTATATCCTGCAACTTTGCCAAATTTATTTATTGTCTCACGTTTTTTTTTAATTGATTCTCTAAGTACATCATCGTATCATCTGCAAAGAGTGATAGCTTGGTGTATTCTTTGCCTAATTTGGTTACTCTGACTTCTTTTTCTTCTCCAGTTGCTACTGCTAACATTTCTAGCACCGGATTGAATAAGGGGGAGATAGTGGACACACTTGTTTCATCCCTGATCTTATTGGAAATATTTCTAGCTTATCCCCTTGCTATATAATACTTGCTGATGACTTTAAATAGATGCTACCTATTATTTTAAGGAAGGCTCCATTCATTCCTATACTTTTTAGTGTTTTTAATAGAAATGGATGTTGTATTTTTTCAAAAGCCTTTTCTGCATCTATTGAGATAATCATGTGGTTTCTGTTAGTTTTATTGTTGATATGATCAATTATACTGATGGTTTTCCTAATATTAAACCATCCTTGCATTGCTGGAATAAATCCTACCTCATCAAAGTGTATTATTCTTGTGATAAGTTGCTGTAGTATTTTTGCTAATATTTCATTTCAAATTTTTCCCTCTGTGTTCATGAGGGTAATTGGTCTATAATTTTCTTTTTCCTTTTTATCTCTTCCTGATTTAGGTATCAGCATAGTATTTGTGTCATCAAAAGAATTCTATAGGAGTCCTTCTTCACTATTTTTCCTAAATATAAATATAAATATATATATATGTCTGTATATGAGGGTATATGGGCATATGAATACATATGTGAATGTGTTTATATGGTATACATAGATAGAAGGCACAGTACCAATTTAACAGGTAGGGATGATACTTAAAAGGTGAAATTAAGAGGTGAGAGGAATATAATGAGAGGAGATGGGGAGAGACAGATTGGGGTAAACTATATCATACAGAAGAGGCAAGGGAAAATGGTTACAATGGAGGGGAAGAATAGGAAGGCAAAAGGGAATGGGTCAACCTTATTCCCATTGAATTTGGCTTCAGGAGGGAGTGAAATACACACTAAATAAGGTATCTCACCCTCCAGGACAATAGAGGGGGAAGGGGATGAGAGGGGGGATGATAGAAGGGAGGGTGAGCTGGGGGGGGGAGGGAAGTTGGAAGCACTCACTTTTGAAAATAGATGGAATCAAAGTGGATAATAGAACAAGTGGGAGGTGGGATAGGAGGGAGGGAAATATAGTCAGTCTTTTACAATATATCTACTATGTTATTGTTTTGCATTAGCCACACATGTACAACCTATACTGAACTGCGTATCTTCCCAGTAAGAGTGGGTGACAAGGAAGGAAGGGAATGAATCTGGAATTGAAAGTTTTAAAATCAAATATTCAAATATATATACATTTATGTACATACATATGTGTGTTTATATATGTTCATATATATATACTATTATTAATACCATCTTACATGTAATTGGGAAATAAGATATACAGGCACTGAGGCATAGAGATCCACTGGAAAAGTAGAAAGGGATATGGGAGAAAATATGGGAGAACAGATTGGCGGAGGGGATATCCTGTGGGACTGCTGTTTTGGAGCATCTCTCTAATCAATAGTGATTCAGAGAATTTTCAAATGACTAAAGATAGCTTTAATTTCTTACTCTGAAACTGCCTGTTATTATCCTTTGGCCACCATTTATCAGTTGATGAATGACTTATAGTCTTTAAAATTTTACTCAATTCTCTATATATTTTGGAAATGAGGCCCTTATCAGAGACACTGGTTACAAGAATTCTTTCTCAAATTTCTGCTTATTTATCAAAAAGCTTTCAAATTTAATGTAATTAAAATTATCCATTATGCATTTCATAAAGCTTTCTAAGTCTCATTTGGTCATAAATTCCTTCATTCTCCATAAATATGAGAGATAAACTATTCCTAATTTTTTTATAGTATCAACCTTTATATCTAAATCATGTACCATTTGAGCATTATTTTGGTATATAGTGTAAGATATTGTTCTATGCCCAGTAACTGTCATACTATTTTCCATTTTTCCCACCAATTTTTGTCAAATAGTGAGTTCTTATCCCAGAAACTGGAGTCTGTGTTTAAAAAATAGTAGATTAATATAGTAAGTTTCTACTGTTTCTTGTGTACCTAACCTATTCACTCTATTTTTTAGCCAGTACCAAGTAGTTTTGATGATTGCTATCTTATAAAACAATTTAAGATCTTGTATGGCTAGGTCATCTTCCCTAGCATTTCTTTTCACTAATACTCCTGATATTCTGGACATTTAATTATTCCAGATGATTTTTTTGCTATTTTTTCTAGCTGAATAAAATAATATTTTGGTAGTTTGCATAGTATGGCATTGAATAAGTAAATTAATTTAGGTAAAGTCAATTTATTATGTTAGCTCAGCCTACCTTTGAGCAATTGATGATTTTACAAATATTTAGATATAACTTTATTGGTGTGAAATTTTTTTTTATAATTGTGTTCACATAGTTCCTGGGTTTGTTTTGTCAGGTAGACACCCAAATATTTTATCATGTCTATAGTAACTTTAAAAGGAATTTCTCTTTTATCTCTTGCAGTTGGGCATATAAGTAATATACATAACTACCAATGTTTTACATGTGTTTATTTTAGATACTGCAACTTTGCTAATGTTGTTTATTATTTCAATTATTTTTTTTACTTTATTCTCTAAGATTCTCTAAGTATACCATAATATCATCTTCAAAGAATGATAGCTTAGTTTCTTCTATGCCTGTTCTCATTGCTTCAATTTCTCTTTCTTCTCTTATTGCTAGAGCTAACATTTATAGTACCATATTGAATAAGAGTGGTGTTAATGGATATCCTTGTTTCAACTCTGACCTAATTGGAACTGCTTGTAGTTTATACCTTTTACATATAATGCTTGCTTTAAAGTTTTAGGTAGAGCTACTTATCATTTTAAGGAAGATTCCATTTATTCCTATACTCTGTAGTGTTTTTAATCAGAATGAGTTTTTAATTTGGTCAAAAGCTTTTTCTGCCTCTATTCAGATAATCATTTGGTTTCTGTTAGATTTGTTGTTGATATGATCAATTACGCTGATAGTTTGACTTATATTGAACTAGTTCTCCATTCCTGCTAAAAATATTACCTGATCATAGTGTATTATTCTCATGATTAGTTGCTGTAATCTTTTTTCTAGTATTTTAGTTAAAAATGTTGCATTTATATTCATAAGAGAAATTGCTGTTTAGTTTTCTTTCTCTGTTTTAGTTCTTCCCTGTTTAGGTATCAGTACCATATTTGTATTATAAAAAGAATTTGTTAGAAATACTATTCTGTTAATTTTCCCAAATAGTCTAATGGGAATTAATTTTTCAAATGTCTGATAAAATTTAGCTTGTAAATCCATCGGGCCCTGGAGAATTTTTTCCTATACAGTAAATTGATGGTTTGCTCAATTTCTTTTAATTGAAATGGGGTTATTTAAGTATTTGACTTCCTCTTTTATTGATCTGGGCAATTTGTATTTTTGTACATATTCACCCAATTCAGTAATATTATTAAATTTATTTGCATAGAGTTAGGCAAAATGCTTTCTAATAATTGTTTTAATTTCCTCTTCATTGGTGGTGAATTCACCCTTTTCATTTTTGGTACTTGTAATTTTGTTTTCTTCTTTCTTTTTTAAATTTTTTGGTCTGTATTAATTTGTTTCTTTACTTTTAGTTTACAACATTCATTTCCACAATTCCTTTACTTTCAAATTTTCTCTCCCTCCCGCCCCCATGACATAATAAAATCAGGTATAGGATCTGCAAATAATTTCACATTACACATTAGTCAGGTTATATAGAAGGATTGTAGCATATGGAATGAACAATGGGAAAGAGGAAACAAAACCAGACAAGAAAAAAAATGGGTAGTTTGCTTCAATCTGGATTCAAACTCAGTTCTTTCTAGTTCTTTCTCTGAATGTAGACATCTCTCTCCATCACGAGTCTTTTGGGGTTGACTTATAACCCTGCATTGCTGAGAAGAGTCCAGTCTATCAAAATTGGTCATCACACATATGTTGTGTGTGTAATTGTGTACAAATTTATCCTGGTTCTATTCATTTCACTCAGCATCAGTTCATATAAGCCTTCAGGTAAATATGAAGTCCATCTGCTCCTCGTTTTTTATAGCACAATAGTATTCCTTTGCATTCATATACCACAACTTGTTCAGACATTCCCCAACTGATGGGCACCACCTTAATTTCTAATTCTTTGCCACCACAAAAAGAGCTACTATAAATATTTTTGTACATCTGGGTCTTCCTCCCACTTCTATGATCTCTTTGTAATAGAAGCTTAGAAGTGGTATTGCTTGGTGAAAGGGTATTAAATTATTTATAGCCTTTTGGGCATAATTTCAGATTTCTCTCCAGAATGGTTGGATCAGTTCATAACTCCACCATCAATACATTAGTGTTTCAGTTTTTCCACATTCTTTTTTTTCCACATCCAGCATTTATCATTTTCCTGTTTTGTCATATTAGCCAATCTGACTAGTGAAATATGGTGCCTCAGAGTTGTTTTGATTTGCATTTCTCTAATCAATAGTGATTTAGAGCATTTTCACATGCTTATAGATATCTTTAATTTCTTCCTCTGAAAACTTCCTTTTCATGTCCTTTGACAATTTATGAATTGGGGGAATAACTAGTATTCTTATAGATTTGACTCAGTTCTCTGTATATTTTAGAAATGACTCCTTTATCAGAGACATAGGTTGTAAAAATTCTTTCCCAATTTTCCACTTCCCTCCTAATCTTGGTTACATTGGCTTTGTTTGTACAGAAGCTTTTCAATTCAATGTAATCAACATTATCCATTTTGCATTTTATAATGCTTGTTAGGTTTATAATTTTTTTTCATAAAACCTGCTCTTAGTTTTTATTGTATTTCAATAGTTTTCTTAATTCCAGTTTTATTAATCTCTCCTTTGGTTTTCTGTATTTGTAATTAGATATTTAATTGGAGATTTTAAATTCATTTTTTTCTAGCTATTTTAGTTGCACACCCAATTCATTGATCTCCTCTTTCTCTATTTTACTCATGTAAGCATTTAGAGACATAAAATTTCACTTAGGACTACTTTTGCCACACCCCACAGTATTTTGTATGTTATGTCTTTATATCCATTCTCTTGGCTAAAGTTATTGATTTTTTTTGTGTGATTTGTTGTTTCATCGAATCATTCTTTAGGTTTAGATTATTGAACTTTCAATTAATTTTTAGCCCATCTTTCCATGACCCTTTGTTACCTGTAAATTTTATTGCATTATGATTTGAAAAAGATGAATTTACTCTTTCTGCCTTTCTGCACTGTATTGTGAGGTTATGTCTTAGTACATGGTCAGTTTTTGTGTTGGTGCCATGCATTGCTGAAATAAAGGTATATTCCTTTTAATCACCATTAATTTTTCTACAGAACTCAACCATATCTAACTTTTATAAAATTCTATTCACCTTCTTACTTCTTTCTTATTAATTTTGAGGTTATATTTATCTAGCTCAGAGGGGGCATTGCAAGGTGCCCAACTACTATAATTCTGTTTTATATATCTTCCTGTAAGACCCTTAACTTCTCCAAGAATTTGGATTCTATACCACTTGGTGCATATATGTTTAGTAATGATATTATTTTATTTTCCATGGTACTTTTGAGCAGTGTATAGTTTCCTTCCACATATCTTTTAATCAGATCTATTTTTGGTTTGGCTATGTCTGAGATCCCTTTACTTCTTAGGTCATTAATATCATCCTACCTACCACACAGATTTCTTTTGAAAACCTTTGAAAATCTTACACAGTTTTTCTTCTTTATTAGTTTAAAGATTAAAAAAAGAAGACATCCATTGCTGTTTGAAAAAAAATATACATATATAGTAGCAGTCAACAACACTTCAGATTCACAATAAACCTTGCTTTCTTTATTTTATCTGTTTCCTTGTCTAACTTTGAAGAAATTATTTTCTTCAGTGACCTTTGGATTTTTTTTTTCCATCTGACCAATTCTGCTTTTTTAGCCATTCTTCTCCTCATTGGCTTTTTGGACCTCTTTTGGCATTCGAGGTAGTCCATTTTTTAAGGTGTTATTTTCTTCAGTAAGGCTGTTGACTCAATTTTTAAATGATTTTCTTGCATCATTCTCATTTCTCTTCCAAATTTTTCCTCTAATTCTCTTACTTGATTTTCACTATGATCCTTGAGCTCCTGCATTTTTTGTTTTTTGAATTTTTTTTTTTTTGCCTCGGTAGAACAATGCTTCCAGAGTGGAGAGTGTTGTGTTCCAAATTTCTGGGCTTTTGCAAAGCTGTTTTCAGAGCTTCTCCCAGGCACCTGCCTCAGAACTGTTAGGAGGACTTCCTCTCCACAGCCTCAACAAGCTCTGTCACACCAGCGCACCTCACCCCAGTACTACCACCCAAGACTGAGACCCAGACCCAAGCAGAGCACTCTGCCTCAGTGCCAGCAAACAGATTCCTGAAATTGCCCTCTGTACAGTCACTTGGTCCCCCTATGGGAGCCTGGAACCAGAATCAGTCTCAGAGACAGCAGTTGCATCTGCAGCAACTTCTGCCTCCCTGGGGTCAGGGGCTGGACCATGCTCTTCTCTCACCCAGGATCAACAGGCTTCCCCACTGACCTTTTACTTTCTCTTTGTCATTTATGGTTTAAGATGTCTGGAAACAGCCACAGCTGCCAGTGATTCACCCTCCTGAAGTCTTCTCTGGACAGTCTGTGCCTGTGGTCTGGGCCAGCCATGGTTCACTTGGGGCTCTGTTCCACTCCCAGCTCTCTGTGATAGACCATTGCTATTGACCTGCCATGATGCTTTCAGAGGGAGATTTGTTTCTCTGAGTCACTTTCTGCGTTCTGCTGTTATAAAATTTATTTAGAGCCATGTTTTACAGGTATTGGAGGTGGTTGCAGCAGTAATTCAAGTAAGTTTCTACTTTTACTTTGCCACCTTGTCTCTGACTCCAGACAAAGCTATTTTCAAACACCTTTGGATGATAGAATCAATGGCGTTTTCAAGCTGTAAAGGAACCTTTTATGAAACATCTTGTCCATTTTACTGGTTTGGTAACTGAGACTCAAGATCATCCAGGTCATGATTAACTTTATAAGCTAATATACTTTGCAGGATTATTTATAAGACCAAGCAATATAACATTTATAAAATAATTATAGCAATCTTCTTTCACCTCTAGCCACATAGCTATTCTAAATCAAAGACAGAAATTCCCAGTTAGATCTGTGTTATCATAGATGTGAATATTCCTTCCAAAAGTGCAAATTGCCTCCCACCGATTCATGTCCATGTGCTGTGACTTTCATCTGTGCTCTCTTGGTAGATCCCTATGAGACTTTACCGAACATGCTAAGGGCCTTCCTCATTTTATCTTGATGTCATGTGAATAATGGTGGAGCACTGAAACATTCCAACTTTCACTCCCACCATGTCACCAAACTATTTTCTTTTTCACTATTAAGTTGTTTTGATGATTTCCCCATGATAATTATGACAAAAAGGTACAAGATTTTCAGTAACATATTATAATTAATTTGTGATTTTTCTAGAACAAACTCTGAATACATTTTTAATATGGTGATACTTCTACATATAAGGCATATTGTGCATTTATTTATTAATTTACATAAGCTTGGAATACATCCATGATCCTCAGTCATTCCACAGTACACAGGTTGAGCACTGATGGATGAGTGATTTCTAAAATTGTTTCCACATCTTAATTCAAAATGTTCTGTGTAAATCTTATAAACAAAGGGTGATTAGGGTTAGAGATGTGGGCAAAAATTTATTCTGCATACTACTTTACAGTTGTCCTGCTTTTTCCCTCAATCTACCTCCCCAGATTGGTATTGGATTATTTACTGTTCCTTAAATCCCATAGTAGCTTCATTACAAAAACTTAGAGCTGCAGAGTAGGGTAACATGGAGGCCCCTAAAGTTCTACAAATAAAGAGTTATTACCTCAGCCACTGTATTTCCAGGTGTTAATTAGTTTTAATTTTTCTTAACTTTCCACTGCCTTGGATTTATTTTTTTTAAGTTCCCTTTCTACCATCATTGAATTAAAAGATTTATTTTCAAGGCTGTTGTTTAGAAATGAGTGAACTGTATATATTTAAAGTCCAAAGTTATTATTTGCACTAATTCTGCCCTGAGAAGGTATGTATTTAGATGCTGAAGCTGTTTGATCATATTAAATCAATATATTTTTCACTTGATTATTGTTTTGTGTTTGTCATAAAAATTGAAGGAAGGAAAATAATTTTCTCTGCTGAAGCATAAAACGAATTAGACATAATAGCACATAAAGAACAAACCATAATCACACTCTTGAAAGCTAAAGTATTTTACGGGCTATGCCACCATTAAGAAGACAGTCACAACATTTTAAACCTGGGCCAGTCCTTTCAGATGATTGCATTATGTGATATTGGGGCTGATATTTAAATGAAATTGTAGAGTTACGATCTGAGATTTATCTTGCATGGCTTTGTGCTAGTTCGTTTCTTCAGCTTTGTAATTTGTAAACAGTGTTCTATGTTTTAGAAATTTATTTTACTTGATAGTCTTATTTATTCATCTTAACAGTTTTCTTTTTTTTTTTTGGTGGTTTACTTAAACTCTGTGATTGGTTTTTTTCTTCATTTGGAAGGGGGTATTTATGAACTTTTTTTTTTTTTTTTGCTTTTTGGAGGGCAATAGGGTTTAAGCAGCTTGCCCAAGGTCACATGGCTAGTTTTTTTGTGTTAAGTGTCTGGGGCCAGATGCAAACTCAGGTCCTCCTAACTCTGTGGGCTGGCACTCTACTCACTGTGCCACCAACCCCTCCCAACATTAATATTTTTTAAAGCTATAGGTTTGTGGTCAAGTATTTGCATAAATTGCAAATTTATATCAGGGATGTCACCTTTGGCGTTTTACTTTTATTTGGAAGAGGTTAGGTGTCACTATGATAACAGCACTGGACTTGGAGTCCAGAAGACCTGAGTTGTTCAGATACTTACTAGCATTATGACTCAAGGCAAGACACTTGACCTCTTCCTGCCCCATTTTCTTTTCTTTTTTAAGCTTTATTTTAGAATTCATTTATTTATTTTTAGTTTTCAAAAGTCATTTCCACAAGATTTGACTTTTAAATTTTCTCCGCATCTCTCCCATACCATCAAGCCCAAGATGGGAAGCATAATATTTACTCTTTCCCTCAGTCTGCCCTCTCAAATACCCGCCCACATACCTCCACTTACCTCATTTCCCCTTACTTTCTTATTGCCCATATATCTTATTTCCCAGTTGCATGTAACAACATTTTTAAACATTTCTTTTTAAAACTTTGAGTTCCAGATTCTCACCCTTCTTCCCTCTTCACCCACCTCCACTGGAGGACAAGCAATTCACTATAGTTTATACATGTGTAGTGATCCAAACTTTCCCAGAGTAGTCATGTTGTGAAGGTCTAACCTCCCCTTGGGCAACCTGGTAGTTCCTATCCCCATGAGCTCACCACAATGGTGCCATTTGTGCCAATGTGGCTACATGGTTGTCCTTAGCTCTACTAAGCCTCAGAAATTTGGAACTCAAGTAATCTATCAATCTCAAATTTTTCCTTTAGTAGGTATTACACATTATGACAAAATCTTACCAAGTTTAATTTTTAGAGAGTATTTAACATTATGCTGAGAAATTTAACAACTCAGAACTTAATTTTAAAATAACATAAAAGCACCTTGAGCTCCTATGCATTTAATTAATATGAAATAGATACTTATAATTATAGTTCTTTGACAATAAACTATTTTACACCATCTTTTCTGCTTTTACAAAGTAGCAAATCACTGTGCATCAGTAAAATATTGCAGGTAAATTAACTTTTTTTAAAAAAGGAAAATATGTTTATTTATTCTTGTGCATGTAACATAGTTTCACAGCTAATATAAATACTGAATTCTTTGCTGACTGAAGAACAAAAATAATGTGATCAGCCTTACATGATATGATTATTCAGGAGCAGAGTTGGGAATCACAACAGATTTCTAAGTCACTACTTTTGTGTAAATGAAATGAACCTGCCTCGCTAAACATAAGCTACAGTGTCAGGTTTTAGTAGGGGAGCTTGGAATATACATCCATGTATCAGGATTCAGAAGTAACTACTGTCAGATCAGGATAAGCTTTGATTCACTAAACTTTATTCAAATATCAAGTTTTATATTTTCTGGAATCTTTTGTTTTTGTTTTGTTTTGTTTTTTTGGTTTTTGGGGGGCAATTGGGATTAAGTGACTTGCCCAAGGTCACATCACTAGGTGTGTGTGTGTGTGTGTGTGTGTGTGTGTGTGTGTGTGTGTGTGTG
>NW_027185653.1:9520440-9545623 GCF_028583685.1 Petaurus breviceps papuanus
TGTGTGTGTGTGTGTGTGTGTGTGTGTGTGTGTGTGTGTGTGTGTGTTTGTGTTAAGTGTCTGAGGCCGGATTTGAACTCAGGTCCTCCTGACTTCAGGGCTGGTGCACTATTCACTGCACCACCTAGCCACATAGTTAGGGAATCTTTAACAGAGTGACTACCTTCTAGTGTTCGAATTTCTACCACTTATCATTTTCTTGTTTTGTCATCTTAGCCAATTTAACCAGTGAGATGTGGTGCCTCAGAGTTGTGATTTGCATTTCTCTAATCAATAGTGATTTAGAGCATTTTATATGCTTACAGATATCTTTAATTTCTTCCTCTGAAAACTGCCTGTCCCATATCCTTTGACCATTTATCAAGTGGGGATTGACTTGTATTCTTATAATTTTGACTCAGTTCTCTGTATATTTTAGAAATGAAGCATTAATCAGAGACACAGACTGTAAATTTCTTTTCCCCAATTATCTACTTCCCTCCTAATATTGGTTAAATTTATCTTATTTGTACAAAAAACTATTAAATTTATTGCAATCAACATTATCCATTTTGCCTTTCATAAAGTTTCTATCTCTTCTTTGTTCATAAATTCTTCCCTTCTCCAGATTTCAGAGAAGTAAACCATTCCTTGCTCTTCCAGATTGCTTATATTATCATGCTTTATACCTATATCATTATCCTATTTAGACATTATTTTGGCATATAGCATAAGATATTGGTCCATATCCATTTTCTGCCATATTATTTTCCAGTTTTTCCAGCATTTTTTTTTTTGTCAAATAGTGTGTTATTATCCCTGAAGCTGGGATCTTTGGGTTTAACAAATAGTCGATTACTATAGTCATTGACTGCTGTGTCTCATGTACCTAATCTATTCCATTAATCCACTACTCTGTTTCTCAGCCCGTACCATTTAGTTTTGGTGATTGCTATTTTATAATAAAGATGAAAATCTGGTATGACTAGGCCACCTTCCCTAGCATTTATTTTCTTTAATTCCCTTGATATTCTGGAGATTTTCTCTTTCAGATGATTTTTTTTACTATTTTTCCTAGCTCTATACAATAATTTTTCATGGATTGTTTGATATGACACAAAATAGGGAAACAATTTTAGAAAAAAATCTTGCCATTTTTATTCTATTAGCTTTTCCTATCCATGAGCAATTAATGTGTTTCCAATTATTTGGATCTGACTTCATTTATGTTAAAAAGTTTTTTGTAAAAAAAAAACTGCTTTTTAGTTGTGTTCATATAGGTTCTGGTATTGTTTTGTCAGGGAGTTTCCCAAATATTTTATTGTCTGCAGTAACTTTAAATGGAATTTCTCTTTCTATTTCTTGACTTTGGATTTTCATAGAAATATATAGGAATGCCCAGGATTTTTGAGGGTTTATTGAATATAGTTCAGCTTTGTCAATTTTATTTATTATTTTGAGTATTTTTTTCATTCTCTTTTTATCTAGGATTCTCTAAATATATCATCAAATAATCTGCAAAGAGTAAGTCTCTTCTAATCTCATCTTTTTCTTCTCTTATTTCTATAGCTAACATTTCTAGAACCAAATTGAATGAGGGGTGGTAGTGGACATCATTATTTCACCCCTGTACTTATTAGAAATGCTTCTAGATTATATCCATTACATATAATAGTTGTTGATAGTTTTATAGAAATACTACTTATCATATTAAGAAAAATTTCATTTAGTAATATACTTTCTTAATATTTTAATAGGAATGGGTCTTGTATTTTTTCAAAAGCTTGATATGCATCTTTTGAGATAATCACATAGTTTCAAATAGTTTTGTTGTTGATATGATCAATTACACTGATAGTTTTCCTAATATTGAACCATGTTGGCATTCCTGGACTAAATCCTAACTGATGGAGGTGTTTTATTCTTGTGGAAATTTACTGCAATCTTTTTTTTTATTCTTTTATTATTTTTTTAAAATTAATTTATTTGTTTCCTTTTAGTTTACAGGATTCAATTCCACAATTCCTTGAGTTTCACATGTTGTACCACTCCCATCCCTCCCCTGCCATGGTGGCATATAGTCAAGTATAGGATCTGTAAATGCTTTCACATTATACAGTAGTCAGGTTATAAAGACGGATTGTATCAGATGGAATGAAAAATGGTAAAGAGGACATAAAACCAAACAAGAGAAGGTAAAAGATCAGGCATTTTGCTTCCATCTGGATATACACTCAGTTCTTCCTCTGGATGCACAAATTTCTCTACATCATGAGTCTTTTAGGATTGACTTATATCACTGCATTGCTGAGAAGAGTCCAGTCTATCAAAGTTGGTCATCACACATACGTTGTGTCTGTAATTGTGTACAGATTTCTCCTGGTTCTACTCCTCTTATTCAGCATCAGTTCGTAAACCCTCTCCAGGTAAATATGAAGACTGCCTGCTCCTCATTTCTTATAGCACAATACTATTCCATAACATGCATATACCACAACTTGTTCAGCCATTCCCCAATTGATGGGCACCCCCTTAATTTCCAATTCTTTGCCACCACAAAAAGAGCTGCTATAAACATTTTTGTACATCTGGGTCTTCCTCCCACTTCTATGCTCTTTTTGGGATATAACCCTAGGAGTGGTATTGTTGGGTCAAAGGATATGAAAGTATTTATAGCCCTTTGGGGATAATTCTAGATTGCTCTCCAGAAAGGTTGGATAAGTTCACAACTCCACCAGCAATGAATTAGTGTTCCAATTTGCCCACATCCTCTCCAGCATTTGTCATTTTCCTCTTGTCATCTTAGTCAATCTGACTGGTAAGATGTGGTACCTCAGAGTTGTTTTGATTTGCATTTCTCTAATCAGTAAAGAATTAGAGCATTTCTTCATGTGCTTATAGATATCGTTAATTTCTTTCTCTAAAAATTGCCTGTTCATATCCTTTGACCATTTATCAATTGGGGAATGACTTGTATTCTTATAAATTTGACTCAATTCTCTGTATGTTTTAGAAATGAGTGCTTTGTCAGAGATATAGGTTGTAAAGATTCTTTCCTAATTTCCCACCTCCTTCTTAATCTTAGTTACATTGGCTTTGTTTGTACAGAAGCTTTTCAATTTCATGTAGTCAAAATTATCCATTATACATTTTATAATGTTCTCTAATTCTTGTTTAGTCCTAAAGTCTTTCCCTCTCCACAAATCTGAAAGGTAAACTGTTCCTTGTTTTATGAGACTGCTTACATTATGAACCTTAATACCTAGACCATGCACCCATTTAAACTTGATTTTGGTATATAGTGTTAGATAATGGTCTATGCCCAGTTTCTGCCATACTATATTCCAGTTTTCCCAGCAGTTTTTGTCAAATAGTGAGTTCTTATCCCAAAAACCATGGTCTTGGGGTTTATCAAACAATAGACTGCTATAATCATTGACTTCTGACTCTCGTGTGCCTAATCTATTCCATTGATCCACTCTTCTATTCCTCAGCCAGTACCAAGTAGTTTTCATGACTGCTGCTTTATAATAAATATTGAAACCTGTTATAGCTAGTCCACCTTCCCTAGCATTTCTTTTCATTAATTCCCTTGATATTCTGGACCATTTATTCTTACAAATGAATTTTGTTACTATTTTTTCTAGCTTTATAAAGTAGTTTTTTGGTAAATTAATTGGTATAGCATTAAATATATAATTTAATTTAGGTAAAATTGTCATTTTTATTACATTAGCTCGACCCAGCCAGGAGCAATTGATACTTTTCCCATTAGTTAGATCTGATTTCATTAATGTGAAAAGTGTTTTGTAGTTGTGGTCATATAGGTCCTGGGTTTCTTTTGGCAGGTAGATTCCCAAATATTTTATAATGTCTACAGTAACTTTAAATGGGATTTCCTTTTGTATCTCTTGCTGTTGAATTTCATTAGAAATATATAGGAATGCCGAGGATGTATGTGGGTTTATTTTATTTCTTGCAACTTTGCCAAATTTGTTTATTGTCTCAAGTAGGTTTTTACTTGATTCTCTAGCATTCTCTGAGTATGTCATCATATCATCTGCAAAGAATGATAGCTTGGTCTCTTCTTTGCCTAATTTGATTCCTTTGATTTCTTTTTCTTCTCACATTGCTACTGCTAACATTTTTAGTACCAGACTCAATAAGAGGGGTCATAGCGGCCACCCTTGTTTCACCCCTGATCTTATGGGAAATGCTTCTAGCTTCTCCCCATTACATATAATACTTGCTGATAGCTTTAAATAGATGCTACCTATTATTTTAAGGAAGGCTCTGTTTTTAATAGGAATGGATGTTGTATTTTGTCAAAAGCCTTTTCTGCATCTATTGATATGATCGTATCGTTTCTGCTAGTTTTTTTTTATTTTTATTTTTAAGCAATAGGGGTTAAGTAACTTGCTCAAGGTTACAGGGCCAGTTATTTCTGGGTGTGGTGATAATTATCTGAGCCCGAATTTGATTCCCAGGTCTTCCCGACACTGGAGCCAGTGCTCTTACTCACTGAGCCACCTGGCCGCCCCTTCTGCTACTTTTATTGTTGATATGAACAATTATACTGATGGTTTTCCTAATATTAAACCATCCTTGCATCCCTGGAATAAATCCTACCTGACAAAAGTATATTATTCTTTAGATAATTTGCTGTAGTCTTTTTGCTAGTATTTTATTTAGAATTTTTGCACCTATATTCATGAGGAAGATTGGTCTATAGTTTTTTTCTCTGTTTCATATCCTCCTGATTTAGGTATCAGTACCATATTTGTGTCATAAAAAGAATTTGGTAGGACTCCTTGTTCACTAATTTTCCCAAATACTTTGTAGAGTATTGGAATCAATTGTTATTTAAATGTTTGATAGAATTCACTAGTAAATCCATCTGGTGCTGTAGATTTTTTCCTAGGGAGTTGACTGATGGCTTGTTCAATTTCTTTTTCTGAGATGGGTTTATTTAAGTAATTTACTTCCTCTTCAGTTAATCTCGGCAACTTGTATTTTTGTAAAGATTCATCCATTTCGCAAAGATTGTCAAATTTATGAGCATACAATTGGGAAAAATAATTCCTAATTATTGTTTCGATTTCTTCTTCATGGGAAGTAGATTCACACTTCATTTTTGATAATCATAAATTGGTTTTCTTCTTTCTTTTTTTTTATCATATTGACTAAGGGTCTATCAGTTTTGTTGGGATTTTTTCATAAAACTTGCTCTTAGTTTTATTTATTAATTCAATAGTTTTCTTAATTTCAATTTTATTAATCTCTTCTTTGGTTTTCAATATTTCTAATTTAGTATTTAATTGGGGATTTTGAATTTGTTATTTTTCTAGGTTTTTCAATTGCATGCCCAATTCGTTGACCTCCCTTTTCTGTAATTTAATGTATTAGATGGATGCCCTCTCTGCAGTCTCCACATGCTCTGGAA
Organism: Petaurus breviceps papuanus; assembly: GCF_028583685.1. Classification (NCBI taxonomy): domain Eukaryota; kingdom Metazoa; phylum Chordata; class Mammalia; order Diprotodontia; family Petauridae; genus Petaurus; species Petaurus breviceps. Next base: position 9,525,863 of record NW_027185653.1, read on the forward strand.
AGCTGGACACACACCCCAGGACCTCCACCCTAGACTGCAATCTAGATCCAAGAAGAGCAAATCAGGAGCGATTACCCATCCGACTGGTGCTTGGTCCCCCTACACAAACTGCAGGCCAGAAGCTGAAGCTGCCATGTGGCACTGGCTGGCTGTGCCCGCATCTCAGCAGCTCCTTCCCCTGGGGAGGAAAATCCATGCACTCCCACTTACTGGTCCCAAAGTCCAGACTGCAATGACCTCTCACTTTGTCCTTCACATCTGTGTGTTGATAAATCTGGAAATGGCCACAGCTGCTGCTGTTCTGGAGTCCCTCTGGCCAAGGCTGGTCGGGCCCGCCCTGGGGCTAAAGTCTTGGAGTGGGGCTGGGCTCTGCTCCCAGAGTGCTGAGATGGCCGATTCCTGCTGGCTTGCCGGGCTGTCCTCAGTGGGAGGTTAGTTTCTCTGTGTCATTTTGGGTGTTCTGCAGCTCCAAAGTTTGTTTAGAGTCCCCTTTTTACATGTATTGGGGAAGGTGGAAGCTGGAGCGCCCCCCACCCCTGCTCTTTTTTTCATCACACCTTTTCAGTAGACCAATAATTCTTAGATTATCTCTCCTCTATCTATTCTGTTGGTCAGTTGCTTTTTCCAAACAGTTATTTTACATTTTCTTCTAACTTTTCCTTCTTTAGGTTTTGTCTGACTGATTCTTGATATTTCATGGAGTCATTATCTTCAATTTGACCAATTGTAATTTTTTGTATATCATTTTCCTTGGTAAATTTTTGAAATTCCTTTACCATAAATTCAGGTTTTCTTTTTAGGGAATTATTTTCTCCAGTTAGATTTTTTACCTCATTTTCCATTTCACAAATTTTAGTTTATAAGGGGCTTTTTTTTTTCTTTAGTGTATTTTTTTTTCCCTATTTGGCGATTGTAATTTTAAAATAATAAATCAGTTTATCTTCTACCTCTCTAATTTCCTTCTTGAGCTCTTCTAAGAATGCTTTTTGGACTTGAGACCAGTTTATATTCCCTTTTGAGGTTTCAGATGAGGGTATAGAGTCAGTGCTGTGTTCTTCTGAATTTGCTCCTTTTTGCATGCTATAATAGAATACATTTGTTTTTGTTTTTCCAATTTTTTTTATTGTTATTGCCTATTTTAATGGGAATGTAAATTTATATTGTTGCTATTTTTCTAAGATAGTATTCTGTAAGATCTTCCCTGCCTCTAGGCACTTTGATAGTCTTAAGTGTACCTGGAGCCTCTGGTGGGAGGCTTGACTTTCAGGAGATACTTTGTGATTGGGCAGTGGGTGAAGAGGTTTGTTATGTTCTCTGATCTCAGTGAAGGCTATGTAAATCCTGATGTGAGGCTTTGTTTTGGGGCTCACTTTTTAGAAGTGCTGTGTGATTTGAACAGACAAGACTCTGGGCAGCCATTGAGAGCCCCACAGGCTTTGAAAACCCAGATATTGATGCTTCCCTCTCTGGTAACTCTGATTAGGAATGGATGTAATGATTGGAAAGTTGGAGGCCTGTCTGCTTGATCTGTTTGTTTCTCTGTCTTCTTTTAATTTCTGCTTGTAACCTCTGTATACTCTGAAGTCCGGAGTGCTGACTTTTTCCCTGAACTAGGTAAATGATATGTTTGATTGATTAAAGCAATATTGTTAACCCATTTTGAGTTGCTTTCCTTTAGAAAAGCAGATCTAAGAACCTGTGTTGGCAGCCACCCTGGGAATGCTGGGGTGCTTGCTGCTACACCTGTTTCCTAACTTTTAGAGTGGATTTCTCCTTCAGGGGTACAAAGTGCTATGATTCAGATTCCTTATGCTGGGAGCTAGGGTTTTGGTTACAGTTTTTGTGTGCTATGTGTTCTGAGTGTGAAGACTGAGGCCAAGGCCAATACTTTCTGCATTGCCCCAGTGTTACACTGAGGCTCACAGTGTGATTTGTGGGAGAGGGGTGTCTGGCCATTTCAGTATTTTGCCTCTGTGTCTCTGGGCTAGAGTTCATATAAGCTCCATAGCTGGTGTCACTTGTGTCTTCAGATTCTCCTGATTGTGCTAAAGAACACCTGGGGACACCTCAGAAATTAGCAAATGGGGGTGGAACCAAGATGGTGGAGTAGAAGCACGACCTTCCCTTGTCTCCAGCTTCCACCTTCCCCAATCCATGTAAAAAGGGTATTCTAAACAAACTTTGGAGCTGCAGAACCCACAAAATGACACAGAGAAGCTAACCTCCTGCTGAGGACAGCCTGGCAGGCCGGCAGGAATCTGCCAGCACAGTGCTGTGGGAGCTGAACCCAGCCCCACACCGAGGCTTTAGCCCCAGCGCGGGCCTCACCAGCCAGGGCCAGAGGGACTCCAGATCAGCAGCAGCAGTGACAGTTTCCAGATTTATCAACACATAGATATGAAGGACAAAGTAAGAGGCCAGTGCAGTCTGGACTTTGGGACCAGTAAGGGGGAGTGCATGGCTTTTCCTCCCCAGGGCGAGAAGCCATTGAGACGCCAGCACAGCCAACAAGTGCCATGTGGCAGCTTCAGCTCCTGGCCTGCAGAGTGCAGGGGGACCAAGCACCAGTCTGAGGGGTAATCGCTCTTGCTTGAACCTTCTTGGACCTGGATTGCAGTCTAGGGTGGAGGTCCTGGGGTGTGTGACCAGCTTGCTGGAGAGTATGGAGACGTCAGAGAGGGCACCCATCTAATACCTCCAGCAGTTGAGAAAACCCCAGCATTTGGGACGAAAGCTCCCCTGTCTGGTGGCAGAGTCCTGCTGTGGCAAAAAGCCCAAAAGTCAAGTATTTGAATGGCAAAATGAGCAGGCAAAGGAAACAAAGCAGACAAATGATTCCAACATTACACTCCTATTTTGGGGACAAAAAGGAGCAAAGCATGGAACAGGAGGAAAACAGTGAAATCAGAACTCCTGCACCAAAAGCTTCAAAGGAAAATAAATGCCATAGAGGACCTTAAGAAGCAGATAAGAGAAGTGGAGGAAAAATTGGGAAGAGAAATGAGAACAATGCAAGATAATTATGAAATGAGAGTCAACAGCCTGACTGAGGAAAATACGAATTTTCCATATGGAAAAAGAATCTCAAAAGCTCAATGAGGAGAATCATTGCTTCAGAATTAGATTGGAGCAAATGGAAGCTAATGACTTTATGAGAAATCAAGATGTTGTTAAACAGATCCAAACAAATGAAAGAATAGAAGGCAATGTGAAATATCTCATGGGAAAAACCACTGACCTGGAAAATAGATCCAGGAAAGAAAATTTAAAAATTATTGGACTACCTGAAAGCCATGACCAAGTAAGAAACTAGAAATCATCCTCCAGGAAGTTATCAAAGAAAACTGCACTGATGTTTTATTGGCAAGAATCCATCGATCACCTCCTCAAAAAGATCCCAAAAAGAAAACTCCTAAGAATATTATAGCCAGGTTCCAGAATTCCCAGTTGAAGGAGAGAATATTACAAGCAGCCAGGAAGAAACATTTTGAATATTGTGGAAACACAATCAGGATAACTCAGGATCTGGCAACTTCTACACTGAGGGATTGAAGGGCTTGTAATATGATATTCCAAAGGGCAAAGGAGCTGGGATTAAAACCAAAAGTCACCGATCCAGCACAACTGAGCATCATGTTTCAGGGGAAAATATGGTCATTCAGTGGAATAGAGGATTTTCAAGCATTCTTGCTGAAAAAAACAGAGTTGAATAGAAAATTAGATTCAATTCAGATACAAGAAGGAAGAGAAACATGAGAAGGGAAACAGGGAAAAGAAACCATAAGGAACTTCTCAAAGGTGATCTATTAACATTCCTACGTGGAAAAATAATAATTGTAACTTATAAAATTTTTCTCAGTAGTTGAAGGGATTAGAAATATATATGGGTATATGGGCATAGGAATACATATGTGAATGTGTATATATATGTTACAGGTATACATAGAGGGCACAGGACCAATTTAACAGGAAGGGATGATACTTAAAAGGTGAAATTAAGAGGTGAGAGGAATTCAATTAGAGGATAGGGGGAGAGACAGATTAGGGTAAACTATCTCATATAGAAGAGGCAAGGGAATATGTTTACAATGGAGGGGGAAAATAGGAAGGCAAAAGGGAATGGGTCGACTTTATTCCCATTGAATCTGGCTTGAGGAGGGAATGAAATACACACTAAATAGGATCTCTCGCACTCAAGGAGAATAGGGAGGTAAGGGGATGAGAGGGGGGATGATGGAAAGGAGGGCAGGCTGGGGCAGAGAGAAGTTGGAAGCACCCACTTTTCAAAAGGGACAGGATCAAAGTAGAGAATAGAACAAGTTGGAGGTGCGATAGGAGGGAGGGAAATATAGTCAGTCTTTTACAATATATCTACTATGTTATTGTTTTGCATTAGCCACACATGTACAACCTATACTGAACTGCTTATCTTCCCAGTAAGGGTAGGTGACAAGGAAGGAAGGGAATGAATCTGGAATTTAAAGTTTTAAAATAAAATATTCAAATATATATATATATATATATATATATATATATATATATATATACTATCATTAATACCATCTTACATGTAATTGGGAAATAAGATATACAGGCACTGATGCATAGAGATTTACTGGAAAAGTCGAAAGGGGTATGGGAGAGAGCATATTGGAGGAGGGGATATCCTTTGGGACTGCTATTTTGGGGTTGTGGGTAGGGGAAAAACAGGGAGAAAATTTGTAATTCAAAATCTTGCAGAAACGAATGATGTAAATCAGAAGTTAATAAAGCATAAAAAAAGAAATTAAAAAAAATTTTTTTAAAAAGGAACACCTGGGATTCTGATGTTGGAGTTTGCTGGCTCCACCCCACTGGGGTTCCTGTTCTCCTGTTGGTAGGCATAGATGGGGCTTGTTGTGATATGTTCCACCTTCACTCTAGCCTTTGACATAGCCACAGACACTCCCTTCCTCTAAGACTCCCAAGCCTGCCACTGCTTCCACTATTTCAGGATTTTACCCTGGGGCAATTTTCTCTGGATTTTCAGGGTCAGAGGGATGTTAGAGCAGCTAGGGTTCACTGCACCATCTTGGCTCCTGGAAATTCAGGTAGGTGATTTTTATATATCCAGGATATGGGTTGAGAGCCCCAGTAATAACTGTTGCCACAGCCAGTGTCTTTGTGTTTGTGACTTACCCAACTCTGATAGATCCCCTGTCCTGCTGCAAGAGCTTTGCAAATTGCCCCAGTGGTGGGTGAATCAGTTTCTGGTCTCAATTTCTCCTCTATGGTCAGGTCTTGCGTCTGCTCTGGTGCAGCCTCCATACTCTTCACTTTTGGCTCCCCCTTCCCAGCTCTATATGCACAGTTTCCTGGACCAGAAATCTGCCACTCTCTGTCTCCCAATAGATTCTTTCACTTTTAAATCCACTCAGACATACTTTTTGGAGGTTACTGGAGGAATTCATTTCATAGAGGAGTTTAGGTGAGTTCCTGCCATATTGGCCCCAATCCTGATTTAAATCTTTCCTCTGACCTTTACTAATGCATTATTTGACAATAACCAAGTCATTTAATCTTTTTTTCCCATAGATAACACATAAGAACTATTATGTTATAGATGACTTGATTCTGATCTCTATTAGTGGAAGGATTTTCCTTGAAATCAGAGATTCTTGACTTGTTAAGATAAATAATGGAGAAGAAGCAAGTAATTAATTTGAAACTTTGGAACCTTACTTGTCAAGAAAAGAAATAAATTGTAATTGTCAGAGTTTACTTGACCTCTCTTGCTTGGTTGGAAAAGCTGAAATAAGAGGGGGAAAATTATGTGATACATAGATAAAAGTTAGTCAATTGCTCCTTGTATGGCTTTATGGAATGATAGAGATATCAGAATTGACTATGTGTCCTCAATTTTTCTGGTTTAGATATTTGATTTTATCAGCTCTCCCAGAGTGATTCAGTCATGGGATATAAAGTCATGAGAACCAAACTCACAAAAGACTGATTTATAATATTTTATTTTAAGAGGGGATAAATAACCACCAACCACACTAGCGAGGTTTAGAATTGGAAGGGATTTTGGAGATTGATTATTTAGCCTAACCCTTCCATTTTGTAAATAAGGAAACTGAGGTCCAGAGACATGTTCAAATCCTCACAGAGACTAAATTACCTGGTTATGTTAACTTGTGCTTTAGTAGAAAATTGAATTGGGAAACTGATTTAATGCCAAAATCAGGAATCAGGAAAAAGGAAATAAAATAATTTAAAATAAATTACTTTAATTTAAAACAAATTACTTAAACTTTGAGTGCCTGATACATCCACCTCAATGTTTGAGATATGGAAATCTGGCATATTGAAATATTGTTGGTTGCTATTTTATCTCCATATCTGTGCTGACATTGTCATATTATTTTCTATTGTGGTGAGGCTACCCACACATATAACTTAGAGCTGTCACTGTGTGTGACTTAAAGGGAGGCTGAATAAACATCTCTAGCTTCTTCACTTAGAAAGATTGTATTTCCTTCCAGGAGGGAAACCAGGAGCTTTGAGTCAGTAGCGTGACTTATTTAATTTCCTCAGAGAGAGGGGAGTACTGGGTAGAACTATATCTATTCTTCCCTTTATTATTATTCACTTAATGGATATGGTTTTCAGGTTTGAATTAAACTTCTGGTAGCTGTTCATTAACGAAGAAAGGGAAATCACAATCTTGTTGGCAAGTCTCAATCCCTTTCCCACCAAACAAGGTGTACAATGAACTGCAAAATAGTGAGATAGTAAACAGCAATGAAATAATATTTTTCCAAGTTAAAATAGCAAAACAGAAATCAGAGTATGCATAAGAAAATAAATAGCAGAAAATATAGAGTGAAGTAGCTCTGCCATTGGGACTGAGTGTAACTCAGTGGCAGAGAGAAAGTGAGAAGGAGAGACAGAGAGAGACAGAGAGACCCAGATCTTACATCTCACCCAAGGGGAAAATGTCCAGTTTTTAGTGCAGCAAACTGGGCATAAGGACATGATTGAGATCACTATTTTTTTCTCCTGTCAGATTCTCTCCAAAGTCTTATGCTCCCTTTCAGCATTATGAAGTGGAGTTGGCATCGTATACCTTATCCCATGAAACTGAAAATCAGAAGAGCCTGAAGGAACTCAAGACACTTGAAAAAACTAAAGAGACTTGAAAAGTTTGCCTGTTTTCCCCAGCACCACTATCAAGCAGGCATGGGACATTGATCTCCACCAATGAGGAGAGAATGCCATAGCAGTGGGTTGTGGGACTCAGGTGACAGTATAAACTGTAAAAACAAAAATGCTCTTAATCAATCACCACAAACTTCCGTCATGTGTTATAATTTCTAGGATAATAGTTCAGTGGGCAATCTACTGATAAAATTTTAGGGAGGTTTGTCAATCTTATTCATCAACAATACATTTTAAAAGTTATATTTCAATAATGGTTAATTATGGGAAGATATCTACAGTGGATTAATTCTATCCCTAGTATGGGAATTATTGTTTTCTCAATTCAGACAGAATCACAATAGTTTGAAAATAAGGAACATAATTCAAACATAAAATGCAAAAAAAAAACCAACTTTGTTCTCTTTCTCTCATTAATTCTCCTTATATTATGGTTAATTTTCCCATTTGTTATTTCAGATACTTTTTATTTATGAATTATCTTAGAGGTTACCTTCCCCCTTCATTTTGTTTAAAATATTTGTTAGCATTAAATAAATACAAAGGGAATAAAAAGGAAAAAATAACACAATAAATCTAATTCTGCTTCTCTTAGCAAATGTTTTACTATCAATTATGTTAAACAATAGCAATCTTCCAAAATAGAACTTGTTTGTTTTTCAAAGAAGCAGATTATTCTTCTCCCATTCAGCTCTCAGTCCCTTGGAACCTGACTTCAAATTCTGCCACTACAGTTATACTGCTGTCTTCAAGCAATCATATATTACTAAATCCCAAGACCTTTTATCACTTCCTAAAGATTGGGGCTCATGCGAAGCATTTAATACCATCGACTATCTTTTTCTTCTGAATACTGTATTATTGTTGAGTTTTCTGAACACTGTTCTCACCTGGTTCTTCCCCTACTAGTCTGACAAATCCTTCTTAGTATTCTTTACAAGATCATGATCACAGAAATAATATTTCATCCTATTATATTTAATGTAAATATGATTAATTTCCTTTTTGATTACTTGAAGCAAAGTCATGCTATGACCATGGTCCCAAATTGGCAACTGTGGTTTTTATTCCTTTTATGTTAAAAATACTGAAGCCAACAGGCTTTTTGCAGGAGGTGTTCATGGTTCATTCTAGACACGCTACCATTACAAAAATGGCATTGTTCCAGAGCAGTTTGTTACCAGCTGACACAAAGAAAAGTATTTGAAATTGCTCCTAAGATGGTGGCTTCCAAGTGATAAAGACCCTGGTGCTTCAAATGTTCTTTATTCATATACTTTTTCTTCATCGAGACTTGGAAGCATTTTATTTTTCTGGTAAAGTTCACATCACTGTCTTTAGAACAATATCATTAGAAGCGTTGCTCTTTCATTTCACTGTTTGGGGGAGACAAATAAATACAGAGAAGTTGTTTATATATGTTGGCATGTTTATTTTCTCTCTTCCATTTTTTTCTGTGTCCCTTATAAAAATAAAACACTTTCATTCCAATTTTTCTTTTGAAGAAAGCTGTTCACCAGCCGTAGCCAGTTGCCTGCTCATCACTGACATTCCTGGACTTTCTCATGATTTTTCTGCTCATTTTGATACCAACGATCACCTGACAACAGCTTTTGGTTCTCTTCACATTCAGGTTTGTCAGCACTTTTAGGCATTAATTTTAAGAACTAGAGGAGTATGATATGAATTCTTGCAAATTTGCTAAATATGCATCACATAAGACTCTTGTACTTTTTGTAACTGGTCCCCTAGATTCTGAAAGCTTAGCATGAATGATGCGATGTAGAGAACCCTTTCCAAATTTTAAGTGCATTGTAATATTCTCTCTGTCTCTGTCTGTCTGTCTGTCTCTCTCTGTGTTGTCTCTCATACACACACAGACACACACTTCTTTGTTGATAAAAAAGAGATTTTAATTTCATGATATATTAAGATTAATTGACAGACATCAAGATTATGGAGAAGGATGGGAGAAGGAGCAATATGGTATAATGGAAGTAATATTTTTTTTCTTAAGACAAAATTTATAGTCTTAATTCTGCCACTAATTAAATATGGAACCTAGGCAAAAGCATTTGATCTTTCTGGGCCATGGTCTCTTCATCTATAATGTGGGGGATTGGATCCCCCAGATATTATCCAACTTATAATCAAATGTATACTTTGCCTAGAGTTGGGTTTATTTTCCAGTTATATTTCAGGAATTACAGAATATAAAATTATATTGGGGTGGAATGTGTGCCAAATAGAATTATGGAGTAATAGAGCCTGCTTACAATGATATTCCAAAAGATAAGTAATTCATTCAGTGTTGGGAAGTTTTATCAACTGCAGCAAATTATTGTAAATAGAATTCGGAAGAAGAAAAGAAAGTAAGAAGAAAGAACCCAGGACTACGTAGAAACTACTGATAAACTTAAACAAAGTGGAGGCCTAGGAACTGACCAGGTTATTCAAGGTGTGCCAAAGAGAAATCAAAGGATTAGATACTGAGTGAGCTCTCTATTTAGATGGCTGCAGAGAGAGCAATTTACACTGGAGAGGTAACAATAAAGAATTGATACTAAGAATAAACTGAATGGACTGGAGGAGAAACAGATTTAAACTAAATATAGTACGCAAATGAGGTAACCATTCATTATAGACTAAGGAACTAATATGTGTATCTATAATTCATTTCCATGAATATTTTTGTAATAAAAGATTTCCTCAAACGTTAGGTAATGAACTTACATTCTGAGCAGTTGAATGTGTGATGTGCAAAGGAGTTGATGTAGTGACCTGTGTTATGGATGACAAATAACATAAAATGCTGGTCTAAAGGACCCAGGAGCAAGAAGAAATCTTCATTGTTTCCCCTTGGATGGCACCAATGGAAGTGATCCAAAACCTCTATTAGGAAAAATCTGTTTGATATTTCCCCAGGCAATTTCATCATAAACACAAAACTCTAGTTACTCCATTTTTGCTGTTCTCACATTGGGTAATTGTCTTTATTTCCAATGTTATCACCCATACCCAAACAAGTAATGTAGAGATAGAATCATTATCCCTCACTGTAATATGTTTGATATCTTTTTTCAAAATCTGATTTCATGACAAAGTAATAAATGAAAATCATGTGTGAAAAATATATGTGAAATCTAATGACATCAGGCTGAGATAGAGAAATCATCGTATGGAAGTGTAAAAACATTGCAAAAAGTCACCTTGAAAGAGAACAGTTGTCTGGAATTGCATTAAGTTTTCTTCCAATGTTGAATTTTGCCACTTCCCTCCTGCAGGACATTCTCTGCATATTAAGCAATTGGTAAAAAAATGTTTGCACCCATATATATATAAATTTTGAGCAGCTTTTAGGAAAGATGACACACAGTTGACAAAAAAAATGAACTCATTCTGATTTTTTATGATAACCAAAGGACAATGAGAGCTTCTGTTTAGGGAATTAATAATGATGGTGCCATTTTTAAAATATGGCAATCAAGTTCCATTAAAGTGAAGCTAATAGACTGTCTGAAATATTTGTTTGTTTTAGAATAATAAGGCAAAAAAATTGATTAATAATAATGGAACAGAAATTGCCTCTTAACCACATTGTTTTACTTTACAGAATCTGTTATAGAAGAACCTCAATTGTCATGTGCTGTGTGGCCCTGACAAAATAAATCACTTCACAACATCAGTTTCCTCATCTATAGAGGGGGGATGATAATTGTGCTACCTGCTTACTAGAGTTGTGCTATGCAAAGGGTTGTGTGAACTGCTGTTTATTTTTTCTGTTAGTCTATCTAATGATTTGTATCCCTATTCTCTTTATTTACTTGTCCAAGAACTTTATTCACTTGTACAATGAGTATATGTATTAAAATACAGGACAAGATTTAAAGACGGACCATAATAGAATCCCTGTAATGGTAAAGGAGCAAATAGATGCTTTTGTAAACATTTTTAATTAATTAATTATTTACTTTTGACTTACAACATTCAGTTCCATAGTCCCTTGAGTTTCAAATATTCTCCCTCTCTCTCTCCTCGCCACTCCCCCCAATGGCAGCATGTATTCAAATATAAGATCTACAAATACCTTCATATTAAGCAGTAGTCAGGTTGTAAAGGATTACAACCAGAGGATGGACCAATGAGGAAGAAGAAACAAAACAAAATAAGGCAGAAAGAAGAGCAAGCAGCTTGCTTCAGTCTGCATTCAGACTCTCTAGTTCTTTCTCTGGATGTAGATATCTCTCTCCATCATGAGTCTTTTGGAGTTTTCTTATAACTTGCATTGCTGAGAGGAGCCCAGTCTATCCAAGTTAGTCATCACACATAGGATATTTCTTTAATTATGTACAAAGTTCTGGTTCTGCTCTCCTCACTCAGCATCATTTCATATAAATGTCTCTAGGTTATTATGAAATACGTTTGCTCCTCATTTCTTATAGCACAATAGTATTCCATTGCATTTATATATCACAACTTCTTCAGCCATTCCCCAATTGATGGACATCCCCTTGATTTCCAGTTCTTTGCCACCACAAAAAGACCTGCTATAAATATTTTGTACTAATGGACCCCTTATCCACTTCTATGAACTTTCTGGGATATAGTCCTAGAAGCGGTATTGCGGGGTCAAAGGGTATGCCCTTATTTATAGCCCTTTGGGCATAGTTCCAGATGAGCAAATAGATTCATAAAGGTACTTGAATCGAACAGTTTGTAACATCTGATTAATAAGTATGGTTTTATTTTTCTAGCTGCTGAGGCAGAAAGGTTAAACTGAATATCTTAGCTTCCTTGATGATGGCAAAAAGAAATTGTTGTCTTAGAATTTAGAATTTATGTTGGAAATTTATACTTAGAGGGTGACAGGTCTGAAATGTAGCTGTAAGAAGCCATGTTTGATTACTTTTCTTAAAACAAATACTGATGAAAGTGGAATTAAGAGACAATAAATGCAGCTATTCCCAGCAGGTTACCCGACACATCAGATTCTGATAACCATATTAACATGTTTTTTTCCCCCAGAAGTGTTGGCTGTGTGTTAATTATGATATTTTTCTGAAGTTTGAAGTAAAGATATTTTAAAATATCTGTCTATCTCAGCATTTTAGTTTTTAACAATACAAAAATACTGTAATTCTTTAAAACTTATTTTACCTGATTTACTGTTTCACTTTACAGTGTCAAATAATATGCCTTAAGTCCAGAAGAAGTCTATTAAGAGTTAAGAACTATGTTTTATAGCAAAGTCTTAGGAATGTATCCAGGCAACATAGCAAAAAATAAAAAGAAGCCCTGAGTACAAATGTTATAATATGTGAATACAAAAGTATAATACTGAAATAATAACTTCCATTTCAGAATATTCCTTCCAAATAGTCTAGGTCATCAAGGGAAAAAGTCTTCTAAAACAAAAATATACTAGAAGCAAAGTATGCTATAGTCCCCCTTTCCAAAATTTATCTTTTGATATCTTTTGTTTTTACATTAACCTCATTTCCAAATACATTTCTCTCTTCTCTCCTACACATTTAGCCATCCCTAGTAACAAAGAATTCAAAAAGAAAGGGAAAAAAAACATAATGGGGATGGACATGAGGGAATGGAGGGAATAATAATAATACAAAGAAGAGAGAGAATGGGAGTTGAACAGAGAAACAGTTTGGGGTGGTTTCTCTCTCTTCTCATGTCATTGGAGAGACTGGTGTAGTCAGGATCTGAGAGGGGACAATTGGACACACTGAAGAAAGGCCACTTGAGTGACCTCTTCTCAATGGAGAGCAGCACAGTTTTAAGTTTGACTTCAGAGGTCAGCAGAGAAGGGGAAATCCGTCAAGATGAGGTAGGGACAAAAAAAATGTCCAGTCAAAAAGGAACTGTGCTTTTACCACATGTACTTTCTCTTTTATTTCGTGTTAATTTTCATTTCCAAATTCTCTCCCTCTCTCCAAACCCTCCCCTACACATTAAGAAGGCAAGAAATGTGATACCTTTTATACATATGTTAACAGCAAGCACTGTAGCATCCCCAGGATGGCTGCTAGCCCAGGTGCTTTGATCTGCTTTTGTAAAGGAAAGCAATTCAAAAAGGGTTAACAATCTTACTTTTATCAAACATAAATATCGTCCACTTAGTTCAGAGGGAAAAGTCAGCATCTTGAGCATCAGAGAATTACAAGCAGAAAAAAAAAAACAGAAAATAACACAATTCAGCTGATTAAGAGACAGAGCTCTCTGACCATTACACATATACATAGAGAGAAGCGCCAATAGCTGGGTTTTCAAAGCTAGGGGAGACAACGGCTACCCAGAGTCTCATCTGGCCAAACCACACAACTCTTCCCATAAGTGAGCCCCAAAACAGAACCTTACCTCAAGAGTATGTATATAACCTTCTCCAAGGTGAGCGGACACCAGAACCTTTAGGACCCACTGCATAACTACAGAGTAACAAAAGGCGTGGATCTTGCTGAGCTTTTTAAAGGCCTCCAAGTGAGTCCCATTAAGGGGAAAGGAAGATCTTCAAATTTCCTTACCATTACAACATACGAAGTTGGACAAACCATGTTTCTGCATTAGATATATTCCTAACAATAAACAAACAAAACACAAGGAAAAATAAAGGGAACGATCCTTTTGTATGCACTCTTGAGTTTCTCAGTTCTCTACCCAATGGCATGCACCCTCATAGGGTAGCCCTTCACGTGGGACATCGTTCAATCCTTCACTTTCTAGGATGGTTCAACCCATCACATCTACCCTTACACGAGCATGCATGTTGTTGCAAGAGGAATTCCAACACAGCTACAGTTTAAACTTTCTCAGGGTTCAAAGGTCTCTGCTGTAGAGAGGAGATACATTGTCTCTTCTCACCAATCTTGTTACTGAGTTCCCAATCTACATTAAATTAGGTAGCATTTTATTATATAAAGTTATATATAATATAATATTTATAATATTATATTATCAATATATTATATATTGAATTATATATTATATAAATGTTATTCATTTATTATAGAAGACTGTCATTCACTTTTAAACATAAAAGGCTTATGTTTTTTAAGAAAAAAAGCAAAAATATCCACTATTTACTCAATTTAACGCAAATGCAAGGATAATCACACAAATCAACTTGATATGCTCTTGCACCAAGGAACATAGCATCTCTGGGGGACAATGGGCACAGATTTATGGAACCCACATGAGTGAGAACAGCCTATGTACTTGGGGGTTCTCACAGCTCTGGACTGAAAGAATTTGAAGGCAGCCAAAAATATTTGATCCAGGCATCAGGCCCTTCTGTCGTGTACAGCCAGCGCCTAGTTTTTCACAGTGATGCAGCTGTAAATCAGAACTCTTCTGATAGCCTCACATCCTGGGCTCTGCCCTATTCTGGGATATTAGCCAGAAGGTATTAGCTCACTACTAGATTATTTATGCATTTTAGATACTAGTCATATTGTATGGAAAAGTCAAGGACATGATAACTGTCAAGGCCTACTTGACATCACTGTCTGGCATCTTGGAACTGAACAAAGCAGTAATGGAAAGCTTAGTGACCTATAATTACATTCGTCTTTTTACTCTATAATAACCTTCCTCATGGTATCAATAAACAGATTGCCTTAACAATATCACCTGGGCCATGTTATTCCACACTTCTCAGTTTTAGTGTATCACTTAGTGCTGGTTATGAGACCGTAATGTTCTTAGGCCTTTCATAGAAAATCCATGCTATATGATGTCACTTTATTAGTCCCCTTCACTTCTCTCCTGATGGGAAAATCCGCTTTTCCCAAAATGTTGAATTCTGGCAAAATTCTAAAATCACAATCACCCTTAAAGTAGCTCTGAAATAACCTTGTGCTATTATGATGATCAAGTCACCTTTAGTCAGAGTACTGAAAAGCTGATGAGATTTGGTTCTTTATGTAACTCAGTCATCATTTTTGAGCAATCTGTAGCCTTTGACACTTCATCACACTTTTTCTCTTCCCTCTAGGTGTCATTGCACTGCTGTGTCCTGATTTTCCTCCTACCTATATGACTGCTCATTCTAGGTCTCATGTGCATAACCTTTCAGGTCATACCCACTAACTGGGGATTTCCCTGAAAGTTATCCCTTTTGTTTTCTTTACTTTTCCCTCTATGCTATTTCACTTTGTAATCTTTCAATTCCCATAGCTTCATTTATAATCTTTATGCATATAATTCTTAAAATCTATTTTTCTAATCCCAGACTCTCTCTTGACCTCTAATCCATTCTCATATCTATAATTGCACTATGGGTATCTTGAACGAAATATCATGAAGATATCTAAACATATCCAAATTATAATTTATCATTCCAGCCTCCCCACACCAAATCTTCCCCTCCTCCCAATTTTATTATTACTACAAAGGACACCGCTATCCTGCCATTTGCACAGGCTCAAGCCTAGGAGTCAAACTCAACTCCTCACTCCCTGTCAGGCCACAATTCTTATAATGTGCTATGTACTGCTGTGTTTGCCTTTGCAATATTTCTCACACATTCTCTCTTCTGTCCTCTTACATTTGAAACACTGTACTTTAGGTTTAGTATGCCTGAATTATTGCAAGCATAAGCATCCAAATTGTTAGAAAAGAAGTTAGGGGAGCTACAGGAAGATGTAGAAAGGAAAGCAGAAAGTAGTGGGGGGAATCAATCTCCCTGTATCATGTTTAAATAATTTTAGATAAATAAAACCAAAAAATGAATAATAAAGAAGTTAAGGAGGTGAACAGAATTTATAAAAAATAATGTTTAATTTTTAAACATGTAAGACCTCTGAAGAAAATTAAATGGGTATGGAAAGAAAAATAACTTTTACTCACCAGTAAATGTGCCTACATCAAAACTGACCATATATTAGAACATAAAAACCTCACAATCTAATGCAGAAAGGCAGAAATATTAAATGAATCCTTTTCAGAGAAAGATGCAATAAAACTTTATGTAATAAAGGAATGTGGAAAGATAGACTAAAGATTGATTGGAAACTAATCTAATTCTAAAGAATGAGTGGGTCAAACAACAAATCACATAAACAATCAACAACTTAATCCCAGAGAAGGACAACAATGAGAAAACATACCCAAATTTATGGGATGCGGTCAAAGGGGTTCTGGGGGAAGTTTTATGTATCTATCTACTTATATAAACAAAATAGAGAAAGGAGAAATCAACAAATTGGGCATGCAAGTAAAAAAACTAGAAAAATAACAAATTATAAAGTCCCAATTAAATAGCCAATTAAAAATCCTGAAAACAAAGGAGAGAATACAACTTAAATTAAGAAAGCTATCAAACTAATAAATCAAACAAAGAACTGATTTTATGAGAAAAAACAATAAAATCAGATAAACCTTTGGTTAATTTGATTTCACCAAAAGGAAGCAAACCAAATTACCTGTATGAAAAATGAAAGTGTGACTTCACCAAAAAGGAAGAGGAAATTAAAGCAATAATTAGGAATCATTTGCCCAACTGTATAAAATAAATTTGACAATCAGTGAAGTGGATGAATATTTAAAAAAATATAAATTGTCCAGACTAAGAGAAGAGGAAGTACATAAATAACAACATTTCAGAAAAGAAATTGATCAATGAGCTCTCTGGGGGAGGGGAACTCCTGGACCAGATGGATTCACAATTCTACCAACATTTAAAGAACAATCAATACCAATACTATGAAAATTATTTGGGAAAATAGGCAAAGAAGGTGTAATACCAAATTCTTTTTATGGCACAAATATGGTGCTGATTACTCAACTGGGAAGAGCCAGAGCAGGGGAAAATTTATGGATCAATTTCCCTAATGAATATTGAGACAAAAATATTAAATAAATTACTATCAAAGATATTAGAATTACTTATCTCAAGAATAATATACAAAAATGAGGTAGGATTTATACCAAGTGTGTAGTACTAGTTCAAAATTTGGAAAATTAGTCATATACTGATTCATAATTGATCATATCAACAACCAAACTAACAAAAATAATATGATAATCTCAGTAGATGCAGAAAAAGCTTCTGACACTATGCAAGACCCATTCCTATTAAAAACACTAGAGAACATAGGAATCAATGGAATCTTCCTTAAAATGATAAGTAGCATCTATCTAAAACCACCAGCAAGTATTGTACATGATGGGGATTAACAAGAAGAATTTCTAAAAAGATCTATTTTCTATTATCACCAATGTTATTCGATATTGTAGTAGAAATGATCACTTTAACAATAAGACAAGAAAAATAAATTGGAGAAATTAAAATAGGCAAAGAAGAAGCAAAGCTATGACTCTTTGCAAATGATGTGATAATACACTTAAAGAATCCTAGAAAATCAAGTGAACAAAAAGACTACATGAAGTAACAAACAGCTTTAGCAACGTTGCAGGATATAAAATAATCCCACATAAACAATCAGCATTCCTAGATATTAATAACAATGTCCAAAATCAAGTGATATAGAAATTCCATGTAAAATTACTGTAGAGATTATAAAGACAAGCTCAGGAACTGTTTAAACACAGTTACAAAACACTTTTTGCACAAATAAAGTCAGGCCTAAATAATTGGGAAAATACCAGTTGATCATGGGTAACTTGATTTAATATGATAAAAATGAGAATTATACCTAAATTAATTTACTTACTTGGTGCCATATAGATCAAAATACTAAAAAGTTATTTTATAGAGCTAGAAAAATAGCAAAACTCATCTGGAAAAACAAAACATATAGAATATCGAGAAAATTAATGAAAAAAGTGTAAGGCAATATGACAGCCATTCTAAATCTGAAACTGTTATTATAAAGCACTAATCAAAACTACTTGGTGCTGGCTAAGAAATGGAATGGTGTATCACTGGAATATGATAAGCATGCAAGATACAATAAACTATAGTAATCTACTGGATTAACAAATGACTAACAAAAACTGCTGGGAAAACTGGAAAATAATGTGGCCAAAAGTAGGTATAGACTAATATCTTACACCCTATAACAATAAAAGTCTAAATGGGTACATGACAGATAAAAAGGCTAATATTGTTCGGAAACTCAGAGAGCAAGCCATAGTTTACCTTTAGATTTATGAAGGGAAGAATTTGTGACCAAACAAGAGACAAGGAAAACGGATAATTTTATTACATTAAAATGCAAAGGTCAATGCACAAATACACAAGGTCAAATGCACAAAATGCACAAAGTCAGTGCAACCAAGATTAGAAGATTTGGAGGTAGAAAGCTGTGAAATAAATTTTGCAACCAGTGTCTCTGATAAAGGCCTCATTTTAAAGTCTGTAGAGAACTGAGTCTAAATTTTGAGAATGTAAATAATTTACCAGTCGATGAATGGTCAAAGGACACGACCTGGTAGCATTCAAAGGAAGAGATTAAAACTCTTTATAGTCTAGCAAAAACAAAAACAAAAAAGGGGTGGCTAGGTGGTGAAGTGAATAGAACACTGGTCCTGGAGTCAGGAGGATTGAGTTCAAATCCGGCCTCAGACATTTAACACACACACACACACACACACACACAAAATGTGCCATGTGACGTTAGACAAGTCACTTAACACCTATTGCCCTGCAAAAAGCAAAAAAAAACAAATAAAACTTTTTATAATCATATGAAAAATGCTCTAAATCTCCACTGATTAGAAAAATGTTCATAGAAATAATCCTGACGTACCACATCACATCTACAGATTGGCTAATATGACAAAACAGGAAAGTGATAAATGCTAGAGGAGATGTGGGAAAATTGAAACATTAATGCATTTTTAGTGGAGTTGTGAACTGATCCATTCTGGAGAGCAATTAGGAACTATGTCCAAAGGAGTATAAAAATGTGCATATCCTTTAATCCAGGAATAGCACTTCTAAGCTTGTATCCCAAAGAGATCACAAAAATGGGAAAAGGACCCACATGTAAAAAATATATATATATATTTATAGCAGCTCTTTTTGTAGTGCCAAGAATTGGAAGTTGAGGGAATGCCCATCACGTGGTACATGATTGTAATGGAATATTATTGTTCAGTAAGAAATGATGAGGAAGTAGAATTTTAGCAAAAACCTGGAAAAACATACTTGAACTGATGGTGAGTGAATGAGTAAACTGAGCAGATCCAGGAAAACACTGTACACAGAAACAAGGTTGTGGGATGACTAACTGATAGACTGAGCTTTTTGCAGCAATGCAAGGAACTTAGACAATTCTAAGGGACTCATGATGGAAAATGATATCCACATGCAGAAAAAGAACAATGGACACTGAGTGCAGATCTAACTATACTGTTCTCTGTCTCTCTTTCTCTGTCTCTCTTTCTCTGTCTCTCTGTCTCTGTCTGTCTCTGTCTGTCTCTGTCTGTCTCTGTCTCTGTCTCTCTCTCTCTCTCTCTCTCTCTGTCTCTCTCTTTCTCTCTCTCTCTCTCTCTCTCTCTCTCTCTCTCTCTCTCTCTCTCTCTCTCTCTCTCTCTCTCTCTCTCTCTCTCTCTCTCTCTCTCTCTCTCTCTCTCTCTCTCTCT
>NW_027185653.1:9545633-9545826 GCF_028583685.1 Petaurus breviceps papuanus
TCTCTCTCTCTCTCTCTCTCTCTCTCTCTCTCTCTCTCTCTCTCTCTTTGCTTTCTCATGGTTTCTCCCTTTGGTTTTGTTTCCTTTACAACATGACCAATTTGAAAATACATTTAAGATGAATGTGTATGTGTACAGTTGATGTCTGTATCAGCAACGCCATATTCACAATGCCTATAGAGATTACAAATAT
>NW_027185653.1:9555826-9569129 GCF_028583685.1 Petaurus breviceps papuanus
TTTGAATGATCTTACTATATATAAGGAATTTATAATTTCTTATTCAACTGGTGAGGGACAGTACTGTTGTTGCAGGGGTCTGGAGACTGTCCGGCAGACAGAATGAATACTGTCCACTGGTGAAGGACAGTGCTGTTGTTGCAGGGGTCTGGGAGCCTTTCTGTTGGTTCAGAAGCCCTGAAGAAGGATTTTCTTGTTGTATGTTTACAGAAATCCTGGGAGAGGGCTTTGCTAATGTGTTCAGGGGTTCTAGGACTGTTCTACAGACAGAGGATAAATTCATGAAGGGACTGGCAATGTATCTTATGGCCTTGCTAAGCCTTGTCTCTCCAGGAACTAAGATTGCTGAGAACTTGCCTCTTGTCAAGATGAAGAAAAGACCTCCATTTGGGTATTAAGTGCTGTGTTTAAACTTGATGTAACTCTGGGGTAGATTCAATTGTGATCCAGGGGTGGGGAACTTTTGACCTTTTTGTGTTCTATGGTTGAGCAAATGAATGTATTTTACTTATATTTGGAAACTAATCTCCATTTGAGAAGAGGGGCTTTGTGGTGGACTTAATTAAGGTATAGCCTAGGGGTGGAGAAGTATTTGGAACAGAGACTTTGTAATTGATTGAATGATTGGAAAGTCCTGGGGTGGGGTAGGCCTTGGAGATGATTTAATCACACTTAGTAAATGCTGTATTTTGAATGATGTCATGTTTTGATCTTCTCTGTTCTTGGTTTGTTACCGAATAAAATAGAGAGCACCTATGCTGGTATTTTGAACCTGGGAAGTTGCCTTCTTTTGGCATTACATTACACCCACCTTGCAGTCAAAACACACACAGCCAAAAAAAAATGTACAAAGGTTCTGCAAAGATGACTTTCCTCACCATTGGTACATGGAATATGTGCACACTTATAGAGAATACAAGAGCCAATAGACCAGGAATATGAGCAGTGAGCAGCTCTTACTGCCATAGAATTCAACAGGTACCTCATCCAAATAGCAGCCCTGAGTGAAACAAGGCTGGCATTCATTTGTAAATGGAAATATGCCTCAGGCTTAGGAGCAATAGCGAAAGGGTATAACTGAGGCAGTAAGGAGTCAGGACTCTATGATGCACCAAGAATCAATTAAACAAAACATGAATATTGAAAAATTAGACAAAAGTGTAAAATATCACACTGGAAAAACAATTGACCTGGAGAACAGACCCAGGAGAGATAACCTAAGGATTATTGGTCTACGAGAAAGCCATGATGAAAAAAGAAGCCTTGACAACATTTTCCAAGAGATGGTCAACGAAAACTGTCTTGAAGTCCTAGAATAAGAAGGTAAAATAGTTACAGAAAAATTCACAGGACTCCTCTTGAAGGTGATCCAAAATTGAAACCTCCAAGAAATATAGTAGCCAAATCCTAGAATTGTGGGGTTAAGGAGAAAATACAACAAGCAGTCAAAAAGAAACAATTCAAATGTCATGAAACTACAATAAGGATTATGCAGGACCTAGCAGCTTCTACCTTAAAAGATCAGAGAGATTTGAATTTGATATTTATAAGGCAAAAGAGCTAGGACTGCTACCAAGGATCAACTACCCAGCAAAACTAAGCATAATTTTCCAGGCAAGGAGATGGTCATTTAATATAATAAGGGACTTACAGACTTTCCTGATGAAAATACCAGATCACAGTGGAAAATGTGATCTTCAATTACAAGAACTCAAGAAAAATATAAAAAGATAAACAAAGAAAACAAACACTCACACACATGCACACATGCATATAACTTGGGATAGAATAAGAACAAACTGTTTACATACCTGATACCTGTCAGTTTTAAAATTAATATGATTATCATGACCTTTAAAAGGGATATACATAGATACAGGGTGTGGGTATAAATGAACTAATCTGTTGATAAATAATATCATTAAGGGGTTTAAAGGGACAGTAATGGGATAAAAGAAAAGGGTGAGGCAGAAAAAGGTAAAATATGCCATATGAAGAGGCATAAAGTCATACTATAGTAGAGGGGAAGAAGAGAGGGAGATGTGCATCATTTGAACATTATTCTCATTGGTTCTGGTTCAAAGAAGGATCAACATAGACAATTAAGTTTAAGATTCTAACGTCAAAAGATAAAAAAAACTCATAATAGAGGGAAAAGAGGGAGGGAGAGGAGCACTGTATGAAATTTACTGTCATTAGTTTGGGGTCAAACAGAGAATAACATTCTATAAGAAGTACAAACAAAAGATTGTGAAGGAGGGACTAGGGGGACATAAGATAACTGGGGTTAGAAGGGAGGGAAATAGTAATAAGGGAAAAGTGTAGGTAAAGAAGGGGGGCTCACAAGGAGGGAATACTGAGGGAGGCTGTGGACAAAAGGAAAACCTTTAAGGAAGGGAAGGGAGAAGGAAGAAATTACAACATAAACAGGGGAGGGAATACGATGGAGGGAAAGAGACAGATAGTAATCATTTCTGTGAATGTGAATGGGATGAACTCTCCCATAAAAGGGAGTCAGATAGCAGAATGGATTAAAAAGCATAATCCTACAATATGCTGTCTACAAGAAACACATTTGAATTAAGGGGATACACAACGGGTAAACATAAAAGGCTGGAGTAGAATATATTATGCTTCAACTAAAGTAAAAAAAATCAGGGGTAGCAATCCTTATCTCAGATAAAGCAAAAGCAAAAGTAGATCCAATTAAAAGAGATAAGGAAGAAAACTCTATCCTGCTAAAGGGCACCATCGAGAATGAAGCAATATCATTACTTAACATATAGGCACCAAGTGGTATAACATCCAGATTCTTAGAGGAGATGTTAAGGGAATTAGAGGAAAAAATAGATAGAAAAACTATACTAGGGGGAGATTTTAACCACCCCCTCCTGGAACTTAACAAATCTATCCTCAAAATAAACAGGAAATAAGTTAAGGAAGTTACTAGAATTTAAGAGACGTTAGATATGAAAGATATCTGAAGAAAACTGAGGGTGTTCAAAAGGAATACACCTTCTTCTCAGTGGTACATGGCACATACACAAAAATCAATCATATACTAGGGAATAAAATCCTCACAGTTCAGTGAAGAAAGGCAGAAATATTAAATGCATCATTCTCAGATCAATGATGCAATAAAAATCATGCAATAAAGGGCCATGAAAAGATAGACTAAAAACTATTTGGAAACTAAACAATTTAATCCTAAAAATTGAATGGGTCAAACAAGAAGTTATAGAAACTATCAGTAACTTCATTCAAGAGAATGACAATAGTGAGACAACATACCAAATTTTGTGGAATGCAGCAAAGTCAGTTCTTCAGGATACTTTTATATCCCTGAGTGCATACATGAATAAATTGTAGAAAAGAGAGATCAATGAATTGGGCATGCAATTGAAAAAGTTAGAAAAAGAACAAATTGAAAATGCCCAATTATATACTAAATTAGGAATAATGAAAACCAAAGGAGAGATTAATAAAATTGAAATGAAGAAAACTATTGAATTAATAAAACTAAAAGCTGTTTTTTTTCTGAAAAAATAAAATAAAATTGATAGCCCACTAATTAATATGATGAAAAAAGAAGAAAGCCAAAATATGAGTATCAAAAAGGAGAAGGGTGAATCTACCTCCAATGAAGAAAAAATTAAAATAATACTTAGGAATTATTTTGCCAAAGTGTGTGCACATAAATTTAACAATCTTTGTGAAATGGATGAGTATTTACAAAAATATAAGTTGCCCAGATAAACTAGAGAGGAAGTAAATTACTTCAATAATCACATCACAAGAAAAGAAATTGAACAAGCCATCAGTGAACTTCCCAGGAAAAAATCTCCAGGGCCAGATGGATTTACTAGTGAATTCTATCAAACTTTTAAAGAACAATTGATTCCAATACTCTACAAACATTTTGGGAAAATCAGTGAGGAAGGAATCCTACCAAATTCTTTTTTATGTCACAAATATGATACTGATAACTAAATCAGGAAGAGATAAAATGGAAAAAAGATAATTATAAACCAATTTCCTTCATGAACATAATGCAAAAAATTTAAATAAAGTATCAGCTAAAAGACTACAGAAACTTATCACATGAATAATACACTTTCATCAGGTAGGATTTATTCCGGGAATATAAGGATGGTTTAACATTAGGAAAACCATCATTATAATTGATCATATCAACAATAAAACTAGCATAAAGCAAATGATTATCTCAACAGATGCAGAAAAGTCTTTTGAGAAAATACAACATCCATTCCAATTAAAAAACAACATTAGAAAGTATAGGAATAAATGAATCCTTCATTAAAATTTTAAATAGATTTTAAAATTTATTTAAAACCATCAGCAAGTCTTATATGTACTGAGGATAAGCTAGAAGCATTTCCCATAAGATCAAGTATGAAACAAAGGTGGCTACTATCACTCCTCTTATTCAATCTAGTACTAGAAATATTAGCAATAAAAATTAGAGAAGAAAAAGAAATCAAAGCAATCAAATTAGGCAAAAAAGAGTCCAAGGTATCACTCTTTGCAGATGATATGATGATATACTTAGGGAATCCTGGACAATCAATAAAAAACTACTTGAGACAATAAATAAAGTTGCCAAAGTTGTAGGATATAAAATAAACCCACATAAATCCTTGGCATTCCTGTATATTTCTAATGAAATCCAACAGCAAGAGATAGAAAGAGAAATCCCACTTAATGTTACTGTAGACATTATAAAATATTTGGGAATCTACCTGCCAAAACAAACCCAGGACTTAAACAACTACAAAGAACTTTTCAAACAAATAAAGTCAGATCTAACTATTTGGATGAACTTCAATTGCTCATGGCTGGATTGAGCTAATATAATAAAATGACACTTTGACCCTAATTAAATTACATATTTAGTGTCATACCAATCAATTTACCAAAAAATTACTTTATAGAACTAGAAAAAATAGTAACAAAATTCATTTGGGAGAACAAAATTTCTAGAATATCAAGGGATTTAATGAAAAGAAATGCTAGGGAAGCTGGACTAGCTATACCGGATATTAATCTGTATTAAAAAGCAGCCATCATCAGAACTACTTGGTATTGGCTGAGGAATAGAGCAGTGGATCTATGGAATAGATTGGGTACACGAGACTCAGCAGTCAATGACTTTAGAAATCTGTTTTATAGACCCAAAGACATCACTTTTGGGTGTAAGAACTTTCTATTTGACAAAAACTGCTGGGAAAACTAGAATATAATATGGCAGAAACTGGGAATAGACCATTACCTAACACCACATAACAAAATGAAGTCTAAATTGGTTCATGTTCTAGGTATAAAGGCTGATACTGTAAGCAATTTGGGAAAGCAAGGAATAGCTTGCCTGTCAGATTTCTGGAGAGTGGAAAAGTGTATGACCAAACAGGAATTAGAAACTATTATAAAATGCAAAATGGATAATTTTGATTACATTAAATTGAAAATTGTATTGCTAGAGAAGACTTTTGAGAATCCCTTGGAAAGCATGGAAATAAAATTAGTCAATACTTAAATTAATTCTGGTTATTCACTGGAAGGTCAATTATTGAAGCTGAAGCTTAAATAATTTCACTACATAATGAGAAGATTTAACTCTTTGGGAAAGATTCTAATGTTGGGAAAGATTGAGGACAAAAGGAAAAGGGTATAGAAGAGGAGGAGATGGATCGATAATATCATGGAAACAATGAAAAATAATTTGTAAAGCCTTTGAAAAATAATGAAGTATATAAGGACATGATGTGATATGGTTCAGGGGACCACAAAGAGTAAGACACAACTGAAATTACATCAAGTAATTGAGTAGGCAAAAAAGATGGTCTTATTAAAGCTTTAGAATGATTATTTTGGCATCTGATTAGAGGATGGATTGAAAAGGGAAGAAAATTGAAACATGGAGAAAAATTAGGAATCTATTGTAATCTTCTAACTGAAGTTCATTGGTAAAAACAAAAGCTTAGAATGTTAGAAAAGATTTCAAAATCTGTATTATTTTCCCAGAATTACTGAGAAAATTCTAATGATAATAACATCATTTAGGGCAGCTAGGTAACACAGTATATAGAGTGCCACCTATTTGCCGAATAGAATGGAGTCAAGGATACCCAAGTTCTAATCCTGACTTAGTTAATTTTTGGCTTTGTGACCATGTACAAGTCACTTAACCTCTAATAGCTTCAGCTTCTCCATATGTTGTAAGGATCAACTGAGTACATATGAAATTGCTGTTAAAAACTTAAAGTACTACACAAACCCTACCTTGTATGCTAGCTGTTAACATCTTACTACAAAACAAACTATCCTATGATAAGTAATAATTGTTATTAAAAACCTCACAATAATGAAATATTTCATTTTTAAATTCCCTAAAGAGTGATATTAAGAAAAATAGACCATCCCCCTACACACACACAAACAAACAACATTCATATATAATTCTCTAGGAGAAGTGGAAATCAGGAGGCCTAAGTTCTAGTACTTGGTGCTACCGACAACTAACTCTCTATATGACCATGAGCAGATCACTTAACTCCTTTGGGCTTCAGTTCCATTATTTGTAGAATGGGGAATTGGTTGGGATAATTTCTGAGGATACTTCAAGCTCACTGATTTAATTAAATATTGCAAACATTAAGTGTCTATTAAATGCAACCCCCTCTTTGAATTTTAGAAGCTAAGATGAATTGTGTAAATAGGCACAGCACAATATAGACTATGAATTATAGATAAATAGAGCCAAAGCTTAATATCCATTTAGTAAATTTCAAACCATTCCAAAGACACTTGATTAGCACCATTCGGCTTCCTAGAAGGACTTTCTTAAGATTCATTTTATCTGAGGTTGATGGGTAACCACAAATCATCTTTAAGATGATTAAAGGATATGCTAACCAAAGATTCATAAGAGAAATTGCAGTTTCTGCCTCTGGTGTCTTTAAATAGAAATATCTGAAATGTCTTTGAATCTGTGATGAATACATTTATCTTAAAATATGTGGTCAAGTTGTAATTAGGATCTGAAGAATAACCACCCAAGTACATTATAATTCAGAAATGGTAATTTGAATATTTGAATAAAAAAGGTCTAGGCATAATGAACCATGCAGTAGTAAAATGTCAGAAGTTATTACAGGCTAGGATTTAGATATCTGTAAAATTTCTATAGTCAGATATGTTCTTCTAATTCTTAGCTAAGGGTAGAGTTACCTTATTTTCTTATTTGTATTTAAGTAATAAAATTAAAATACATTAATTGTCAAATTTTATCTGAAATAAAAACCCACTGGATTTTGAAGACACTGCAACAAAATAAAAAACTGGAAGGAGCAGTTTGAAAGGATTGTGGATTTCCAGCAACATAAAACCATGACTGAAGGCAAGGATCATTTACCTAATCCCTAAGGAAACAAATATAAGGAATAATGAGGAACTATTTGAGCTGAAAGGTCATTATTCTTGGTATTCAGAGGGAGCTGCTCTTTCATCTTTAATCATTCATTCATAAAGTCTAACTAATGAAATAAAGTAAGAAGATGTTTTCACTATGATTATTGGCAAATTGTTGGTATTAGTTTGCATTTTCTGAAAGCTAAGTGCAACCAGTGAAGGAATTAGGAATTCAGAAAAAAATCAAAACAAATTAAACCTTCTTATAGTCACAGCCTTTATCATGATCATGGTTACCTGTAAATATGGTATTGGTGCTACACTGCGCTGGCCCAGACATGATGCCCAGACCAGCCAGAGCAGTCCTCAGGAGGACAAAGAACTGGTAGCTATGGTGGTTTCCAGACTTCTCAACACATAAATGCCAAAGAGAAAGTAAAAGTTCAGTGGGAACTTTGTTGGGCCTGGGTGGGAGAAGAGTGTGGTCTGACCCTTGCCACAGGGACAACAGAGATGACAGAGGTATGGTGACTACAACTGCTTACATATGGCTGCCTCCAGAACCCCAATCCTGCAGATCATAGGAGTACCCTGTGATAGTAATGGAACATAAAAATTCCCCTGTATTGGCTTGGTTTTCAAATGGATTGTGTTAAAACCCAGAGCTTGTTAATCCCACCTGTGGGATGGACTTGTTGATGTGAAAAGAGAGTCCTAAACTGGGAGGAGCTGGTGATGTAGATTTGGAGAGACAAGAGAGAGGCAGAGAACTTTTTGGAAGCAGCACCTCGTGGAGGCAGAGAGAGAGACTGAGAAAATTGCTGGGGGCCACTTTGAATTGCCCTGGACTTTTGAGACCTGCCCCCTGAGCTGCCAAGGACTGAGGAGACATGGCTGTTTTGCTGGTACTTTGTCTGTTTTGATGTTGTTTTGCCAGATTTGTCCACTGGTGAAAGACAGTCCTTTTGTTGAAGAAGTCCTGGAACCTGGCTGTTGGCTAAGAGCTCCTGAGACTGTTCTGCAGACAGAGAGTGAATACTGTCCACTGGTGAAGGACAGTGCTGTTGTTGCAGGGGTCTGGAGACTGTCCTGCAGACAGAGTGAATACTCTCCACTGGTGAAGGACAGTGCTGTTGTTGCAGGGGTCAGGGAACCTTTCTGTTGGTTCAGAAGCCCTGAAGAAGGATTTTCTTGTTGTATGTTTACAGAAATCCTGGAAGAGGGTTTTGCTAATGTTTTCAGGGGTTCTAGGACTGTTCTACAGATAGAGGATGAATTAATGAAGGGACTGGCAATGAATCTTGTGACCTTGCTAAGCTTTGTCTCCCCAGGAACTAAGATTGCTGAGAACTTGATTCTTGTCAAGATGAAGAAAAGACCTCCATTTGGGTATTAAGTGCTGTGCTTAAACTTGATGTAACTCTGGGGTAGATTCAATTGTGATCCAGGGGTGGGGGACTTTTGACCTTTTTGTGTTCTATGGTTGAACAAATGAATGTACTTTACTTATGTTTGGAAACTAATCTCCATTTGAGAAGAGGGGCTTTGTGATGGACTAAATGAAGGTACAGCCTAGGGTGGAGTAGGATTTAGAACAGGGACTTTGTAATTGATTGAATGATTGGAAGGTCCTGGGGTGGGGTAGTACTTGGAGATTATTTCATCACACTTAGTAAATGCTGTATTTTGAATGATGTCATGTTTTGACCTTCTCTGTTCTTGGTTTCTCACTGAATAAAATGGAGAGCACCTATGCTGGTATTTTGAATCTTGGGAAGATGCCTTTCCTTGGTATTACATTACATACCCTGCTACCATTCTTAGGGTAATCACTCTTGTTTTGACCTCCTTGGATCTGGGTTGCAGCCTTGGGTGGTAGTCCTGGGTTGAGGAACTGCAGTGTGCCAGAGTTTGTGGTGGCTATAGAGAAGACACCATCCTCATAGCTCTGACAATAACTCAGACAGTTGTGAAAGTCCCAGAAATTTGAGACACAGCTCTCTCCACTCTGGAAGCAGAATTCTACCTTGGGAAGGAGCTCAAAAGTGAAGTCATTGGCTGTCAAGATGAGCAAACAGAAGAAGTGTGATCAGGCCATGGAATCTTTTTTGAGGACAAAAAAAATCAAAATTTGAAACCAGAGGAAGACAACAAAATCCAAACTCCAGCATCAGAACATTCCAAGAAAAATAAGAATTGATCTTAGGCCATAGAGGAGCTCAAAAAGGATTTTGAAAATCAGGTAATAGAAGTGGAGGAAAAATTGGGAAGGGAAATGAGAATGATTCAAGAAAATCATGAAAAGTGAGTCAGCAGTCTGCCTGAAGAAAATAACACCTTAAAAATAGACTAACTTAAATAGCAAAAGAGGCTCAAAGAGCCAATGAGGAGAAGAATAACTTAAAAACCAGAACTGACAAGATGGAAAAGGAATTTCAAAAGTTCACCAAGGACTATAATTCCTTCAAAATCATATTGGAGAAAATGGAAGCTCATGACATTATGAGAAATCAAGATGCTGTTAAACAGATCTAAATAAATGAAAGAATAGAAGGCAATGTGAAATATCTCTTGGGAAAAACCACTGACCTGGAAAATAGATCTGGGAGTGATAATTTAAAAATTATTAGACTACCTGAAAGCCATAACCAAAGTAAAAACCTAGACATCATCCTGCAGGTAGTTCTCAAAGAAAACTGCCCTGAGGTTTTAGAACCAGAGGGCAAAATAGAGGTTGAAAGAATCCACTGATCACCTCCTGAGAAAGATCCCAAAAAGAAATCTCCTAGGAATATTATAGCCGGGTTCCAGAATTCCCAGATAAAGGAGAGAATGTTACAAGCAGGCTGGAAGAAACAATTTGAATATTGGGGAACCACAATCAGGATAACCCAGGGCCTGGCAGCTTCTACACTAAGGGATTGAAGGGCTTGGAATATGATATTCCGGAGGTCAAAGGAGCTGGGATTAAAATCGAGAGTCACCTACCCAGCAAAACTGAGTATCATGTTTCAGGAGAAAATATGGTCAGTGCAACAGAGGACTTTCAAGCATTCTTGCTGAAAAAAACAGAGTTGAATAGAAAATTTGACATTCAGATACTAGAAGGAAGCAAAGCTTGAGAAGGTAAACAGGTGAAATAAATCATAAGGAACTTATCAAAGTTGAACTATTAACATTCCTACACAGAAAAACAATAATTGTAACTTATGAAACTTTTCTCAGTAGTTGAAGGAAGTAGAAATACACACACATACACATTATATATGTGTGTATATATATATATATATATATATATATATATATGAGGCTATATGGGCATATTAATACATATGTGTATGTGTGCATATATGTTTACAGGTATACATAGATAGAGGGCACAGGACCAATTTAACAGGAAGGGATGATATTTAAAAGTTGAAATTAAGAGGTCAGGGAGGAATATAATGAGAGGAGATGGGGAGAGACAGAATGGGGTAAACTATCTCATATAAAAGAGGCAAGGGAAAATGGTTACAATTGAGGGGAAGAATAGGGAGGCAAAAGGGAATGGATCAACGTTATTCCTATTGA
This sequence comes from Petaurus breviceps papuanus, assembly GCF_028583685.1. Classification (NCBI taxonomy): domain Eukaryota; kingdom Metazoa; phylum Chordata; class Mammalia; order Diprotodontia; family Petauridae; genus Petaurus; species Petaurus breviceps. The sequence goes on from NW_027185653.1 coordinate 9,566,828, forward strand.
ATTTTACTTGAGGAGGGAACGAAATACAAGGTAAATAGTGTATCTCACCCTCCAGGAGAGTAGGGAGGAAGGGGATAAGAGAGGAGATGATGGAAGGGAGGGCAGGCTTGGGGGGAGGGAAGTTGGGAGCATCCACTTTCGAAAAGGACAGGATCAAAGTAGAGAATAGAACAAGTGGGAGGTGACATAGGAGGGAGGGAAATATAGTCAGTATTTTACAATATATCTACTGTGTTACTGTTTTGCATTAGCCACACATGTACAACCTATACTAAACTGCTTATCTTCCCAGTAAGGGTGGGTGACAAGGGAGGAAGGGAATGAATCTGGAATTGAAAGTTTTAAAATCAAATATTCATATATATATATATATATATATATATATATATATATATAGTATATATATGTATGTGTGTGTGTGTGTGTATATATATATATATATATATATATATATTATTAATACCATCTTACATGTAATTGGGAATAAGATATACAGGCACTGAGGCATAGAGATCCACTGCAAAAGTAGAAATTTATATGGGATAAAATATGGGAAAGAGCAGATTGGAGGAGGGGATATCCTGTGGGACTGCTATTTTGTGGCGGTGGGTAGGGGAAAAACAGGGAGAAAATTTGTAACTCAAAATCTGGAGGAAATGAATGATGTAAATCAGAAGTTAATAAAGCATTAAAAAAGAAAAAAAACTATGTGGCCACCTTAGTAATAAGTTTTGATGTTATATTTTTATGAATGTTTTGTTTTCGTTTATTGTTGAATAAATGGAGACAAAAAAAAAAAACAGAATTTCTCAAGGAAAATTGCCCTGATATTCTAGAACCAGAGAGCAAAATAGAAATCAAAAGAATTCATGATTCACCTCTTGAAAAAGATACCAAAAAGAAAACTCCTAGGAATATTATAATGAAATATTAGAGTTTCCAGGTGAAGGAGAAAATATTACAAACTGTCAGTAAGAAATAATTTGAGAAATGTGGAAACATAATCAGAATAACACAAGATCTAGCATCTTCTACATTAAGAGATCAAAGGACTTGGACTATAATCTTCTAGAGGTCAAAGGAGCTAGGATTCAAACCATGAGTCACCTACCCTGGAAAACTGAGTATAATGCTTCAGGGGAAAATATGGTCATTCAGTGAAATAGAGGACTTCCAAGCATTCTTGATGAAACAAACCAGAGCTGAACAGACAATTTGACTTTCAAACACAAGAAGTAAGAGAAGCATGAGAAGGTAAAAAGGAAAAAGAAATCATGAAGAACTTGTTGAAGTTAAGCTATTTACATTCCTACATAGAAAAACTATAAATGCAATTAATGAGATTTTTCTCAATATGATGATATTTGAACGGAATATATATATATATATATATATATATATATTTGTGGTTATGTGCACATATATATGGTATACACATATATGTATGTATGAACTGCAGGGTGTATGTGTGTATAAATATATACCGTGTTTCCCCGATAATAAGACACTGTCTTATTATTTTTTTTGACAGAAAAACACCAGAGGGCTTATTTTCAGGGGAGGGCTTATTTTAATGAACATTGACAGAAATTTTAATAAACAGGTAAATGTGAACAAAAAAAATGTACCTTTATTCAATAAGCAAATCACTGGGGAAGAACAGGATGACACGCTCACTGCTGCAGCTCTGATTGGATGCAGCTCGGAGTGTGGTGTGCATTTCACGGGGGGGGGAGGACGGTGTATACAGAGGGTACCGTAATGTAGCGACAGTAGCAATCTAAATAGGGCTTATTTACGGGATAGGTCTTATTATCGGGGAAACATGGTATGTATGTACATGGCTACATAGACAAGACGACACAGGATCAGTTGAATATGAAGGGATGATATATTAAAAATGAAATTAATAGGTAAGAGAGGAATATATTGGAGAAGGAGAAAGGGAAATATAGAATAGGATAATTTATCTCATATAAAAGAGGAGAGAGAAAACTGTTACAATGGAGGGGAAGAGCAGAAAGGTGAAAGGGAATGGGTCAACCTTAATCTCATATTAAATAGCTTATTTATCTTAGTAGCATCTATCTCCAATGATAAAAAAACATTATTTTGGTTCAGTAAGCTGAAAGGTCTTAATGGATTCCAAGGTTGATTAAGAACTAAATATTGACTTTGGAGGTCACATTGAAACTATTAACAAAGGTATACTTATAGTTCTGTCTCCTCCAGGCAGGCTATATCAAACATATATGCCTTTGATAAGGAAATTAACATGCTGCATATATATATATATATATAT
>NW_027185653.1:9569229-9570470 GCF_028583685.1 Petaurus breviceps papuanus
ATATATATATATATATATATATATATATATAATATATTCAAGGAATGTCTGGCATACTGAGAACAAAGTTGAATGACCTGAAAATACCAATGCATTTCTTAGTGGCTAGAATTGTACTTCAGAAACTCATTTTGTTTCATGTACTGGAAGATGACAAATCCTAAAAGCACAATTATCTTGGAGAACAAATTGAACTCCACTGCACTTACACCATTTTCCTTGACTGAACTGTTGCCCACAATCACTCAAGCATAATAAGGTATGTGGACTAATTTTTTTCAAAACAAAGAGATTTAGGAGAGGATTTAAAATCATGTGAGAATAAAAGAAGGTAAAAATCATATCTGTTATCCCTTCTGCTATTGGCATCAAAGATGATTTTAGTGAGCCTGTAGAGAATGAGTTTACATGTGAATGCCTTTTATTCAACTACAAAACACATTTTGTTCATATCTGCAACTGTCCATATAGCATGAAATGTACAAAATTAGTATTAGGACAACAATTATTTCCACATTAATTTCTGTCTAGATTTCCCTGAAAAAGATAAAAGGAACTGATGATAAAACTTTAAAATACCTCCTTTATACTCAACACCCTTGCCCCCTAGGAAATAAAATGGGGCAGTGCGATGAGAGTTTGACTTGGGATCGAGATAAATGATGTCAAAATGCCACAAGATAACTAAGTGAGTAGGCATTTATTAAGCAACTCTTTGTAAGGGTTATGGGATTTAAAGATCTTCCATGTCCCGTTGGATTTGCTGACATAGCAGGAAGGGGCGGAGCAAGAGGAAGCGGAAGCCAAGCTAGTTTTCCTGCGGTGGCTGGCGGTGGTGGCAATGGCGGCGGCAGCAGCAGAGGCAGTGGCAGCGCGAAGCCCTTTTTGAGTTAGGACTGCTAAGGACTTTCTGCTAAGGACTCCTGCTGAGGACTGCCAGGGGCCGGAGCTGCTGGGAGCGTGCTTCCAGGACGCTGGGTGGTTGCTGTGTATGGGGAGAGGAGGACCTTTGCCTGAGGTAGCCTGTTCTGTTTTAAAGGCTTGAAAATGTGGGTGCTTTCTACTTTATCTACCTGTGCCAATATCATAACTACTCTGATGGCTTTCACTTTCTGGTTTTGGGACTCAGTCTTTTGGTATCTTAATAAATTTTCTAGTTTATTTCCTCATATGGCAAACATGACGTATTTTCTAATGGATAATTATATCAGCATATTTGTAATCTCTATAGGCATTGTGAA
>NW_027185653.1:9575470-9635894 GCF_028583685.1 Petaurus breviceps papuanus
ACCTGGCATCAAGCATATTAAGAACTGACCTCTCAAATGGGACCCCTTAGGACAGGGACAGCTCTACATCCGATTTCAGCAGCAAGTAGCCATAGAAGAAGAGATCTTCACCCCTTACCACAAGATTTTGGGGCCCCATTTGTTTGGGGTGGGGGAATGATGAGGAGCTTGTGCTCAAGCCCCACCCTAAAATATGTTTTTTTGTGTTTATTGTGTGCTATTCTTGTTATATTGTTGTGAAATTTTGTTGACACCAGTTATTCCTACTGTATTTTTGCCAAGGAAGGGACATGAAAGATCTTGGGGCCGAATGTAAGGGTTATGGGATTTAAAGATCTTCCATGCCTTGTTGGACTTGCTGATGTAGCAGGAAGGGGCGGAGCAAGAGGAAGCGGAAGCCAAGCTAGTGTTCCTGCGGTGGCTGGTGGTGGTGGCAACGGCGGCGGCAGCAGCAGAGGCAGTGGCAGCGCGAAGCCCTTTTTGTGTTAGGACTGCTAAGGACTTTCTGCTAAGGACTCCTGCTGAGGACTGCCAGGGGCCGGAGCTGCTGGGAGCGCGCTTCCAGGACGCTGGGTGGTTGCTGTGTGTGGGGAGAGGAGGACCTTTGCCTGAGGTAGCCTGTTCTGTTTTAAAGGCTTGAAAATGTGGGTGCTTTCTACTTTATCTACCTGTGCCAATATCATAACTACTCTGATGGCTTTCACTTTCTGGTTTTGGGACTCAGTCTTTTGGTATCTTAATAAATTTTCTAGTTTATTTCCTCATATGGCAAACATGACGTATTTTCTAATGGATAATTATATCAGCATATTTGTAATCTCTATAGGCATTGTGAATATGGCATTGCTGATACACTCTTTTATGTCAGACACTCTGCAAAACAGTAGGAATAAGAAAAATTAAAAAATTGTCCCTGCTCTCTAGGAGCACATAATCTAATTAGGGAGACAATATACAAACAACTATGTACAAACACAATATAAACAGAGGGAAGGCATTGAGGCTTGTAGAAAGTGGGCTTTTAGCTATTTGAAGGAATGTTTGGAAACCAGGATGTAGAAGCAAGAAAGAAAATAAATATAGGCATAGGGAAAGCCAGTGAAAATTTATGTATTTGAGAGATGAAATGTCATGTGTGAGGAACAAGGAGGCCATTGTCACGAAATCATAGAATACATGAAGGGGAGTAAAGTGTAAGAATACTGGGAAAGTAGGAAGGAAGAAGGTTAGGAAGGGCTGTAAAAGTCAAAGAGAGGATTTTATTATTGATCCTAGAGGTGTTAGGGAGCCATTCGTTTTTATTGACTGGGGGTAGGGGTTGGTGGTGGTAGAGAGCAATGTGGTCAGACTGAATTTTAGGAAGATCACTTTGAGAGACTGAAATGGGGGGCATTTTTTTAATGCAATGGAGATCAACCAAACTATTACTATAGTTAAGAAATTAAGAACATAGGATAATAGTGTCTGACACATCTCATTCTTTCTTGGTGTATAGTAAGAAACAAACAAACAAAAAACATTGAATTGGAAGTCAAGAGAATTGGACTCTGGTGACACCTCTTCCAATAATCAAATATATGATCATAGTCAAATAATTTAATTTCTCTGGGCCTTAGTTTCCCCAGTTCTAAAATAAGATATTTCTTTCAGGTGGCTTGTAAATATCCATCCAGTAAGAAGGTTCTAAGATTCTCTTTTCCTTCTCTGTAGTCAGCATGTTAGTTTGGGGTATAAATTATGTTATCCAATATTTTATCTAGGCAAAAGGGGAAAAATGACATATGCAATAAATAGCATGAGGGCAGGAATAGGAATTTTGTGTATGGAGGACAAGTAGGTAAATTTGACTGGAAAATAGAGGGGAAAAGAATATGTAGCAGTCTTTTTTTTTCTTTTCTTCCCTTAATCCCTATGACTGTTTGTCCACATTTTTCTCAGGGGAAAATTGTCCTTGAAATGTATTTTGTGACTAAGAAAATTGCATTCCACTCATAATTCTATAACCCCTCTCCAAACTAACTGGGTAAGACATATTTATCTACTAAGTCTCCCTTTTCCTTTTATTGATACCTGGTTCAATTTGTGTTAATTTCTGAAGCTACAAATAGACGAATAATTTTGAAATGCCTCTAGCTAAATATTTTAAATCTCTCATCAGATGGTAGTATCTAACCACTTTTCTTATTTTTGACAGAGTGGGGGAAAACTAATGTATTGGAGGTCAGGAGGTATAATTTTGAACATATTTTACTACTCCAGGTAATTTACTATGATTACATATAGCTAAAAAGAATATGGTCTGTTTCCCAATAGGTGAAACATTTTCCCCTACCCCTTGATTACTGGTGCTGGGAAAGAATAATAAAAGCACATAAAAAAAGATTTTTTTTTGCTTTTTTTTGGAGAGCCATTGGGGTTAAGTGACTTGGCCAAGGTCTTAGAGCTAGTAAGTGTGAGTGTCTAAAGTCAAATTTTATCTCAGGTCCTCCTGACTCCAGGGACTGGTGGTCTATAAACTGTGCCACCTAACAGCCCCCCCCCAAAATAATTTTTAAAATTAATCCACAGAGACAACTAATCCAAGAAAAGTATTACCCTTGAGGTACTGGGCTTTTCTTTTCCTCAGGCTTCAGTTGAAGATTAGACATTGAAACTATTTCATTGTTGGGCACTTATACATGACAATTACATTATCTTTTTGAAGGGATTTTATGAGCATCACCTTGGAACAAAATATGTGAGGATATAGTCTCAAAACTCACTGAGGAATTTTTATAAAAGGTGTGAATGATGTTTAATACAGCCACAAATTTTAAGTTTGTGTATTTATTTAAACCTTAGAAACTGGCAAGCACTACAAACCAGAGCTTGATTTATTGGTTTATTTTTATTGTCTACATATAAGAAAGTGTTGTTAATGCTGATTAAACATAGTGTTGCTGGTGCATTTTGTTTTTCACGTCATTTTTTAAACATTTACCAGCATATATCCCTGCCTATAACACATATCTTACATTCCAACTTGGTTATAGAAGTGTGTATTGCTTATATGATCATTGGAAACCTTACTTGTTTTTCAAAATGACAACTTACAAATAAACATTAAAGTTAAATCTCTGTTGGAAGTATGTATTTATGTTCTTCAGTCATATTTTTCTATTTCAATAAATTTATTATTAATGCAAAAGTGCTGACATAATGAATGTATCAGAAATGGCACATCTTATGGTTACTGTTAGTCAAGAAAATAAAGCTCAATATGAAAAACCATGAAAAATCAAAAATCTCACGCAAATATAGCTTGATTTTTACCACTACAATTATTACTCATGTAAGACTTTAAAGACTTGTGATTTATTGTTTGAGTTCTCCTGTGTTCTTTCAATACATGAGGCAACATAGTAGAGGGACAATAATGTTAGATTGGGAGACAGGAGACACTGATTAAAATCCCACTTCAACTATTTACTAGTCTTCCTGGGGTTTTCTGAAATTCCTCCTTTCAGAATTTCATACACTACAGTAGCATTCATTATATTGAAATACCATAATTTCTTCTTAACCATTCCCCAGTAAAATGGGTTTAGTTTCTAATACCTTTCCAAGTACAAAAAAAAACATTGTCTAAATATGTAAGTCATTTTCCTCTTTCTTTGATATCTTTGATGTATAGCCTAATAATAACAAAGGGTATTATTAATTTAAAGGGTTAAAGGATATGCAGAGTTTTGCCATTGTTCCAGATTACTTTACAAATGTATTTAAATTGAAAAGAGTTCACCATCAGAATAACAATTTTGGAGATAGCAAACCATGAAGACAAAGATTATTAAGGCATAGAGGAGTTACTGTCTTCATTTGTGAAGGGGCCCCTCCCAATGGCAAAATCATTCCTCCTTATGTGCCATTTTTTACCCTCACTTCATTAGTGCTTGCACTTTTTTTATTGCTCTTCTACACCTTTACAGAAGTTCTTGGATTTATTCTATGATCACTACAAATTATCTAATTCTATGTTCTTACAGGAATATTGGCTCATTTTCCTTCACTAAGAAATAATTATCCTAGGGGCAGCTAGGTGGCGCAGTGAGTAAAGCGCCGGCCCTGGAGTCGGGAGGACCCAAGTTTGGTTCCGGCCTGAGACACTTAGCATCCACACAAAAAATACTAGCCGTGTAACCTTGGGCAAGTTACTTAACCCCAATTGCCCTCCAAAAAGGCAAAAAAAAAAAAAGAAAGAATTATCCACTGAGATAGTTCTTTTCTTGAAACATTTGTTAATTATTTCCTTCTTGGTCAGCCTATGTCCATGTTAGACATTCTCCTAATTTTCCTACCATAACTTTGCTTTAAAAAATGTCTTTTTTCTACACAAATCCTGATTTTTTGAAGATGTAGTCATGTTGTGCCCCTTTCCCCACTATCATCTTGCCGTATATCTTTTTTTTTTTCTTTCAGAATAATGGAGTTTGGAGAAGCCATATCCCTCAAAAATAAGGGTTGCCAGTTGGAACACTACTGCAGAGTAGTTTTGAAAGGTTACTCTAGTTGGGTCTGTTCTTCACTTTTTGCCAGCTCCACTCTTCTGGACTACACTGTCTTCTTTGAAAATTACATACTTCAGTCCCTAATTGACCCCCAGCACATGAATAAGAAAGAAATAGTGATAGTCTTCTAAGATATTCCTGACAGAGATGGTCTAGTCCATCTTTATACTTGTATCTCCTCTCCACTTTTCACTGACTCCTCCTGTCCATTTATCAAATAGCTGTGAGCAGAGCTGCAATTCTCATCTTTCACCTCCTCATTAGTCCTATCTCTTGAACTCTATACTCCCAGTATTGATTCCCTCTCCTTTCTCTTCACCTCGCGTTTCAGTGCTGATCTGACTGACAGGTTTCAAACCATTCTGGTATCACAGTTTTATTTCCCTTGACACACAGACAAAGGATTAACTAAAACAAACAAAAATACTATTATCTAAAACTGCAGCAATTACAAGGAAGCCCCTCGCTGAGCCAGGGAAGTAATGGAGGAAACAGTAAGAGCAGGGGTGTTGTATTTTTGGTATTACTTTACCTTTATATATCATATAATATATATCATATTATATTAGATATCATTTTTGTTCATGAGCTATGTTTCACCCAGAAGCTTACGAAGGCTTGAGACAGCAAGTTTGAGTTGAGTGATCCAATGTGCTCAGTTGAGAAATCTGATAGCTGTAAATCAAGCTGGTTGTTAAAGCTGGAGAAATCAAATGTGAGAAAGTAATAGTGATGCTAGAGGACTGGAAAGAATTCTAGGGTGCAGCGGTGGTGACAAGGCAACAAACGTAAAAACTATACAAGAAAATTAGATGTGTTCGAATAGAAGAACAAACAGCAAGAAATAGAGATAACTTCATCTTAGAATGAAGAAGAAGGTAGAGTCAAAAGGGACAGTCCCCATTTTCCAAAGAAAAGACCTCCTTGAGAGTGATGGGCAAAGAGTCAGTAGACAAGAAGAACTGACGATTTGATCTTATAAATAAAACACAGCTTCACCAAAATGATAGAACCATCAGAACAAGAAAAAGAGAGATGAACCAGGTTTTAATCTTTAGGAGACTAGGAACATGTGTGCAATAGATGTCTCCACAAAATCTGCAGGTATATTTAATTTTGAAGAGGTAATTTAAATTTTTTTTCAAATGTGCCAGAGGACTTGTGTACATAAGTAAAGAAAAATAATGGGAACTATTCCTTAAAGATTTTGAAATTTTATTTTATATGAATTCTGTCTGCTTTTTTCAATCAGATTTTGATAAATGAGATGTCGTTAAAACAATGTTTAAAACTGATATAGCATTTTAATGTTTGCAAAGTATTTTTTATGGGGGAAAAAGTCCCATATAATAGCTATTGGAAGAAAATGCAACTTAAAGTAGGATGCTATTTTAGATCTGTCACTTTTCCTAAAGCCATAGTGCAATATTATGTCCACTATCAAATACTGCCTCTGGAAATGCATACCTGTAAAACAACAATTGTCTGCTTGGCACACTCAAAGTTTTTCTTGGTCTATGGCAGGTGGGAGCAGACAACAAAGAATATGATGGTGATGGTCCAGATGTGACTGAAAACTGTAAATGACCCCAGCCTTAAGTGTTAAGTATAAGATGTAACTACTTTCACTAAGCTCTTTTTTCCCCTCTAATAATTTTGGAACTCCTTGAAGCATTTTTCTTGAATGCATTTGTGTGTGATTATTATAGATGACAAGTAATTAAGTTATTATGTCTTTTATATGTGATATGCTACCGAGGGCTAATAAGCAGAAGGCATATCTAATCAACATAATGAACTAATTAATGAGATCTAAATAACAGATATTTAATGTGCTCTGCCTAATGGCTTAATTTAGCAATTTCCTAGTGAGCTGATTAAAATAGTACACAAGCTCTAAATTCATCTCAGTCATCATCCCAATGAGCACAGCTGTACCTAAAGGAGGATCAGGAGCAGAAACCTTACAGTGTTCTCACCTTTACCCAAGATGGCCTTGCTAATACACACATAAGTACACACACATACACACACACATGCACAAGACACACATAAAAGCAGCTTGAAATGAATATCCATGGCACTTTGAAAGGGGAACGAGCTCATAACACAGAGGACTGAGTGTGGGAGTGATGAGAAGCAATCCTGTTCACTTTTCTTTGGAGATGGAGGTGGGAAGGTATGTGGTACGGAATGGTAATGTATATGTATAATATATACACATGCATGTGTATATGTGTTACTTGTATGTAAACACAGATGGACAATAATTTCCCAATTAGTGCAAATAATAAATCCCCTGGAATGGTCATATGTATTTGATTTTCACTGTATACTTCCATTGGGCAGAGACCAATGATCATGGATGTAGGGCTAATTCAAATAATCTAGCCCCTTCAGCATACTCATCATTAGCACTTATTGGGATCTCTCTGTCTCTCTTTCTGTCTCTGTCTCTCTCTCTGCCTGTCTGTCTGTCCCTCCCTCCCTCTCTTTCTCCCATCTCTTTCTCATCTATCTGGCTCAGGTTAAAAAAAAAGCACCTGTCAGTTTGCTAATTATTCTCTTCAGTCACTATTTAAAGACATAGGCTCCTAAGAGCAGCCCCTTCCCCCAAAGGCACTAACTGGGATAGCCTTCATAAAATACTGTACCTTAGGGACAGTTCTCCCAAATTGGGGGGAATAGAGATGAGCCTGGTAGAAACAAGAGTTTGAGATGATAAAGCAGGGAACCAAGCATATAGTGAGTCACAAAGATTAGAGCAGTAAGAGGTAGTCACTTTGTGGTCATGGTGCAGGGAAAACACAAGGCAGGGAAAAAATTTAGGCTAAATCTGAAATAAAATATTAGAGTGTTGAAACTACTGTTGATGTTATTTCCCTGGGGGATATCTGTCCAATCCTTCTATCCCAACTTGTTTCCTTGCTGGGAAAGGAATGACTAGGGCTCATGATAACCAAGGAGGCTTTGAAGGTAAAGAAAGGCTTCTGTTGATTGTTTCTTCCTCCTTGGCTGCCTATATCATGGGAGGGAAGGACTGAGATATAGAATAATAGGAATATAAGATAGTAGATAAAAAGCTAGAAGTGACCTCAGAAGCCTTCTAGCTTAATGTCCTTATTTTTTTTTTCTAGATAAAGGGACTGAGGCATAGAGAATATAAATGACATGACTAAGATCATTGTAATAGAAATGCAAATTTAAAGATCTTCCCTTCCCCTAAGCTAAAGTGCACCTGGAGCCTGGGGTGGGAGGCTTGTTTTTCAGTAGATACTTTTTGATTGGCCAGTGTGTCAATAAGGTTGTTACATTCTCTGAGCCAGGAGAAGGCTATATAAGCCCTGATGTGTAGCTTTGTTTTGGGGCTCACTTTGAAAAGTGTACCGTGATTTGATCAGATGAAACTCAGGGAAGCCCTTGTTAAGAGTCCCTTGGCTTTGAAAAACCCAGATGTTGATTTGGTATGGATGTAATGGTTGGACAGTTTGGAAATCTGTCTACTTGATCTGTTTCTCTGTCTTGATAATTCTGCCTGTATACCCTGAAGTTCAGGGTGCTGACCTTTTTCCCCTGAACTAGGTAAACGATATATGTTTGACTGATTACAGTAAGCTTGTTAACCCATTTTGAGTTGCTTTCCTTTATCAAAGCAGATCCAGGAACCTGTGTTGGCAGCCACCCTGGGGAAGCTGGGGTGCTTGCTGCTACAATCACAAGGTAGTATGTCCTAGGTATGGGATTTGAACCCTGGTTTCCTGATGCTAAAAGCAATTCTATTTCTACTATACCACATTGCTTATTCAAAAAGAAAAGAAAAGGATCTGTGTACTAAAGGCATATTTAATCCCTACTTAGCTTTTATAAAAACTAAGATAAAAAACTGATTCCTCAATGAAAAATATAAATAGCTTTTTAAAAAAGATATTCTGTATTATCATTTTTCTAGTGATCAGAAATTTTACAACAGGAAAAATTAAATGACCAATTAACATATTTGTATACATGGTATTTAGCCTCACCATTTGCAAAGAAATCACATATTAGGGAAAGTACTGAAGTACTTTAAGTACTGTAACTGAACTAAGGGGCAGAAATAAATAGGGAAAGCTTTACAGCATACTTAGCCAGCATTTTGTCCCATAATTACAAATAGCTCCCACATGTAAGAACTAAGTCATAATGAACATCACCATTGTTTAATCTCTTTAATTTTGAGTCTTATCTAATAATTCTGCTCCTCTTATAGAGTGAATGATAAAAAGAGAGTGAAACAAGGAATCAGAGATGGGAGGTTAAAGTGGTTCAAGATTTCCCCCAAGGTCCCATGACCTTGCCCCCATCCGGAGGTCCATGGTAAGTTGTAGTCCTTCAAAACTTGCAAGTATCACCTTGGAAAATGGATGTGGCTATTATAAATAAAGCATTTTGAAAACGCTATGTTGTAGTAGTGGTGGTGGTTTTGGTAGTAGTAGTATTAATATATATATATGTATGTATGTATGTATATATATATATATATGTAACAGCAGTAGTATTAATATGTCCTGTATATATTTTTTTTCTTTTTTTTTTTTTTTTTTGGTAAGAAATGAGTGTCCAGAAGGGGGCCAGTACAGAGGCCCAGAAGACAACAGGGGCCAGTGCAGAGCCCCTGAGGAGGCCTGATCATCGCGGCAACAAGTTGAGCCACTAACTGCAAGGGCCATTGCCAGGTCTGTCACTGCAGGGCTGTGACTGGAAGAAGCTGGGTAAGAGTCAAATGCCAGTCCCCTGTCAGAGGCAGCAGCTACTGCTGGGACTACCAACCCACAGCCAGGAAATTTAAAAAGCCCCTATCTGGACTTCCAGGGAACAGGATTGCAGAGTGAACCCCAGCTGCTCCAATCCCCACCTCTGACCCTGAAAACATAGTAATTATTGCCCCAAAGTAAAACTTTAAAGAGTAAAGGCTTGGGAACCCTAGAGGGAAGGTGTGGCTAAGGCCCTGCCTCAAAATGGGTAAAAAGCAGACTGCAAAGACGAAGACTCTGGAGTCCTACTATTGTGAGTGGGAGGAACCAAACTGAGAGGGAGACAGTGTTTACTCCACCCCCACAGCTGAAGCCTCAACAGGGAACTGGTCTCAAGCACAGAAAGCATTGTTAGATGAGCTAAAAAAGAACTTTGAAAACCAAATTAGATACATAGAAGATAAAATGAATAATTGTTTTAAAAATCAAAATTGCAAAATTAGAAAAACATTACAATGAAGAAATCAGCTCCTTCAAAAGAAAAATGTGTAAATAGAAAAGGAGCTTCATAAACAAACTGAGGAAAATAATTCACTAAATACTAGAATCAACCAAATTTAAGTGAATAACTCTATGAGGAACCAAGAATCAGTCAAACAAAACATAAAGAACGAAAAATTAGAAAAAGAGGTAAAATTTTCCAATGGAAAAATAACTGACCTGGAAAACAGATCCAGGAGAGATAATCTGAGAATCATAGGCCTACCAGAAAATCATGATGAATAAGTGAGCCTGGACAGCATCTTCTAAGAGTTCATCAAGGAAAACTGCCCTGAGGTACTAGAACCAGAGGGTAAAATAGAAATTGAGAAAATCCACTGGTTACCTCCTGAAAGAGATCCCAAATTGAAAAGTCCCCAAAATGTTGTGGCTAAACACTAGAACTATTAGGTAAAGGATAAATACTACAAGCAACCAGAAGGAAACAATTCAAATATCTTGGAACAATAGTGAGGATTTCACAGAATCTGGCAGCTTCTACACTGAAAGATTGGAGGAACTGGAATATAATTTTTTACAAGGCAAAAGAACTCGTGTTACAACCAAGGATCACCTATGCAGCGAAAATGAGCATATTCTTCCAGGCAAGGAGATGGGCATTCAATGATATAACGGATTTCCAGACTTTACTGATGAAAAAGCCAGAACTCAATGGAAATTTCAACCTCCAATTATGAGACAACAGACAGACATACCGGTAGAAAGAAATGAGGAGAAGATGGATTTCATATTTGCTGGAGAGGCTTATATGAAATGATGTTGAATGAGAAGATCAGAACCAGGAGAAATTTTATACAATTATAGACACAACGTATGTGTGATGAACAGCTTTGATAGACTGGACTCTTCTCAGCAATGCAGGGTTATAAGTTAACTCCAAAAGACTCATGATCGAGAGAGATATCTATATTCAGAGAAAGAACTAGAAATAAAAGAGTTTGAATGCAGATTGAAGCAAACTACCTGCTCTCTGTCTTTTTCTTGTTTTGGTTTGTCTCCTCTTTCCCATTGTTCATTCCATCTGATACAATCCTTCTTTATAACCTGACTAATGTGTAATGTGAAAGTATTTGCAGATCCTTTACTTGATTGTATGCCTCCAAGGGCGGGGCGGGGGGAAGGGAGGGAAGGGGAGAAAATTTGAAGGTCAAGGAATTATGGAACCTAATCTTGTAAACTAAAAGTAAACAAACAAATTAATGAGGACCAAAAAAAAAAAAGAAATGAGTGTCCAACTTTATTGCTTGAGCAGCTCAGTTAGGACTTTAGGAATAGAGAACCATCTAATGTCTCTGATAAATCTACTTAACAAAGTGATTAAAAGTTTCATTCCTGAAATTTTCTGTGCTTGTCTTCATAAGATATTTCTGTCAAGAGTCTGAGAGACCCTAACAGTCAAGGGTAAGAGACTGCTGAAACCCTGCTGTTACAGGCAGCTTTTACTCTTCAGTAGGTACCATGCTTTCAATTTCATGGTGTTGTGATTCTCTTTCAAAAAATCTCAGCATTCAGACTTAGCAAGTATTCTAATCCAACCCATAATTCAGAAGGGATCCTTTTTACAATGTCCCTTATAAGATTGTAACAGCTTTCTCCTATAGTGATGGAGAATGCACTACCTGCAAGCTCTAATTTTAAGAAGGTTTTTATCTTTGTTTCTTTTGTTCCTTATGTGAAGTATGAATCTCTCTCCTAACATTTCATTGTTCCTCGTTTTACCTTCTGGGGCCAAACAGAACAAGTTTCTTCCCTACCCCTTTCCGCCTTTCAATAAGTAGCAGTCTACATCCTTAGAATCCTCCCAATACTACAGTTTTCCGGTGTGACATCCAGCCTGCCATTATTACTAAACCACTGGTTGATTTTGCCCTCAGTCTCAAGGCAATGTCTTGTCTCTGAAGTCCCCTTGCTACTGGATGTAGCAAATTCAAGACACATACTACCAGGATGAGTGTATTTTGTCCTTGAAAATACTCTGCCTTTGCAATATTAGGTTCACCCCGTGGGCAGGCAGTGACCTTTGAGGATATCCTTTCTTTATGCCCTATATGAATATTCTTCAGGTGGAAGAAATTCAAAACAAGCACAATATTCCCCAGGAATTCCTATGACCTCACTAGATTTTCAGGACATCTGACCAGGAGAATTTAGTTCATGCTCTGGAATTTTTATTTCCATCACACAAAAGGATTCTCTAATTTTGACAACAAATGAACCCTCCCCAATTAAATATATTAAAATGCTAAAACACCCTTCATTTTATGTAGTTCAAAAGGTTCAGATTTTTTTTAAATCCTACCAAATTGTAAGTATGATTTAATTTGGGCACTTAGGTGTGGCAGTGATAGAGTGCTGGGTCTGGTGTCAGGAAGACTCCTCCTCTTAGTGAACCTGAGCAAATCATTTAACCCTTTTTCCTTCAGTCTCCTCATCTGGAAAATGAGCTGGACAAGGAAATGGCAAACCACTCCAACATCTTTACCAAGAAAATTCCAAATGGATTAGTCAAGAATGAGAGAGGACTGAACAACCACCCCCACATTTTATCATTCCTTTGGGAAGAGTTGAGAAAAGGCAAAATTAGCACCATTTCTGAATTGTGCCTAAAGATTCGTGAGGGATTACGTGGTTCAGTTTATTTAATCAGAGAGAGTCCATACATATACACATACACATACCCATAAACATACATATACACATACACATACATATACATACACATATACATAAACACTGATAGCAAATTGGTTAAATATTTTGTTTTATCTCCACAGCAATTTATCTCACATTTTCCATCTCATTAAGTTAGATGCTGAATTTGGTAAACATCTGTTTTAAAAAATCTTCATTTTTATTACATTCTATTACTAGTATCCCCCCTCCCCCAAAACCTACCAAGGGATGATTTATGGTGACAAGATAACTAGAATATAAAAATAGAAAGAGTACAATTTTAATGATACATGTCAAACTTAATTAAATGTTATGCAATGGAAATAATACTTAGATAAAATAAAATTAAGAAATTATATATTATGATATTGTGTGGGATACAGAGACCCCAACCCAAATTGACTACTCAGAGAACTCTCAAAGTGAAGGTAGAAAGATTTATTAGAATCTCACAAGAAGTGGGTGGTCCAGTCTCTTGGACAGCACCGAGGGAGGTGGTCGAGGTACAGAAGCCAAAGCTGCCTTAAATAAGCAAGGGTTACACACCCCTCCTAAACATTAACCTAATTATTACTAATGAGGCTCTAATCTTGTTAGATAACATACATAATACAAGAGATCCACTATGTAAGCCCAGTAACAACCTCAACATACTGTACTTCCTTCAGTCTAACCTAGATACAACCTTATCTGGGCATAGGTCCCCCAAGGCCACTGCCTGTTCCCTGATTGGTCAAATCCTCCTGTTGCTGTTTTTTCTACATTGTTTCATTTTAGTATTATCTAGGAGTTCTCTGGGAACTCAACTCCCTTCCAAGGCTACTGCCTCAACTCTCCCAAGGACTAGGAACTCAAATTCCTCCCAAGGCTACTGCCTGTTACTTTTTATCAGTAGTCTTATTCAGCAATTCTTGCGTTTCTGTAAAAACTTAGACCTTTTTTACCTTTCACACTACCATTACTTTCCCCAAATTAGAAACACCTCTAATTGGGTCTCAATAGTTAATCCAATCAATTGTATTAATACTCAATGGCTCTTACATTACCCTGAAATTTACAATGACTTAAATATATATGGGGAAACAATACTGAACTTTGTTACAAAATACAAGGGATTAATAAGAATGTATATATGATATTCAGAATGGGGAAACTTCACTGTAAGTCATTCCACACAATTGTTACCAAAGTAAACATAGCCATAGTCTGTGAGTTGGTTTGTCTATAATATTTGTCTTGAAGAAAGTTTGGAAATTAAAAAAAAACAACCATTTCTTTTGAAAGAAATCATACACATCCTATTCATCACATTCTGTCTTACTTAGGGAAACAAACTTCTTTCTTTAACACCTTGAAACTAGTCTTCCTTTGGCAATCTGTCTTAGACCTTGAGATTTTTATTCCTCACTCATTAATAAATTACTTATAGTGTATTGCAATGGAAAGGGCACTGATTATGAACCTAGAGGACCTGGGTTAGAAGTACATCTCTTCTGTTTGTCTTTGGACAATTCACTTAGATTCCCCGGGTCTCCGTTTACACCTTTATGAAGTGAATAACTGTAATAGGTGGTTCGGAGGTATTTTCTAGGTCTACATATATAATTATATATTTTTTAGGGGAGGCAATTTGGTGGAAGGGAAAGAGTGCTAATCTTAGAATCAATAAGCCCTAGGTTTTAGTCTTGCCTCTTTTATGTGGTCTGGGGATGTCAGCATGTTACTGCCATAATCAACCATATTCAAGACTGTAAATGGAACAGTAGTTGCTTATCTTCATTGTTATAGAGAGTTTCTTCAATAGAAATTTCCTACAGCAGTGGAATACTAAAGGGCCAGTAAAAAGAATATATTCACATGCATATAATATTTTTATATTAACTAATCAATATTAATAACATATATAAGGTACATATATTCACCCACATATATACACCTTATATATATTAATATATAATATTAATATCAATATTAATAGCATATATAAGGTGTATATATATATACTCACACACATATATACACATTATATGTGTTATTAATTATTTTAATATTATAATTATTATAATATAATGTATAATATTATGTAATATATAATTATAACATATAATTATCTATTATAATATAAATCATTTTATAGAATATATAAAATATTATAATATATAATTATATATTATATTATAATTGTTATAATATTTATTTTAATATTAAGTAATTAATATTAATAACATATATAAGGTGTATACATACTCACACACATATATACACCTTATATATAAATATATAATATTAATAACATATATAAGGTGTATATATACTCACAAACACATATACACCTTATATGTGTTATTAATTATTTTAATATTATAATGTATATTATATAATATAAAGATTATTATAATATATAATTGCATATACAATTATAATTATTATAATAATCATTTTAATATTAACTAATCAATATTAATGACATATATAAGGTGTATATATATACTCACACACATATATATACCTTATATATGTTATTAATATTAATTACTTAATATTAAAATAATATATGCAGGTAAATATAGTCGCTTTACTTGCCCTTTAGTATTCTACTGCTGTAGGATATATATATATATGCAAGATAAGTGGACTTGACCTTTTTTTTTGCTTTCTTCAGCAAAATTTGATGGATACCATATTTGTGAATGAAAGATAGACTTTTGGATGTAAAATGAATGAAAACTGGTTGGGGATGTGGGTTTATGGCTTTTTGTTGTTCATGTTTGTACCTTTACTTCAAGCAAATAAGGAAAAGAGCACCTGAAGTCACAATTGACTGATCTTGTCTCCATTCATGTTGAGAAACACGTATACTGGAGGTCATGACATCATTATCCTTAATCTGAAAAAGCAAAATGGATCATGAATTCATTGCATTTCAAGTTAGAAGAGATCTAAGAGCTCCCTAATCTATATTGCATTCAATGTGTGAATTGTAAAATCCTCCTGATGTGGTCATTTCAACTGTGTTTAAAGACTTTATACACATTGAAAATGTTAAAAGTGATGGCTCTTATGATGATGATGGTGGTGGTGGTGACAGTGATGTTTAATTTGAAGTGATAGATTTTGAAGTGGAAATTTTACAATTTAAAAAAGGTTGTAGTTGACTACCAGAGTAGATGGATTATGTGTGTGTATGTGTGTGTGTGTGTGTGTGAGAGAGAGAGAGAGAGAGAGAGAGAGAGAGAGAGAGAGAGAGAGGAGAAAGGCAGGAAGACTAAACAATAGGTATGAATAAAACGTATTAAATATTTTAGAGCTGTCCAAAATTTGAATAGGTTTTCATAGTGGTGAGTTGCCTAACACCAGAGATTTGAGAGCAAATAATGGATGACCACATATTGAGAATACTATATGTAGCAGCAAGAGGAAGTGAGCAAACAATCATTTCTATATATGGCATATCCATAAGGTGGTCAGGAACAACTGATATAATCTTATACTTCATCTCATTGAACCTCACAGATGACTAATGTACCCTGGATTGGGTAGAAAAACATTTGAGAGTCATATTTATAAGTTACTTTTGAGGAATTATTACCTTATATTCCTATTAATGTTTAATAACATGTTGAATATAGGTTTCATTATAATGATCATTTAACAGTTCAAAATTCATTAATTCTTATGGCCAGAGCACTATGGTGATCACTGAAGAATATGCAGAATTTCAATAAGACCTAACCCTTGTCCGTTTGGAGATGATGTTCTAGTAGGGGAAGTAGAGCAAAATGAAATTATCATAATACATAATGCATATCATAATGCAGAACTTTTTTTTAACATATAAGCCTAAATTTGGCTCTTTGTAACTTCAACCCATTGTTCTTGGCTCTATTCTTTAAAATTAAACAGAACAAGGCTAATGCCTAATATGCATGACAGATCTTCATAAACTAAAGACAATAATCATGTTCTCTTAGACCACCTATGAAAAGTCAAGCAAATGAACACTGTGTATTGCTCAAATTTTAACATAAACTGGATAAGTAGTGCATATGTGTGTGTCCTTGTGAGTACATACACATATGTAACATATATATACATACATATACACACATACATATATACATATATACACATTAAATAAGTCTTATAAAAGTACAATAAATTTTGCCTAAAGTTTAATAGATGGAGATGATTGAAATTTACCATATTTGGAGTTGAGATTTAAAGAATGTATAGGAATCCAACAGGTAAAGAGAAAGAAGGAAGATATATGTGTGTAAGCTATCAATATATAGAAATATGTAGAATTATTATATATATTATATGCATAGATGATAGATGGGAAAAGAATAAACACACACACACACACACACACACACATATATATATATATCATATATATCATGTTCCAGCCCCTGTGCTAAATTTTTTTTTAATATTCTTTCATTTCATTTTCACAACCATCCTGTGAGGCAAGGCTGGTATTGTCCCCATTTACATTTGAGGAAACTGAGTCAAAGAGAAGTTAAGTGACTTTCCAAAGATGGATGGATGGATGAATGTTTGGCACACATACTGACACTCTGCTACACATTGGATTTAAAATGATGAAAAATGTCAGTCCTGTCCTTAAGGAGCTTCTTGCTTAGTTATACAAAGAACATGTACACAAATAATCATGATACATAGCAGAATGTGATAAAAAGCAAAGAAGAGTTATCCAAGATAATGTGAGAACACTGAAGAAGAAATCACTTTCAGATTAAAAGTCTAAGAGGGATTATAAATGTATTTTTAAATATTTTTTAGAGCTGTCCAAATCTTGAATAGGCGTTCCCAACAGGTGAGTTCTCCATCACCAGAGGTCTGAGAGAATATATCATCACATATTGAGAATACTCTATATAGCAGCAAGAGATAATAGTATATGAATTGAACCTTAAAAACGGGAAGTACTCCATATGATAGAGATGGAGTGTATCTTTTCTAAGTATAGGAAAGGGTTATGGTCAAAGATATGGTGACAAAAGAGTACAGGCCAAGAAAAGAGAATGAGGAATAATAACATTTGCCTGGAATGTATTTTACATGGAGAATAGTGTCAGATAAAGCTGTGTTGAAGAAAAAATATACTCAAAATTATGGGCATAGGTCTGTCAGAACCAATTTTATTAGTTAAAGTTATTCTAATATAAGAATTTTCAACTTAGAGAGAGTAAATTCAAACTGGAGGAGTCTTCTCAAGTCTATCATAATCTCTCTAATGAAGACACTTTGAGGCATTTTTGAACATAAAATATTTCATGATATAATCGAATCTAGCTACAAAGCTTAGGTAAAAATTCATTTAATAGCATTCGTTTATCAACCAAGATAATCATCATTTAAAATATTGATACATTCATGTAATAAGCTATATAAAATTGCTTGCCTTCTCAAGGAGTGGAGAAGGGATAAGGGCCAGAATGTGGAGCTCAATTTTTTAAATTAAAATTAATCTTTTGTTTACATGTAATTAAGAAATAATAAAATAGATTCACAAAAAAGTAAAAAGAAAATATTGGCGTACCCTAGACAATCATTTCTGAATTATTCAATCTGTCCCGGGGGGGGGGACAGGCAATAATTTTTACTAACTTAAGATATTCCCACTATTAACCCACTTTCAATGAGTTCACAGTATATTCTAAGCCTGTTATACAATTTCAGAACAGAAAGATATGAGGTTGTTGAGAAACAAAAGGAAAGATTTTAATGTAGGAAATAATTTGCTAGAAATTAGCATAACTATTGAGAAGTCTTCTTTCATTCCAGAAAGTGTGGAAGGAACTTCAGAATGGAGAAATATGTGTTAATATTTTCTTTAGGACAAAGGAAGTCTTAATTTCCTTGTACAGTGGTAAGAATGTGTAAGTTGAAGCAGGTTGTGGAAAGATTAGGAATTCAAATTTTACATATCTATATCTATGAACTTCAAATATATTTAATAGATGATATACACATATATGTGGGTTTATATAATATATGTATATAATAGTTTTTGGAGAATATAGGAAGACATGAACTTTAAGAAAGTCAACTAGATGCATTCAGAGCAAGTTGGACATAATAGAGTTCCAGGTCAGAAAGATATGAGTTCAATTCTGGCCTCAGATACATAATAGCTGTGTGATCCTGGAAAAATCACTTAACCTATGTTTCCCTCAATATTTTCCTCTATAAAATGGAGAAAATCATAGCACTTATATCCTAGGGTTGTGAGAATCAAATAAGATAATATGTTTATCATCATGTTTGACACATAGTAAGCCCTGTATGAATGTTAACTATAAATGGCTCGATATTAATTTTTCAAGGATTCTCCTTTGGAGTAACCCAAGGATCTGTAATTGTGTAAAACACAAAATCAGAAAAAAATAACTTAAAATAATACACGGTAGCAGGTAGAAAATGTATTCAGAGCACAAACTGGATGTTCACACTATGGCCTGCTATGTGACCATATTCTTGTTTTAATTCCCCCCCTCCCCTGCTTCTATCAGGATCTCCAAACTGTTCAATACACTGCTGTTATTCTAACTCCCACAAACAGTTCAGTGATTTAAATCGGTGACTCTTCTTTCACTTAAAGATTTACAAACTCGCCATATTCTTCCTAAGAAATTATCAGAATTTATATAATCACACTTCAGTCTTCAAACTGGTATGTAGTTTCTTCTTTTGTTAGTTGAAATAGGTATATACAATGAGTCAAGGGAGCATAACACCCTATTGCAATTAACTTCTCATCGTGATTTAATAGTTCATTTTGCATTTATACCTCTATTTTTGTACTCATATTTTTCAAGTTTTCAATGAATAAAAGTTATTTTCTGACTTTTTACTACTAAACTGTTCATGTACAAATAAGGCAGGCCTATACAACATCTGGGCCCCTTGAAGATTGCCGAAAGAGTTCAGGCAGCTGTCACATGACCCAAGGCAAAAAAAACCATAATCATTTTGTCTCTAGTCTCATCTGTCTGTGGCCCAAAGAACTTTACAAATTGTGCAGGTCTGAAATAAGGCACCATACTTATTTTTGAGAAGATGATAATATTTTCTGCCCCAAACTACTCAAATATCATCTGAAAGCTGTTTCTTGGGATCCATTTCTAGCGGATAAAGTTCTTACTCCACTTCTTTTAATAATCAAAATGTTCATCTATAACAATGACATTTTACATATTTTGTAATTATTTTTTAACATTTTAACATACTCTTTTTTGCTCTATAGCATTAAATTGCTCAATATGAAATTTGTATAAAAGGGACAGTATTTATAGCAGTTCCCCTCCCCCAAAACACACTATTCTTTTGGAAGTTCTGTAAGAGATGTGTCCTTAGAACTTCGAAAAAGGGACAGGGATGTATATATCAACTCTAGAACTATCTTTTCAGAAAGAAGAGTTGAAGCCATGTGAATGGATAAAATAAACAAGAGAATCATACAAAGAAAGAAGATGAAGGGTATCTAAGAGGGTCTTCTTGGTGAGCACCTACATTACTGATGACTGGAATTCTCCAGTTAAAATTTTGTAGGAAGAAAAAAATTTCTTCTACTCATTTTCTTTTAGGGAGTGACAAATAGAAGACTTTCTGTGAAGATTTGCAATTAAATTCATATTCTTTAGTGTCTACTATGTGCAGTCACTATGCTAGACACTGAAGAAGGGGAAATGGCGTGATAAAATATAATTTCTGCCTTCATCTAGCTGGTGGTCAAGTATGTAGATAAAACAAAATATCAGAAAAATTAATTTAATGCAAGGCAAGTATATTAGAGTCACAAAGTCGTGCTAGTTGAGATCTGAATATGTCTGAGAAAGGTCATTGCTAACTTGATTTTGACAATACGGAGCCTTTTGGTCTGCAGATGGGATCAAGGTGATAAAAGGAAGAGGAAGAAAAAGATCAACGACAATATCAATATCAATTGACATATATATATATATATATATATATATATATAGTACATTAAAGTTTATAAAATGTTTTACAAAGTGCTTTATTTTATCCTCACACTAAATCTAGGAAACAGATACTATTACTATCAAGATTTTACAGAAAAAGAATTTAAGGCAGAAGCTAAATGGCTCACCCAGGGTCACACAGCTAGTAAATGACTAAGACTGGATTTGAACTCCAGAACATCTTGACTGCAGGTTCAGTCCTCCATCCACCTACCTCTCTTAATAAAAGGATTCTTAGTAAAATAGACATTTTGTAATACTAATAATATTTCTAATACTTCATCACATTTATATATCACCTTTCCTCTGAGTAACTCGTCATATTTCTATAGTTCCTCATTTATGTTCATAACATTCATATAAACTCAGTATGATTAGGAATTAATGTCATCTGATTAAACAGACACAAGTTGGCCCATCCTGACTATTTATATGGATCAGAATTAAATATAAAGACCTGGAAAACACAGAGATGGAAAGAGTTGCAACAAGGAATATTTAAACCGGTTCTTGCATTATTTAAAGAATTACATGATCATGGCTTGATGAATCTTTGTTTTTAGAAGGAAATTTTAGAAAGTGTAATATATCCATTGAACTGTTTACAGGATGAACGCACACTCCCTGGATGCAATCCTTAATGACAATTATGTACAGTAATGTACAGCACAAAACCCATATGTTTTTTTACATTTCATTGCCTCATATATGTTAAAAGAAATGAATGCTCTTCATTAAATAGTGCTTACTTTGCATCATTTTTATAATACATTCATAACATGTGTGCAACACTTAGAAAATTTGTTCTTGAAAAAATTAAATTTCTTCTTCACTAATAATTTGCTACAGCTTTCCATTAGTAAGATGATTCCATATTTTTATTTTTCCTTCAAATAAGACCAAAAAATTAGTATGTGTATGGGTGAGTGTGTGTGTGTGTTATATACATATACTCAATTTCTCTATCTAGTTGCTCTGTAATTTTTCAGTTTTCTCTGATTCACAGTTCTATTTAGTGTTTTCTTGGCAAACATATTGGAATGGTTTGACATTTCCTTTTCCAGTTCATTTTACAAATGAGGAAACTGAAGAGAACAGGATTAATTAACTTCCCCAGGTTTACAGGCTAGTAAATGTGTGAGGCTATATTTGAATATAGGAAAGTGAATCGTCCTGACTCCTGGCTCTGTTCTCTATTAACTGTGCCACCTGGCTGCCCTATATACAAATATATTACATATATCTTATATTTCAGGAAACACTAACAAAAAGAATTAAGTTTCTAGAGCACTTTCAGGAAGGGAAAATTTCCTTGAGCTCTATAGTCAGCAGTATATCTCAGTCTTACTACATATATTGTATTTATTATTTTTATTTATTGCATTTATACTTACTATAAATAAGATAGAATAAATAATAAAATTGGCAGGTAGATCAGATTCCAGAAATGACTTTGCTATGGGAATTTGATTACTCTTGAGTCAATGGGCCCAAAGCAAAAAAACAACCAAAAAAAACACAAAAACATACAAACTTCTTCCAGTATCTATTATAAATGCTGATTGATTTTGCTTCTGGATCCTTCTCCATTCTTGGATGATGACAAATATCTTGTGCCATTTAGGTTCTAATCATAGCACCTCAAATTTGCTTGCTTCTTATACTCCAGGTCTCTTTTCTTTTAGGTGAATATTTTAGCCACTCAGTCAATAAGCATTTTTATGGTGCTTACGATGTGCCATTGTGCTAAGTACTAGAAGGAAAGAAAATATTATGTGGATAGCTTAAGTTACTTTGCGTCTATCACGCTAAATCTTTCATTTATTTATCTAACATGCAGATGATCCATTATCTCTAGAGTGTACTCTTGTATGGAAAAGGTATCACACTTAAGTATTTATGGTGTACACTTAGGCTTCCTTCTACTAGGGAGCATGAAGCTGCTGTATTAGTTGAATTTGGGAATTCTGATATATAATTGAGCTAAAGATGATTAGTTTCCCATACAAAGTCCAACAACAATATAGTGATTTCTCCAGGAATTAGTAGACCTAAAGAATCACAAACGGGCCCATGTTGGAAATTGAACAACTGATAGCTTCCATGATAATTAGTAGTGGGATCAGACTTATGAGTGCCTTCAATAAAATAAAGAGAACCAATCTCTGGTTTTAAATCAGAATACCTTAGGCGAATCCCAGTCCTTCCATTTAATTGCCTGTGTGATCTTGATCAGTTTCTTTGGATTTCATTTTTTCTTCTGTGTAATGCTGTAGCGGTACTAGATGAGCCCTTAATGTTGCTTTGAGCTCTAATATTAATGTACAGTATTTAGCTATTTAAAATCTTTTCTGGTACTGAATTCCCATTTAAACCAAATACATACATATTATCAGAATACAGACTTACTAAATATTTTTTCCTTGAAAATCTAAAATAGCTATGTAGATAGTTGTGTTAGTATGGAGGTTATATAAGGAGGTAGATGCTGAAAAGAAAACACTCATAAGGACATAGCTTTGGTATTGTACTCTAAAATTCATTGAGGAAGACTTTATAGAAGATGATTGAGTGAGAAATCACAAAAGAATCTACCTCCTGAATATCTCCCTACAGAAACAGAACAAACATACACTTAAAGAAAGGGAAATAAACAAACAAAAAAACAACTCTATTGAACTAGAGAATAAAATGAGGGTTTTTTGGGGGGGAGACACTTAGAAAGAAGAAAAAATAGATAATCTGTGTAAAAAGAGAGTTCTGGTACTTGTTTATTTGTGAATTCTATATATGTTGCTATTTTCACACATTATGTTTTTGAATATTTTATGAAATGATGCTATTGCTGTTGTACTATTTTTACTGTCATACAAATGTACGGCTTCATTGAAAGTACTGCAGAAATACATATGCAATGGGATATTCTGGACAAGGCCTAATTCAGATCAGTTCACTGGTAGTTTAGGCTTGATACTGGCACAAGATCAGACACTTATAAGTCATTAAATAGTAAACAGAAACATATTTCCTCAGTCCTAGCTAGAAAATCGTATTCAGCATGGATAGGCACTGAGGACATCTCCAGGTGATTCATCCTTGTGTGAGTACTAGCCAACCCTGCAAGAGCCTGTGGGACTCCTCCAGGCTGCTTTGTACTCAAGCCTGAGAAAGTGACCTCAACAATCTGAGCCTTTAGTTCCCTGAGGCAAAACCATGCCTCAAGACATGTCTCAGTATGGTTTAAGGAAAAAAAAATAACCCAACTTGCACCAATTTAGGGGTATAGATACCACATGGGAGATGAACTTTCTCTTTTGAGTATGTTCAGTATATCGGGTTAATGAAATTCAATGGATATTTTTCATCTTGTTTAAATTTGTTAACCACAAGGTGAAGTGACTGACTTTTGATTGACCGATGAACTAGATTCTCCAGTTCAGTTTGTATTCAGAAGATTAATATCAATAATGTATCATTTTCTTATGTACTTTATTTGAAAGTAATAAATTTTGTCCTATAACTGATTAAATCGTGGCTCTTATCTTTTAACTTGGTTCAGAATTCATCTGGTTTGTAATGGGTTAACTTTAAAAATCCAGCTCTCCTGCTAATCCCTGATCTATTTTTGTCTCAGGAAATTAAGCTGAACTTAAAGATGTGTGAATGCAAAGATATCAGGACTGATATTTTTATACCACTAAGCCATTCTTCAAGGATGTCTTGTTTGCTGTCTAAAACTTCTGGGCCATTATCAGCAACCTTGCAGGTAGACTTAAACAATGAGCACTTCTTAATCTCATGAGAGAATAAGAGGGTGTCACTGCTAGTCCCAATTATGAAACTTCCAACCAGTCACATTTCCTGAGCCTCAGCTTGGTAATAAATTATATTGTCTTTAATCCCAATTATATCATCTACCCTGTTCTATTCTTTGTTCTGTACTCCCAAACTTATTTTAAAAAAGAAATTGCACTCTTTTTTCCTTTTTATAGGGGCAAGAGGGGTTATGTGACTTGCCCAAGGTCACATGGCTAGTAAGTGTTAAGTGTCTGAGGCAGGATTTGAACTCAGATCCTCCTGACTCCAGGGCCGGTGCTCTATTCACTGCGCCACCTAGATAGCCCAGGAATCATACTCTTGCTTAGGGTCTTTGGCATAAATGGAGGTAATCCACTGGTCCATTTGTTGGCAGGCAGTATGCCCCTGTTTGGAGATTTGCCTCAGTTTGCCCATTTGTTAAGTTTCAGTCTCACCAGTATTAAAAAATCTTCCCTCACTACTTTCAAGGGAGAGAAACCTCATGGAGCCAGCATGTATACATGTGCATGAGTACAGATCTCTTCTTTGTCCCTTTACATTTGTCCTTTTCTTCTTTGACATAAATGACTATAGGAGAAAACTATAACCTTATATAGGCTTTAAGAAGTCATAATATTGAGCCACCTAAAATCTCAGACTCAGAGACTAGGATGAATCTTGTGGTAGACTGAGATAATGAGAAACATTAATCTTCACTCTACAAAGAAACCCCTTCCTGGCATCTGGTAGTACCACTACCTAAAGGAAAAGAGTGAGAGAGAGAGAGAGAGAGAGAGACAGAGAGAGAGAGAGACCATGATGATGATGATGATGGATTCTGATACAAACAGATAAATATAGAGACATATATATACATATATAATGATATCACACACATATATACATATGTGTCCACATAAGCATGTAAATATAAATATATGCATATACATTTGTGTATATATACACATATATACTTTATATCAATGTATTTTTCTATATATACAGCTAGGTCTCAATTGGTATTTCAATTCAATTAATGAATCCTCTGAAGTGGCCCCATTTATTTGAATTCACACTATTTGAAGTTATAATTTTATAAAATACTATAAATGAAAGCAGTCCAATGGAAATATATGGAGAATGATTTCAAATAATGTAACAATTCTAAGTGATTCATTCTTCATTTGCACTCCTCTGAACCTAGCAGTACACACACACACACACACACACACACACATGCGCGCGTGCAAACATATATATGTGCGTGTGTATATATCATGCATATACAGGTGTGAATATATATCACATATATATCATGCATAAAATATAGTATATATTTATATTCATGCATTCACATACAATAAGAGCATAGGTTTCATTGATTTTAAGAATTGCACAGGCCCCCCAATTTTTCAATGGTTCAAAAATTTTTCAAGAAACAAACAGCCATCATTTTAATATCAATGGTCTACCAGTGTCCTATGGCCACAAGTCATGG
This sequence comes from Petaurus breviceps papuanus, assembly GCF_028583685.1. NCBI lineage: Eukaryota > Metazoa > Chordata > Mammalia > Diprotodontia > Petauridae > Petaurus > Petaurus breviceps. The sequence goes on from NW_027185653.1 coordinate 9,601,290, forward strand.
AATATGACAGAAGAATTAAAAATGTAATGCATAGAATGCACTGGAGAGTTGTGTAGTAGGTGGAAGTAGGGTGCAAGTAGGAAATAGAAAGAAAACTTTGGAGAAAAAGAGGCCAGCAGATGTTATGCTCAAAATAATGTAAATTGAAGCACAAAGTTCTGAGCATGATCAATGTGTTAGTAAAGCACATATTTACCAATAAATAGGATCTCAGCTTTCTAAGCAAAGCTAAGACTCCTGAATGAAGGGAACGGTTTTCTTTTGTAATTTTAGGGAGTGCAGAACAAAGAGCAGGACTTTGTAGGCTGAAAACAAATTATGATTGGTTGCAAGAGATTATGGTTACAAGATATCATGAATGGTAAAATCAATGACTGGTGACACAGCTGAGGTATGGGGGACGATACGATTGATTGGATATTTGCAATGAGCAGCAACGCCTTCCTTCCCTCATGTGACTAAGAAATCTTCATTGTTTGAGTCTATTTGCAAGGTCAGAAACAGGGGAACAGACTGGTTTGGATTACAAGCCTTAAAAGATAGCCTGAAGGTGTCAAGGTAATAGAACAGACTCCCTGATGTCCATCTGCATCCCTCAATAACAAACAATTCCAAGGCAAGAGTAAAACAGTGATTAGCAGGAGAAATGGATTCCTAAATATAACTCATTACAGGCAGGCTGAATTCTGAAACAAGTTCAGAGACAAAGAAATTTGTAACTGAGGCTCTTGGAGAACAAAATCCATTAACTGTAAATAGGATTAATTAATTAATAAAATCAATTTGGTTATTTCGCAGAAAATATATGGCCAAAAATAAAATTCTCTGGTCATGTTATGAGAGTATGTACTCGCTTGGTATCCTCTGAATGTCTGGGGAGAATGAGCAAGATCTTTATTCTATTTGGTGGACACATGTAATGCCATGCACTGAAGCTTTCCAGAAGAACTGCTACTGTGACCAGCTTTTTTTTTAAGGTTCTGATTACTCAGTATAGTGATCACTCTATTTATACCATAACAAAAGCAAAACATCCATGGAAAATCAAGGAACAGCATAATTCCAAATACAGCATTTATTATATTTCAACTTATCACAGAAAATCACAATATAATATTCACAACATAGTCTCAAAGTAAAATAGTCACTCTTAAGTTAATTCAATCAGTCACTCATCAGTAGTATCAAAGCAGACAAAGTCTTCCACTCTTGGGGCAAAGTCTTGATTAACTCAATTAGTCACTTATTAGTAACAATAGTCAAAGTACTCAAAGTACATCAGTCACTTATTCAGCAAAGTCTTACTAAGTATCATATACAAAACCCTCCACCCCTTAGGTCACTAGTAAACTGTAATTTCATAATTACTCAGTACCCAAGGAGAGGTCTTCTCATTTTGACTTGGGGCCTGTTCTCAGATTCCCTGGATCCCATTCCACAGTCCCAGATTCTACCTGTATTCAATGGTAGACAGCTACCAGTTCCTTGACCAGCTCTCTAGTCAGGTCCTGCTCCACACTGGCATTCACAGGGTCTGGTCCATGTCAGCTCCTTCACCATTTCTGATCCAAGGAATTCAAGGTTCAACCAAGCCACAAACAAACAAAGTCTCAGCATCCCAGTCCTGTTTCAGTCACCGGGGCTCCTGGCTCCTGGGCTCTTGGCTCCTGGGCTCCGTGGCTCCTGGCTCCGGATTCTGGGCTCTGGTCTCCTGTTCAGAAGAAGCTCCACCACCACAAGTTCTCAGAACTCAGTTATCCATTTTTCTGTGGGTATTCTGCCACCAGATCTTGGTCTCAAGAAAATTCTGACTGTGTCTCTCTGGGGCTTTTCTTCTATACACAGTATTACCTATATCACTTTTCTTCAGCCAACCTCTTCCTGTTACATCAGTTAACAGGAGACAGGAGTTCATACCTTCTGTTCACCCAATCAGAGTCTTTATCAGTTACTAATTGTTAAGTACCTACTACTTTTGCCAACACAAAGGGATCTTCAAATTCAAAATTACATTACCATTACACCCCACCAGTGGTGAACTGATAAAAGGAGATGGAAAGGGGTCCGACAAAAAGTAAAATCTATGGGGGGTGGCTAGGTGGCGCGGTGAGTAAAGTGCCGTCCCTGGAGTCAGGAGGACCTGAGTTTGGTTCCAGCCTCAGACACTTAACACACACACACACACACACACACACACACACACAAACTAGCCATGTAACCTTGGGCAAATTACTTAACCACAATTGCCCTCCAAAAGGCAAAAAAAAAAAAAAGTGAAATAAATAGTTTCTGATTCACAGCACTGGAAGTGACCACAAGGTTGATGATGTCATAGATACATTTGAATATTTGAGTAAAAAAGGTACACTATTGCTGCCCTATAAAGGCAGCTAAGTGCAGGGAATCAGAAGGCCCAAATTCAAAACTTTTCTTAGATACTTATTACCTAATTGTGTGACTACGTGCAAATCACTTACCATATGTTTGCCTCAGTTTCTTCAACTGTAAAACAGGGATTAAAATAGCACTTAATTCTTGGAATTGTTATGAGTATCAAATGATATAGTATTTATAAGGTGTTTTACATGGTGTCTACTTCACAGTAGGTGCTCAATAATTTCTTCTTTTCCCTTCCCATCTTTCTTTCTCTCCTTTTTCCTCCCTTCCTTCCTTCATCTGAATCTGTGAAGTACACTGGAACTTTGCAATTGGCACTTTTTTAAGCAATTGGAGTTATGTAACTTGCTCAAGGTCACAAGACCAGTTATTTCTGGGTGGATGCTAAGTATCTGAGGCCGGATTCGATCCCAGGTCATCCCGACTTTGGGGCTGGTGTTCTTACTCACTGGGCTACCTTGCCACCCTGTGTGCTACTTGGCTGTCCCATCTGGCACTTTTTCTATGGAGTCTTTGTAGCACCAACTCCAATAGACTTACTTTAAGAATGACCTCACATGCCTCTTTACAGCTTTGGGGAATGTTATATCAAGTGCCATTTATGAATACTACTGAGATCCAAGAGCAGTACATAGTTACAAGGTCTTAGATGATACAAGGTACATACTTGTGCTCCCTTTGGGCAAACAGATTATTTTTACTCCCCCCTCCAAGCAGAAACTTGGTCAGTGTACAGGTAGCACTTCACCTGTTCAGGAAGTCTTTCTTTGCTGCCAGAAAGGAGGCGGGGACTGCTTTTAGACCACCAGCAGAGCACTTGTAGCCACAATTAACCTTATTCTCTAAACATGACCCTAGTGTCACATTACTACAGCAGGGTCTTGGCGTCACTTGAACAGAATATGAAAAAATAATTAGCCATCATAATAACATCTCCTAGGGTCAGACACCTTTATATATATTCATGGCAAGGAAAATATACATGTTTAAAAATGATTAATAAAATTTCCCTTTTAATGACATGGAGCCTTTAGAATTCTTGAGTATGGTTGTTATTTTTATACCTAAGGAAGCACTGCATGCTTCACTGAGGGTGGCTTGCCTTGGGGACCTTGCAGACTTGCCACTATATTGACTTGTTTTCAATTAAAGACAAGACCTGACTCAAGGGAAGAGGGTAGATTTATGGAAGTACACCACCTGTGGACCCTGGTGAGTTGAGAAACAAGTATTCTGTGATAATTGATTAAACTCATGTTCTTCAGTTTGCTGGTAGATTAAGATGCTTTATTACTCCTGACCTAGAAGAAAATAACTAAGTACTCAGACATGGAGGATTCTGGGCTTAGGGTCAGGAAGATGTGGATATGAATTCTTTCTCAGACACTTACTGGCTAAGTGACCTGAACAAGTCATGTCACAGTCTCAGCTTCCTCATCTGTAAAAGGTGGAAAATAATAGCACCTAATTCATAGGGTTGTTGTGAGCATCAAAGGTAATAATATATACAAGACTCTTGGCAATCTTTAATGCTTTGTATGAACATTATGTATGTCATTATTACTTTAGACTGGTACCACAGTTTTGAATTCACAATGATTATATTTAAACCTTTTTTCTCCTCTAGGTGAGCCCCAACTATTGCCAGTCTGAATTTCAGACTAGTATTGAGAACACTGTGAAAGGCTTAAACGCTAAAAAGAGGGGGTGTGTATTTTTATCCCAGAGTCAAAAAGAGCTATTGAATCTTCTTGAACAAAGCAATAATAGGGTGAGAGTTGTGTTTTAGGAAGGTTATTTTAGCAACTGAACAAAGTATGAGTTGAAGAGGGAAGAAATTGAAAGTAAGGAGACCAGTTAGAAGGCTAGAATAGTTGGTGAAAGAGGTAAGGAAGTTCCTTAGTACTCTTTTTTGTTTGTGCTCTACTTCTTTGTCTAAAGTTCTTCTCACTTATGCTGGTGTACAAATTACAGAGAACACTGATTTCCAACTTCAAATGACTTCCATTTATTTCATGACTGAATCTCTTTTTTAATTTCAAAATTATTCCTAATCTATTTTCATTTAAATTACTCTATAGGATGACCCAATTACAGGGAAATAACATATCTGAACCAGGGCCTTCTTCATGAAAGTAAAGAGAGGAACATGCATTTTTAATTGCCTATTATGTATCAGGCATTGTGCTAAGTGTTTTACAAATACTATTTCACTTAATCCTCACAACAAACTTTGTGCTATTATTATCCCCTGAACTGAGGAGGACAGAAGTGCCTAGCACTGGTCACACATTTAGTATCTGAGACCAGGTTTGAACTTGGGTCTTCTTATCTACAGGTCCAGAACCCTACACTGTACCACCTAGCTAACCCCTGCTGACATCTGACAGATGCCAGACATGGTGCTGATATAGAATTTACAAGACTTAACTGATTAGATATATAGAGTGAGGGAGAGAGAGAAATTGAACATAATTCCAATGGTGTGAACCCATATGACTCTAAGGTTGGTGCCCTCAACAAAAATAAGGAAGGTTAAAAGAGAAATATTTTTGAGAGGAACAGGATAAATTCTGTTTTGCAGATGAATCTGGTTATGCAACAGTTACTTGAAAATGCCCAACAGCCAATTGGAGATATGGAACCAGATCTCAGGAGAGAGATTGAGGCTAGGTATCTGGGTGTTATTCATACCTTTTAAGAAATGCATGTTTACTTGTGAAAAACATATTTGGGATTAAAAAAGGATCCATGAGAAGTAAACAGTCAGTAAGTCAATCAATGTTTATTAAGCACTTATAATGTGCCAAGAATTGTATTAAATAGCTGGGATACAAAGGGAAGCAAAAGATAGTTTCTACTTTCAGGGGATTCCAGTGTAATGGAGGAGATGTGACAAACAATAATGTACAAACGATCTATAATGAAAGGACATATTGGGTATGTTAGAACTAATTGATAGAGGGAAGGCACTAGACCTAAGAGAGATCTGTAAAGACTTCCTTTAGAAGGTAGAAATTTTGCTCAAGTTTCAAAGGAATTCAGATAAATCAGGACATGGAGATGACGAGGAAGAACATTCAAAGGATGGGGAACAGCCAGTGGAAATGCCTGCAATTAGGAAATGGAGTATCTTGTTCAAGGAATAACGAGGAAAGCAGCATCACTGGGTTTTAGAATGTCTAATAGTGGAGGTGAGATGTGAGGTATAAAAAGTCTTAGAATGTAGAGACAGGGGGCCATGACAGACTTTTACAAACAGAGGGTTTTATGTTGTAGTTTTAGTAAGCCACTGCGGCTCATTGAGTAGGATGATGGCATGGTCAGATCTGAACCTTAGAAGTTCACTTTCATAACTGAGTGAACTTGAATAAGGAGAGCCTTGAGTCAGGGAGACCAAGCAGCAGATTATTGCAACATTCCAGGCATGAGTTAATTAGGACATGAACCACGGTGCTACGTAGCTGTTTCAGGGGAGAGAAGGGAATATAAGAAAGAGCTTCTGAGAAGGTAAAATTGAGAGGCCTCAGCAGTTGATGGGATATGGAACAGGGTGGAAGAAGAATGAAATTTGAGAATAACACCTAGGTTTTAATTATGGGTAAATGAGAGTATAGTAATACAACAGTAATATGGAAATTAGGAAGAGAAAATAGTTTTGAAAGAATAGACAATGAGAGCAGTTTCTAACATGTTGAAGTTAAAATATCTACAGGACATCCCATGTGAGATCTCTAACATACGGGACGATGAACAAGACTGGAGTTAAACAGAGAGGTTAGGGTTGGATAAACAGATTTGAGAATCATCAGCATAGAGATGATAATTGAATACATGAAAGTGGATGAGACCACAAAGTGAAATAATATATATATATGGAATAGAAAAGAGAGCCCAAGACAGTCTGATGTCTACTTGATCATTAGATGCTCTTCATTTTCAGTGTCTTGGAAATCAAAGAACTTCCTTGATAATAGTGATTGTTACTCTTCAGGCTCTGCATCTCTAGCACATAGCAAAGGGCATGGAACTTGAGAGGTGCTTAATAAATGCTTGTTTAAGGATTGATTGATTTAAAAGTAGCCATTTAAAAAGAGATAACCCAATGCTGATTCTAATAGAGATTGGTTTAAGACCCCAAAAATACAGTGTATTGTTCCTCCAATATTGCTTGTCCTTAACTTATGATATTTTCTGAATTTATTCAAAAGAGTTTATTTGTTCTACATAAATTTCATAATTATGCAAATCAGGAAATGAAAATTTACCAGACTCCTTCCAAATGTTGAATTCATTAATCTGAGCCGCTAATAAAGCTAAGTAAGCAGCAAAAATATAATGTAGCCCAATTGTATTTTATTCTGTGTTGAATAATAAGGCTGATTTTTTGGTGTATGTATAGAATCCCTCAGTGGTAAAATTAAAATTCTCATGAAATTTTTTATCACAGATTTATCTATGAATTATAGTTATTGTGTGTAGTGAAGTGTTACATATTTGTAAATCTAAATGGAAAGCATTATACATGATATGTAATAAAATAACAAATTTATTTGTGTTATAATGGTTATAGGGATTCTTAAAATGAAATCAGTAGCAATTATCATGTCTAATGCAAATATGTCTCAATGAAACATTAAAATGATTTAAGTGTGGATAATATTAAAATATCTAAATTAAGAGGTATGGTGCTTGAAAAATAATTGCTGTGTAAGTAGATGGCATATAAAGTAATTTATTGCCAGGTTCCATTTTATTGTTGTCGTGGCTGAAATCATTAAAAATACACATTGAAATGAAACTGTCTCCCTGATGTAACACATATATCTTGATTCAAACTAAACCGCGTGGTGAAAACTTTCATTTAACCCTAAACTCACTAGTGTTGCTATTGCATAAGGAAAAGAATCAGTACCTCCTATCTTTATATCCATTTTGAACAAATAAAATCAGAACTGATGAAAAATTTCCATGAATGGATCAAAGAAAAATATTTTCAGTGTTAGGCAATAAGGATTTTATAAAGAACAATAAAGTTCCCCAGATTGTAAAGAGAACATAAATTAAGGCTCAAATAACAATGATATTTTTTTAAATGCAATGTTTTAAGAAAGAAGCATTAAGGAAGAAATAATTAAATTCAATTGCAAACATTCAGCAAATATTTATATTTTCCAACATCATCTTGACTTATGAATAGAAGATAAATTGAAGTGAGGAAAAACATGAGACAGGGAGACAAGTTAGGGCATTGCATTCATGCAGAAGATGGTGAACTGATGGAAGGGGATGACATGAGTGGAAATGAAGGGACAAGTATAAAAGATAATGTGAAGGTAAAAATGACAAGATTTGTCAATAGATCAGATATTGGCAAATCTAATGGCCTCTTCTTCATTGTCATCTTTCTTGTACTTTCTTCAGCTTTTGACACTTCTTCACCTTTTTTTTATGTTAGTGAGCATACTACTATGCTACAACAATTTTACATTAATAAGAGTGAGCACTGACAATTACAGCTAGGTTGTATACCCGGGGGAATGGAAGGATGGTGAATCCTCAAAAATAATGGGAAAATTTGGAGGAGGAAATATATATATAAGGGAGAGAATAATAAGTTCTATTTTAGATGTGTTGAGTTTGAGGTGTTGACAATACACCCAATTCAAAATATTCAGAAGGAAGTTCGTGGCACATGATCATAATCAAGAAGAGAAATTAGGGTTAGATGAAAAGACCTAGGCATCACTTGAATAGAGATGATAATTTACCACTAGGAGATAATGCAATCACCAAATGATATAGTGTAGAAACAAGAAATGAGACTAGCACAGAACCTCTGTGGACACTCATGGGTAGTGACTGTGATATCGATGAACCAGCAAAGGAGACTGAGAAGCAGAAGTCACAACTAGGGAAGAGAATCAGAACAGAGAAGTGTCATAAACACCAAAACAAGAGATAGCGTTCAGAAGGTCATTTTATTAATAATGTTAAATAAATGTCAAGAAAAATAAGAATTTTAAAGAGAACTTTAGATTTGGCAATTTAAAACTCATCAGTAATTTTGGAGAACGGATTTTAGAAGGAATGTGGAAAAATTGGGACACAAATTCCTTGGTGGAATTGTGCAGTGATCCAAACATTATGGAGAACAATTTGGAATTATGCCAAAGAGCATATATGACTATACCTTTTGTTCCAGCAATATTATTACTAGGTCTATTTCCAAAGATTATTAGGGGGAAAGGAAGAGAACATTTATCTAAACTATTCATAGCAGTTCTCTGTGGTGGCAAAGAACTAGAAATTTTGAGGATTCCTGTCAGTTGGAGAATGACTGAACAAGTTGTGGTGCATGATTGTTATGGAATACTATTATTCTGTAAGAAATGATGAGTCCAGTGATCTTAGAAAAAAACATGGATAACTTGTACAAAATAAAGAAAACTGAAATGAGAATAACAAAGACAACACTGAATACAGCAAAAGCAATATTGTCTTAAGAATAACATTGGGAGACGCAGAGGCAGGCCTGAAAGGCGCGACCTGCAGAGGAAGGCCAGGAAGGGGCTTGATCAACTCGGAGGTCAAGTCTTCCCACCAACCACAAGGGCCACTACCAGGCCTATCACCAAAGGGCTGGGACTGGAAGGAGCAAGGTGACAGCAAACACTCCTGGGCTACCACTATATGGCCCAGAAATTTAAAAAAAAGCCACTTTCAGACCTCCAAAGACCAGGATGACAGAATGAACCCCACTTGCTACAAAGCCCCCTCGAACCCTGAAAACATAGTAACTCTTACCCAGGGCAAAATCCTCTACAGTAAAGGCTTGGGATCCCTAGAGGAAAGGCATGGCTAGGGCCCTGCCTCAAAATGGGTAGAAAGCATACGACAAAGACAAAGACTCTGAAGTCCTACTATCCTCAGAGGGAGGAACCAAACTCAGAGGGAGACAATGTGGACTCCACACCCAAAGCTAAAACTTCAACAGGGAATGGGTCCCAAGCACAGAAGGCTCTCCTAGATGAGATCAAAAGGAACTTTGAAAACAAAATGAGAAAGATAGAAGACAAAATGAATAAATCTCTCAAAACCAAAATAGCAGAATTATAAAAACATTATAATGAGGAAAACATCTCTTTAAAAAGAAAAGTGCATGATATGGAAAAGGAGCTCCAAAAATTAACCAAGGAAAATGATTACCTAAAAACTAGAATCAACCAAATGGAAATAAATAAATCCATGAGGAACCAAGAATTAGTCAAACAAAAAAACAAGAAGGAAAAATTAGAAAAAGAGGTAAAATACCTCAAAGAAAAATAACTGACCAGGAAAAAAGATCCAGGAGAGATAATCTGAGAATCATAGACCTACCAGAAAATCATGATGAAAAAAAGAGCCTGGACAACATTCTCCAAGAGCTCGTTAAGGAAAACTGCCCTGAGATACTAGAACCTGAGGGTAAAATAGAAATTGAGAGAATCCACTGGACACCTCTTGAAAGAGATCCCAAACTGAAAAGTCCTCGAAATATTGTGGCCAAGCTCCAGAACTACCAGATAAAAGAGAAAATATTTCAAGCAGCCAGAAAGAAACAATTCAAATATTGAGGGTCCACTGTGAGGATTGCACAGCATTTGGCAGCCTCTACACTGAAAGATCGAAGGCAGTGGAATACAATTTTCCAGAAGTCAAAAGAGCTCAGGTTACAACCAAGGATCACATATCCAGTGAGACTGAGCATATTCTTCCAGGCAAAGAGATGGTCATTCAACGATATAACAGAGTTCCACACCTTCCTGATAAAAAAGCCAGAACTAATGGAAAATTCAACTTCCAATTACGAGATGCAACAGTGACACAGAAAAGTAAACAAGGAAAACACACACACACCCTGCTATTTGATAAGAGCAAACTGGTTATAAATAAGTAAAGAGTATAAATATAAAATACACAAAATGACGATTAAAAAAATTCTTATTAAGGGCTACAAAGGGACAGCAAAGGAAGAAAGGGAATGAAGTGGAAAAGGGTAAATTATGCCACACATAGGGGCATAAAAACAGTTTAGCAGAGGAAAACAAGAGAGGGAGATGGGAATCATATGAGCTTTTCCCTCATTGGTTCTGGTAGGAGGAGGGAATAGCAACAAGTTAAGCATAGGACTCTATGGAAAAGAAATGCAAAAATTATCATTTTAGAGTGAAAAAGGGGAGGGAGAGGAGCTTCGAATTAGATTTGTTCCTGTCACTCTTGGTATGAAGAAGAAAATATACTTCATTATGTATAAAAATATCCTACAGGCAGTAGGAGGGGGAAAGGGCTACAAAAGGGGGTTTGGGGGTAGTTTGTAGGGAGGGAATAAGTAAGGGGAAAGGGGAGATAAAGGGAGGGGGCTGATAAGGGAACACTGAGGGAGGCGGTGGTCAAAAGGAAAACTATTAAAGGGGCGAAGGGAGAAGGGGCAGGGTAAATATGAACATTAACAGAGGCGGGAATAGGGTGGAGGGAAAGAAACATAACAATCATAACTGTAAATGTGAATGGAATGAACTCTCCCATAAAACAGAGATGGACAGCAGAATGTATTAGAAATCACAATCCTACAATATGCTGTTTACAAGAAACACATCTGAAACAGAGGGATACACACAGGGTAAAGGTAAAAGGCTGGAGCAAAATATATAATGCCTCAGCTAAAGTAAAAAAAAAAAAGCAGGGGTAGCAATCCTTATCTCAGATAAAGCAAAAGCAAAAATTGATCTAATTAAAAGAGATAAGGAAGGAAACTATATCCTGTTAAAAGTCACCATCGAGAATGAAGCAATATCATTACTTAACATTTATGCACCAGGTAGTGTAGCATCCAAATTCCTAGAGGAGAAGAAAAAGGAATTAGAGGAAGAAATAGATAGCAAAACTATGCTAGTAGGAGACCTTAATCTCCCCTTCTCTGAACTTGATAAATACAACCTAAAAATAAACAAGAAAGAAGTTAAGGAGGTGAACAGGATTTTACAGAGGATAGGTATGATAGATCTCTGGAGAAAACTGAACGTGGATAAAAAGGAATATACTTTTTCTAAGCGGTTCATGGCACATACTCAAAAACTGACCACGTTCTAGGGCATAAAAACCTCACAATTCTATTCAGTAAGGAAGAAATATTAAATGCATACTTCTCAGATTATGATGCAATAAAAATCATATGCAATAAAGGGCCAGGGAAAGACAGACTAAAAGTTAATAGGAAATTAAACAATTTAATCCTAAAGAATGATTGGGTCAAACAAGACATTATAGAAACAATCAGTAATTTCATTCAAGAGAATGAAAATAATGAGAAAACATACCAAAATTTGTGGGATACATTAAAGGCAGTTTTTAGGGGAAGTTTTATATCCCTGAGTGCATACATGATTAAACTAGAGAAAAAGGAGCTCAACAAATTGGGCATGCAATTGAAAAATCTCGAAAAAGAACAAATTCAAAATCCCCAATTAAATAATAAATTAGAAATATTGAAAACCAAAGGAGAGAATAATAAAATTGAAATTAAGAAAGCTGTTGAATTAATAAATAAAACCAAGAACTTGTTTTATGAAAAAAGACAACAAAATTGATAGACCTTAGTCAATATGATAAAAAAGAAGAAAACCAAATTATGAGTATCAAAAAGGAAAAGGGTGAATCTATCACCAAAGAAGAGGAAATCAAAACAATAATTAGGAATTATTTCTCCCAATTGTATGCACATAAATTTGACAATCTTAGGTAAATGAATGAATATTTAAAACATACAAGTTCCCCTCATTAACTGAAGAGGAAGTAAATTACTTAAATAATCCCATCTCAGAAAAAGAAATTGAAAAAGCCATCAGTCAAATCCCTAGGAAAAAATCTCCAGGGCCAGACAGATTCACTACTTCATTCTATCAAACATTTAAAGCATAATTGATTCCAATACTCTACAAACTATTTGGGAAAATTAGTGAAGAAGGAGTCCTACCAAATTCTTTTTATGACACAAATATGGTACTGATACCTAAATCAGGAAGAGATAAAACAGAGAAAGAAAATTACAGAAACAGAATAGATTCTATCATTATCTATATAATATATATTCAGAATATAAATTTAGAATAGATAATAATACAGATTCTGAAACATAGGAGATGCTTAATAAGTTTTTATTCCTTTCTCCCATCCACCTTCTGATTTGATAGAGGGAATGTCTTTAATGGGATTTCCCCACAGCAATGCAAATACAAGTTCCCTATGATTCTTCCTCTTCTGCTCCTGCCTAGAACCTCCCACACCACTCAAAAAAAACCCTGCAGTTAATTTATGAAAAATATGACATTTTTATTCCTTGAAGATCATGATATTTTGTAATATATAGCCATATATCTCACAGAAGGAATATTAATTTTCCTCAAAAATTAATCAATTGATGAATATTTATTAAGTACCTACTGTGTAGCAGATATTCTGCTAGGTGAAAGGTGAAACAATCCCTACTTGAATGAACTTGTGTTTTAGTGGGAGAGATAATAAGTACATGTAACAAATGATACAGCATTCATATAAAGCTAATGAATACAAGTGTATGAAAAATTGTTCAATCAAAGTAGTTTGGGAAGGAGGCCTCCAGCAGTTGGCAGAATCAGAAAAGACTTCATGAAGATGGTGCTTGAATTTCATCTTAAGGAAAAAGAGAAATTGAAGCAGAGATAAGCAGGACATTTTAGCTGTATAGGATAGGCAGAGCAAAGGTACAAAATTAAAAAATGGAGGGTTATGTGTAAAGAACAGAGAGAAGATCAATTTGGCTGTATCAAAGAGGACAGATGTTTAAGAGGTAATGAAGTCAGTATGGGACCTTTTGGTGGTAGAGAGCAATTTGGAATCATTCAAAACACTCTAAAATTTCCCTTCTGTGATTTAGTCTGCTCTACCTCTCTTATTAAATTCTAACCCTGAACAAAATTCATGTTTTTATGCATTAACTCAATTAACCATCTGTCCAACTTCATGTCATTGTATGGACAAAATACATTGTTCATCCACTTGACTTTTCTTCGGATTACAATAAAACCAATAGCTCTGCCTTTTCCCATTTAGTTACTATTTCTTTAAATCTTCAAGCTTCATTAAAAACAAAAATGTCAATATAAATTTTGACTAATTCCTTTAGTAGTCTATTAATTAGTTGACCATTAGACGGAGATTTTACTTTTAAGATCCCAACAATTAATGTTTGTAAACCAGATAAATATCTGAATCTTAAAATTCTTCCTTCCCCTTTCCATTAATTCACTGAAATTTTTACAGAAAAAGAAAGGAGCTACTCAACACTGAGTCATTTTATATTATTTTCCTATTTCAAAATGGCCAAAATACCCATAAGCCAATCTTCTTTTTATGAGCTTTTCTATACATAGTTATGTTGATGCTTGAGCGGGAGAGATGTTCTGTTACTGATACCATATTGTAGCAGCAAGCACCCCAGCGTCCCCAGGGTTTGCTGCCAACACAGGTTCTTGTATCTGCTTTGTTAAAGGAAAGCAACTCAAAATGGGTTAACAAGCTTACTTTAATCAATCAAACATATGTATCATTTACCTAGTTCAGGGGGAAAAGGTCAGCACCCCAAACTTCAGAATATACAGACAGAATTATCAAGACAGAGAAACAGATCAAGTAGACAGTTTCCAAACTGTCCAACCATTACATCCATACCAAATCAACATCTGGGTTTCAAAGCCGGGGGGCCCTGGACAACAGCTTCCCAGAGTTTCATCTGATCAAATCACAGAACACTTCTCAAAGTGAGCCCCAAAACAAAGCTACACATCAGGGCTTATATAGCCTTCTCCTGGCTCAGAGAATGTACAACCTTATTGACTCACTGGCCAATCAAGAAGTATCTACTGAAAAACAAGCCTCCCACCCCAGGCTCCAGGTGCACTTTAGCCTAGGGGCAGGGAAGATCTTACAAATTTACATTCCCATTACACATATTTAGTATTTATTTATGTTGATAGAAATTGAAATTTATGCTCTACCTATGTTCCTATGTTCAAGACAACATGTTGTCTTTACACTACAATATGGTATCAATAATACCAATTCTCTGATGGCAAGAAGCTTTTATCATTTAGTAAATTGGAATTAAAAGCATAGAGAAAAAAATCAAAATGATGAAAACTCATCAAACAAAAGATTTTTTAATGAAGTGAGTTAAATATTAGGCATGATTTCTTCCCTGGGCTCTTCATTTTGATTAAAACATTCTCCATTTTTCTTTCAAAATGCAAAATGGAATAAAGTTTCAAACAGGGTCAGGAATTCACAAGGCATAGGACAAAAATTCTTAACTTTTTGTGTGTCACAGAGTCTTTTGGCTCCCTGGGGAAAATCTTTTCAAGATAATACACACACACACACAAACACCTAGGACTCCAAAGGATACCAATTAGATCAAAATATAAATATCCACTACAATTAAAAAAAAAGTTCACAGACTCCAAGTTAATAATCTTGGCTTAAGAGTCTTGAATTAATGTTCAATATGTAGTTAACCTAAGTCACTAGCTGAGTGACCCTGGGCAAGTCACTTAAACCTCTGTCCCTCAGTTTCCTCATCTGTAAAATAAACTAGAGAAGAAAATGGAAAAAAAATAATTTAATATCTTGTAAAACCAAGCATGAGAAGCTTTTCAGAAGACTGCTTTTGTAAATAGCTCTAAGATTCTCATCACATAGTATAGTGATTTATTCAGGAGTAAACTAAAACACAACATTCACACAAACCAAAGTACAGAATTCACACTGATATAACATAGCAACTTATCACTAAAATGACCACATAATTTTCACTTAAAGTGGCCAAATAATTTATTTGGTTTTGTTTTGGTTTTTTGCCACATAGTTTTTTTTAAAGATATAATTCAGTAAATCCTCAACCTGATCATCCAAGTACAAAGGTGTGATTTTTCCCACCCCTAGCATACACTGTTGTAATCTGTCAGTAAAATAGCTTTTCTTCTTGATTGGAGATTAGTTTACAGTCATCTTTAAATCAATCATCCTTAAGAGAATAAGGTACAAAGTATAAAGTTCTTCAACCCCTAGATCCCAGTAAATGCTGGTCTTGTCAGTCAGAGCTAAGTTCCCAAGGAGAGATCTTTTCATCTTGGTTCCAGACTGTTTCCCAGATTCCATTGTTCCTCTTCCATGGTCCCAACTCTTACCGGAATTCAACCAACCATCACCTGTATTCACAGGTAGGCAGCTCTCAATGTATCATCCAGCTCCTCATCCAGTTTCCATTCCATATTGAAGCTCACAGTATCCAGTCCACCTCAAGTTCTTCACTGTTTCTGTTCTGGGAAGACAAAGCTTAACAGAATCAAAACAACATTCATGCACATTGCTGACACCATCATCAATTCACTATCTGCCTGTGAAATCAACACAGACCGACAAACGAGGTCTGAGAACTCAATACAAATCAATATAGTCTCAGGACCTCTGAAAACCTCCTCCAGGAATTCTGTATATGGACAACAAGAAAATCCTCTTTAAGGGATTCCAGTAAGGCCCCAGGGCTTCTGTACAAAGTATCACAAACACAACAGAACAGACAAACAGAGGGCCTGGCCTCCACATCCGTTCCCCTTCTCAGTTCTGCTCTGTGCCAGCTGTGCTCCTCCTTATATATGGTGGTTCTCCTTTCTGTTCTGCTGCTTTCTGTTGCATCAGCAAGTTCCTCCCACCTTCAAATCACAAGGTGCTAACAACGTGCTAAATACTTCTTTGCTTGTCATTACATATCTTTTCCAAGAAAAACCCAAGTGGGATCACTGAAGAATTAGACATGATTGAAAAATGAATAAATATGACTTGTAGTTTCTAAACATAATGCAGAAAAAAAGCAAATTTAAGATGTTTTTTAGTATTCTTTTATCTGCAAAATGAAGGGTTGTACTAAAAAGTCTAAGAGGTCCTTTCTAGTTCTAGCATTCTACTGTTCCACACGTTATTTGAAGGAACTCTTAGTAGCCTACAATAAAGTTATTATAGGAACACAAAGTCAGTTCTAGTGTACATTTTTTGTTGCTGTCCTTATTAAGCCCATTTATTCTGTGTCCACTCTATAGTTTATTTGGAATACTTAAATTCTGTTAAATTTTTAATCACTTTCTGGTATTGAACTGAAAAGAAAATGTGATCTATCCTCATTCTCACAAAAGAACTCTGCTCAACAACAGGATAATGTTGCTATCTTAAGCAATACAATGTACTTTTATTTTATTGCCAACTCCTGAAGTGAGATGAAGTCTTAATTATGAAGCATTAGCTCCGTGTTTCAATGTGATAAGTTACTGCAATTTTGGAATTTTTTTTTTTTTTACCCAGTGGTTCAGTATTTAAAATCATGCTTGCAAAGCTGGTATGCCTAACTGAAAGAGCAAATTTGATATGCCATCTCCTATCAAATTTAAAAGAGCCTTCAATCCATTTACTACATTGTTAAAGGAAACAGGCACTACTGATATGTAACCTTAGCATCAACTAAAAATAAAGCCATAAGCATATAAGTATCAAGAAAATAAGTTTTAAAAAAGTGAATATAGATTCTTCTCACCTAAAATGACAAAAATAATAATGAAGAATTAAAATCATGCCAGTAGATTTGGAATGTAAGATAAAAGCTAAATTCAAATATGAGCTAATCTTATGCTCCTCATGGAATTCAAATCTGACTGTGTTTAGAGATAGTATTTATCAAAGATTTGGAAAAGTTCAATTAGTCACACATTTGGCATCTTTATTTGCCTTTCTGTATTCATTTGACATTTGATTCTCTAAGAAATTTTAGCTCAGAAAAGAAAAGGCAGTAAGATTGCATTACACTGTGTCCTGGATGTCTTGCTATCTTCCAGACTTCTCTTCAACACTTATTGAGTCACTATGTCCCTATCAACTCTCATCACTATCAGCTACTATTTATTGTAGAGAAAACTTCTTTCTTTATTGTTCAGTTGTTTCAGTTATGTCCAAACTTTTTATAGGATTTTTTAAAGTTTATTTTTAGCTTTCAACATTCATTTACACAAGATTTTCAGTTACAAATTTTCTTCCCATCTTTCACCCACCTTCACCCCAAGATAGCAAGCCTATTGAATACCCCTTCCACCAATCTGTTTCTCTTATATCCTCCCCCATACCCCATCTAACTTTCTAATAGGGCAAGATGGATTTCAATACCCCAGGGCCTGTATATCTTATTTCCCATTTGCATGTGAAAAAACAATGTTTTTTTTAAACATTTGTTTTTAAAACTTTGATTTCCAGATTCTTTCCCTTCTTCCCTTCTCATCCACCCCCACTGGGAAGATAAGCAAATCAATATATTTTGTATTTGTGTAGTTACACTAAACAGTTCCATAGTAGACATATTGTGAAAGACTATCTATATTTATCCTATTTTCTTATCTATTTTCTACTTATTCTTATTTTCTACTTTGACCCTGTCACTTTTCAAATGTGTATGATTCTAACTACCCTCTTCCCCAATTTGCCCTCCCTTCTATCATCCCTCTTCTTATCTCCTTTCCCCCTCCATTCCTATGTGGTAAGATACCCAAATGAGTATAGATGTTAATCTCTCCTTAAGCCAAATTCAATGAGAGTAAGGTTGACCCATTCCCTTTCACCTTCCTGCTCTTTGCCTCCACTGTAAGTCTTCTTTTGCCTCTTTTATATGAGATAATTTACCCTCTTCTATCTCTCCTTTTCTCCTTCTCTTGTTATATTCCTCTTTCACCTCTTAATTTTTTTAGATATCATCCCTTCATATTCAAATTGATCCTGTGCCCTCTATGTATACATATACATACATACATTCACACACACACTCACACACACACACACACACACACATATATATATATATATATATACACCCTTCAACTATCCCCATACTGAGAAAAGTCTCATGAGGTACAATTATAATTTTTCCATGTAGGAATGTAAATGATACAAATCTAATGAGTTCCTTATGATTTCTTTTTCCTGCTTACCTTCTCATGCTTCTCTTACTTCTTGCATTTGAAAATCAAATTTTCTGTTCATCTCTGTTTTTTTATTTCATAAAGAATACTTGAAAGTCCTCTATTTCCCTGAATTACCATATTTTCCCTGAAGCATTATATTCAGTTTTTCTGGGTAGGTGATTCTTGGTTTTAATCCTAGATCCTTTGATCTCTGGAATATCATACTGCAAGGCATTCAGTCCCTTAGTGTAGAAGTTGCTAGATCTTGTGTTATGCTGATTGTGTTTCCACAATACTCAAATTATTTCTTCCTGGCAGCTTGTAATATTTTCTCCTTCACCTGTGAACTCATGAATTTGACTATGATATTCCTAAGGAGTTTTCTTTTTAGCATCTTTTCAAGAGGCTATCAGTGAATTCTTTCAATTTCTCTTTTACCCTCTGGTTCTAGAATATCAGGGCAATTTTCCTTGAGAATGTCTTGAAGAATGATTTCTAGGTTCTTTTTTTATCATGGCTTTCAGAGAGTCCAATAATTTTTAAATTATCGGCCCTGGATCTATTTTCTAGGTCAGTGGTTTTTCCAATGAGGTATTTCCCATTGCATTCTATCTTTTCATATGTTTGGATCTGTTTTATACTACTTTGATTTCTCAAAAAGTCATTAGCTTCCATTTGCTCCAATCTAGTTTTAAAGGAATTATTCTCTTCAGTGAGTTTTTGTAATTCCTTTTCCATTGGACCAATTATTACTTTTAAGGAATTCTTCTCCTCATTGCCTTTTTTTGGGCCAATTTTACCATTTGAGTTAATCTATTTCAGTATTTTGGGGGGTCTCCTTAAGAAGACTGTTGACTCAGTTTTCATGATTTTCTTGCATCAGTCCCATTTTTCTTTCCAATTTTTCTCTTACTTGATTTTCAAAATCCTTCTTGAGCTCTTCCATGGCCTCTGACCAGCTGACATTTTTCTTGGAAGCTTTTGATGCAAGAGTTTTCACTTCATTGGCTTCTTGTGGTTCCAAGTTTTGATCCTTTTTGTCCCCAAAAAGGATTCTATGATCTAATTTTGCTTTCTCTGCTTGCTCATCTTGCCAACCAATTACTTGACTTTTGATCTCTGTGCCGTGGTAGAACTCTGCTTTGAGAGTGCAGCTAGCTGTTGTCCCAAATCTCTGGGGTTTTCTCAGATGTTTTCAGAATTATGAGGAGGGTGCCCTCTCTACAGACACCCCAAGTTCTGGCACACTGGTCACATGTCCCTGCACCACCATCTGAGACCATGATCTAGATCCAAGCAGGTCAAAGCAAGAGCAATTACCCTCTGAATGGTCATTTGCTCCCCTTATCATCTGCAGGCCAAGAGCTCTGGAGACAGCCACAAGGACAAGGCCGCAGCCTTGAGGCATCTGCCACCTCTCAACCCAGAGGCAGGGGCCTAACCATACTCTTCCATCACCAAGTTCCAACATAGTTCTCCGCTGACCTTTTACTTTCTCTTTACCATTGGATTGAGAAGTCTAGAAACTGCCACAGCTACTGGTTATTTGTTCTCTTGAAGTCTTTTCTGGCCAGTCTGTGCTTCAAGTCAGGGTTACCCCAGGTCTTGTCATGGGTGGTTCAAGTTGGACTGCATTCAGCTCCCAGTTTGGTGTCATAGGTCTTTTCTGTTGCCCTTCCAGGCTGCCTTCAGAGGGAGATTTGTTTCTCTCTGTCACTCTGTGGGTTCTGTAACTCTAAAATTTGTTTAGAGTCATATTTTACAGATACTGGAGGTTTGTGACTCTCATTTTCATTTTTCTTGCATCATACTCATTTCTCTTCCCAATTTCTCCTCTACTTGTCATTTGGTTTTCAAAATCCTTATTAACCTTCTCTGTGGTCTGTAATAAGCTTATTCTTTTCTTGGAAGCTTCCAGTGCAGGAGTTAAAAGGATCCAGAGTCAGACCACTGTACTTGTCTTGCTTCCCTCTTTTGTTCATGTTGCCATTCAATTACTTGACTTTTGAGCTTTTTGCCACAGTAGAACTCTGCTGGGGAGCTTTGTCCCAGATTGCGGGGGTTTTCTCAACGGCTGGAGATATTAGCTGGGTGCCTTCTCTGAATCCTCCACACACTGTGGAAAGTTGGTCGCACACTGCAGGACCCCCACCTTAGACAGCAATCCAGATCCAAGCAGGTTAAAGCAAGAGCTGTTGCCCCTCAGACTGGTTACTTGGTCCCCCTACAATCTGAACATCAGGAGCTCTGAAGCAGCCATGTGGTGGTCCCTGCATGGCTCTGGTTCCTCAGCCACTTCTCTCTCCAGGGGGTAAAGGCCATACCACACTCCTAAACTCCTAGTTCACAAAATCCACACTGCACTGACCTCTCACTTTGTCCTTTGCATACATGAGTTGATAATTCTGGAAACTGCCAGAGTTGCTGGTGATCTGAAGTCCTTCCAGCTGGTGGCTGGTTGTGGCTGCCCTGAGGCTAAAACCTTGGGCTTGTGCAGGGCTGGGCTCAGCTCCCAACATGTTTCTGCCTGCATGCCAGGCTCTCTTCAGCAGGAGGTTACTTTCTCTGTGTCATTTTTTGGGGGTTCTGTAGTTCCAAAGTTTGTTCAGAATCACCTTTTACATGAATTGGAGGAGGTCAAGGGGGATCCCCATGGAAGTCCTGTTTCTACTTCACCATCTTGACCCTGCTCCCCCTGTGCAAAACCTTTTCAATTTAATGCAATCAAAATTATCCATGTTGCTTGTCATGATGTTCTCTATCTCTTGTTTGGTCATTAATTATTACATTCTCTATAATATGACAGATAACCTAATTCTTGCTCTTCTAGCTTGCTTGTCATGTCAGCATTTTAATCTAAATTGTGTATCCATTTTGATTTTATCTTGGGATAGGATTCAAAGTATTAGTCTATGCCTAATTTTTGCCATTCTACTTTCCCAGCAGTTTTTGTTAAATACTGAGTTTTTTGCCCAGAAGATCAAGTCTTTGGGTTCATCAAATAATTACTTACTTTTGTGATTCACTATTATAACTTCTGTAACTAACTTATTCCATTGATCCATCACTCAATTTCAATTCCAGTTTCACATAGTTTTGATGATTACTGCTTTATAATAAAGTTTAAGATCTGGTTTGGCTAGACCCACTTCCCTTGCATTACTCTTCATCAGTTCCCTTGATAATTTAGATCTTTCATTTTTCCATGTGAATTTTATTATTTTTTCCCAGCTCTATGAAATAATTTATAATTTATGAAATCTTATCTTATGAAAATCTTATTTTAAAGAGAGTGCCCTATTTCTCCAATTAATACAGTCAGAATTAGGTGCTTATATGCAGGAGGAGCCGTCTTCACTATGACATTTCCATGAGGAACTCCTAGGGTAGTATCATAATATGCATTTGCATCTCCAACCATGATAGCAGTTTTCATTACCTCCTCCTTTAGCTTTCTAATACAGTCTCTAAGTGAATACCAGGGTCTGTCTCCCCTAGGCCACATAGAGTCAGTAATATATTGCTTTTTGCATCCCTCTGCAGATAAAGCTAACAGATTAGTTTTGTTGTTACCTCCTTGCATATGGTGATCCCTAAAAGCTTGGTGTACAAAAGGATTCTGACTGATACTTATGAATTTTAAACAGTCCTCACTGTCCAGTGTTATTCCTCCCATGCCTTCATCAGTGATTCTTACTATCCAATACACTAAAGACTCCCCCATTCTTTGGGTGAATCTACTCAATATATCAGTGATCTCCTGTTGAGTGAAAAACTCAATTATCTCCCTGGACTCTGTTTTGCCCCAGTGGTTCTCCTGTCTTCTTCTTCATATGGGGAGAGCTTCTACATTAGAAGACTCCTCATCTTACATTGCTCCATTCTTCTCACACACATTCTCCTGGAAGCTGTCAGGGCAACTCTGCCCAGCCTGTACAAAAGCAGCATGCACATTCCTTCTGCTAGCTTTTTGCTTCTTTGTAGCTACATGAACAGTAGCTTGTTCCTGGACAACATGAGTCCCTCTAGTTTGCTCTTCTAAATGCTGTGACACAGAAGAATCCTCAGGCAAACCAGGTGACTCCCTAGCCATCTGAGCTCTTTCCTCCAGCAGCTTATCCCTACTTTTACACATAAGGCGATAACTTGTTAGCAGGAATCAGCCTCTCCTGCACACTCCTGCCAATTCTTTGCCTGGTTCTATGGGTATTCCTTGCAAACATCTTTCCAAATCTCCAGGTTCTCCCTCTTTTAGCCTTGGTTCCCAGTTTTCACAGGGCCCTGTGCTTTTGGCCCATTCTCTGGCTAGAGAGGAATAAGGCAAATCCTCCCATTCTGGAACAGCCATTTCTCCCTCTAAAGCCCCACTGCTTCCAAATAGAGGCCTGACATTTTGTGATCCCATCCTCGCTGCCAAATATATCAGCAATGCAATACTCACAATGCCTTTGGCAATTACAAATATGCTGATGTATTTATCAATCACAAAATATATCAGGCTTTCTATATGGGCGATAAAGCGAGAACATTTATTAAAATACCAAAAGATTGAGTCCCAAAACCACAAAGTCAAAGCCATCAGAGTAGTTATGAAATTGGCACAGGTAGATAAAGTAGAAACTACCCACATTCTCAAGCCTTTAAAACATAACAGGCTACCTCAGGCAAAGGTCTTCCTCTCCCCACTGACAGCAACTACTCAGCATCCAGGAAGCATGTTCCTAGCAGCTCCGGCCCCTGGCAGTCCTCAGCAGGAGTCCTTAGCAGAAATTCTGGCTGTTTCAAAAAGGGGTTCGCGCCTCCACCTCCACCTTGGCTGCTACCGCTGCTGCTGCTGCTGCTGCCGCCATCACCAGTCACTGAAGGAACTCTAGCTTGGCTTCCGCTTCTTCTTGCCCCATGCCTTCCTGCTATGTCAGCAAGTCCAATGGGCCATGGAAGATCTTTAAATCCCATAACCCTTACAGGAACCAATTTACCAGACCGAGGGGGCAATCACTCTTCCTTTAACCTGCTTGGATTTGGATTTTGAGTTGCTTTCCTTTATCAAAGAGTATCCAAGAACCTGTGGTGTCAGCGACCCTGAGGACGCTTGGGGTGCTTGCTGCTACAAAAGGAAAACCCTTAAATAGGGGAATGGAAAAGGAAAAAACAAAACCATAATCAGAAGAGGGAATAGGATGGAGGGAAAGAAACAGACAATAATCATTACTGTGAATGTGTATGGGATGAAATCTCCCATAAAATGGAGGTGGAAAGTAGAATGGATTAAAAACCATAATCCTACAATATGCTGTCAACAGAAAACACATTTGAAACAAGGTGACACACACAGGGTAAAGGTAAAAGGCTGGAGTAGAATATATTATGTTTCAGCTACAGTAAAAAAAAAAGCAAGGGTAGCAATCCTTATCTCAGATAAGGCAAAAGAAAAAAAAATAGATCTAATTACAAGAGATAAGAAGGAAACTATATTCGCCAAAAGACACCATCGAGAATGACACAATATCATTACTTAACATACATGCACCAAGTGGCATCTAAATTCCTAGAGGAGAAGGTAAGGGAATAATAAGAAGAAATAGATAGGAAAACTATACTAGTGGGGGACCTTAATCTCCCCCTCTCTAAACTTGATAAATAAAACCTCAAAATAAATACGAAAGAAGTTAAGGAGGTGAATAGAATTTTAGAGATGGTAGGTATGATAGATCTCTGGAGAAAACTGAATGGAGATAAAAAGGAATATACCTTCTTATCAGCGGCACATGGCACATACACAAAAATCGACCATGTACTAGGGAATAAAAACGTCACAATTCAGTGCAGAAAAGCAACAATATTAAATGCATCATTCTCAGATCATGATGCCATAAAAATCATATGCAATAAAAAGCCATAGAATCATAGACTAAAAGCTAAATAACTTAATCCTAAAGAATGGGTGGGTCAAAACAAGGAATTTTAGAAACAATCAGTAACTTCATTCAAGAGAAGGACAATAATGAGAAAACATAAAAAAAATTGTGGGATGCAGTAAAGGCAGTTCTTAGGGGAAGTTTGATATCCCTGAGTGCAAATATGAATAAATTAGAGAAAAAGGAGGTCAATGAATTGGGAATGCATTTGAAAAACCTAGAAAAAGAACGAATTGAAAATCCCCAATTAAATACTAAATTAGAAATAATGAAAACCAAAGGAGAGATTAAAAAATTGAAATTAAGAAAACTATTAAATTAATAAATAAAAATAAGAGCTGGTTTATGAAAAAAAAACAATAAAATTAATAGATCAATTAAATTAATTGTCAATATGATAAAAATTAAATTTAATAAATCAATTTAAAAATTAATTAAATAAATCAATTAAAATTAATAGTCAATATGATAAAAAAAGAAAGAAGAAAACCAAGTTATGAGTATCAAAAATGAAAAGGGTGACTATCTCCAATGAAGATGAAATTAAAATAATACTTACAATTATTTTGCCAAATTGTATGCACATAAATTTGACAATCTTGGTGAAATGAATGAATATTTATAAAAATATAAGTGTCCTAGACTAACTGAAGAAGAAGTAAACTACTTAAATAGCCCCATCTCAGAAAAAAGAAATTGAACAAGTCATCAGTAAACTCCCTAGGAAAAAATCTCCAGGGACAGTTGGATTTACTAGCAATTTCTATCAAACATTTAAAGAACAATTGACTCCACAATATGCTACAAACTATTTGGGAAAATTAGTGAAGAAGGAATCCTACTAAATTCTTTTTATGACACAAATATAGTACTGATATCTAAATCAGGAAGAGATAAAATTGAGAAAGAAAATTATAGACGAATTTCCCTCATGAATATAGATGCAAAAATGTTAAATAAAATATGAGCAAAAAGATGACAGCAACTTATCACAAGAATAATACATTTTGATCAGGAAGGATTTATTCCAGGAATGCAAGGATGGTTTAATATTAGGAAAACCATCAGAACAATTGATCGTATCAACAATAAAACTAGCAGAAACCGCATTATTATCTTAATAGATGCAGGCAGAAAAGGCTTTTGAAAAAAGTTCAACATCCATTCATTTTAAAAACAGTAGATTTTTAAATTTAAAAATTCATGTGTATGAATAAATGGTGCCTTTCTTAAAACAATTGGTAGCATCAATTTGAAGCCATCAGCAAGTACTATATGTAATGGGGATAAACTAGAAGCATTTCCAATAAGATCAGAGGTGAAACAAGTGTGGCAACTATCACCCCTCTTATTAAGTTTGGTACTAGAAATGTTAGCGGTAGCAATTAGAGAAGAAAATAAAGGAATCAAATTAGGCAAAAAAGAGGGTAAGTTATTACTCTTTGCAGATGATATGATGATACACTTAGAAAATCCTAGAGAATTAAGTAAAGTACTTAGTTAATTAAGTACTTGAGAAAATAAATAAATTTGGCAAAGATACAGGATATAAAATAAACTCACATAAATCCTTGTCATTCCTGTATATTTCTAATGAAATCCAACAGCGAGAGATAGAAAGAGAAATCCCATTAAAGTTACTGTAGACAGTTTTAAATATTTGGGAATCTAACTGTCAAAACAAACCCAGGACCTGTATTAACACAACTACAAAACACTTTTCACCCAAATAAAGTCAAATCTAACTAATTGGAAAAATGTCAATTGTTTCGTGGCTGGGCCAAGG
The DNA here is from genome assembly GCF_028583685.1 of Petaurus breviceps papuanus. Lineage (NCBI taxonomy): Eukaryota > Metazoa > Chordata > Mammalia > Diprotodontia > Petauridae > Petaurus > Petaurus breviceps. The sequence goes on from NW_027185653.1 coordinate 9,627,461, forward strand.
TAATATAATAAAAGTGACAATTTTTACCTAAATTAAATTACATATTTAGTGACATACCAATCAATTCACTAAAAAATTACTTTATGGGACTAGAAAAAGTAGTAACAAAATTAATTTGGAAGAACAAAAGCCCCAGAATACCAAGGAAATTAATGAAAAGAAATGCTAGGGAAGGTGGTGCAGCTATACCAGATTTTAATCTATATTATAAAGCAGCAGTCATCAAAATTACTTGGTACTGGCAGAGGAATAGAACAGTGGATAAATGGAATTGTTTGGGTACACCAGACTCAGCAGTCAATGACAATATTAATGTACTGTTTGATAAACACAAAGAACCAGTTTTGGGGATAAGAACTCACTATTTGACAAAAACTGCTGGGATTACTGGAATATAGTATGGCAGAAACTGGGCATAGACCATTAACTAACACCATATACCAAAATCAAGTCTAACAGGGTGCATGATCTAGGTATAAGGGTGGAACTGTAAGCAATCTTGGAAAGCAATGAATAGTGTACCTGTCTGATTTATGGATAGGGGAAGACTTTATGACCAAACAAGAATTAGAGCGCATTACAAAATGCAAAATGGATAATTTTGGTATCATTAAATTGAAAAGCTTCTGTACAAACAAAGACAATGCAACCAAGATTTAGAGGGAGTTTGAAAATTGGAAACGAATTTTTAAAATCAATGTCTCTGATAAAGGCCTCATTTCTAAAATATACAGAGAATTGAATCAAATCTATAAAAATATATCATTCCCCAATTGATAAATGGTCAAAGGATATGAACAGACAGTTTTCAGAGGAAGAAATTAAAGATATCTATAAGCACATGAAAAAAAATGCTCTAAATCACTATTGATTAGAGAAATGCAAATGAAAACAACTCTGAGGTACCACATCTCATGAGTCATATTAACTGAGATGACAAAACAGGAAAAAAAACAAACGCTGGAGATGATGTGGAAAATTTGGAACACTAATGCATTTCTGGTGGAGTTTTCAACTGATTCAACCATTGTGGAGAGCAATCTGGAACTATGCCCAAATAAATAATTTCATACTCTTTGACTCATCAATACCATTTCTAGTCTTGTATCCCTAAGAGATCATAGAAGTGTGAGGAGGACCCCTACGTACAAAAATATTTATAGCATCTCTTTTTGTGATGGCAAAGAACTGGAATTTAAGTGGATGCTCATCAATTGGGGAATGACTGAACATGTTGTGGTAAATTAATGTAATGGATTACTATTGTGCTATAAGAAACAAAGAGCAGATGGACTTCATATTTACCTTATACAAACTGATGCTGAGTGAGAAGCGCAGAACTAGGAGAAATTTGTACACAATTACAGACACAACGTATGTGTGACAACCAACTTTGATAGACTGTACTCTTTTCAGCAATGCAGGATTAAAAGTCAACTCCAACAGACTCATGATGGATAGTGATGTCTACATTCAGAGAAAGAACTAGAAAGTACAGAGTTTAAATGTAGATTGAAGCAAACTATCTACTCTTTCTTATTCTTGTTTGATTTTGTTTCCTCCTTCCCATTGTTCATTCCACCCTTTACAATCCTTCTTGATAACCTGACTAATGTCTAATGTGAAAGTATTTGCAGATCGTATACTTGATTGTATGCCACTATGGGGCAGGGGTTGGGAGAAGGGAGGGGCAGGGGAATTTGAAATTCAAGGAATTATGGAACAGAATCTTTTAAACTAAAAGTAAACAAAGAAATTAATAAAGACCGAAATTAAAAAAAAAACAACTGTGGAGGTTATAATGTTTTAATGACACGGACATCCTGGGTCAGGATTGCTCAAATTGTGTAAAGGGTTTTCCTCAACTTGTTATCTCTGAGTAAGAATTATCTTCTAACTTCCATGTACATGTAAATTCTGCTAGCTTAAGGGAATAAACAATATGAATATATATCAACTAACTTGCTTGCCTCTTAAGCAAACTAATGTAGGGGCTGTCTCTCTCTCTCTCTTTCTCTCTGTGTCTCATATTTGTTTGCTTGTTGTAACCCCCATTAGACTGTGAGTTCCTTGAAGACAGGCAACATTTTTTGCCACTTTTTCTATCCAGGGCTTAGAAGAGTGATTGATGGGTCCCCTGAAAGATAGCTCTGTGTTGTTGCTTAAAATGCTGCCTAGTATGTGTGGAGAGATGTGAAAGCTGATTGGTTAAGAGACTTCTTGGATAGAGAAGCTGATGAAGGAAATAAAGAGCAAGGGGAGAGAGACACAGACTTTGAATGGTGAATATGAGATTGTGAGCTTCAAGCACATGGGGAGAAATCCAAAATGTTTTTTTTTTTATTCCCAGCATCTACAACCCTAGAGAATGCAAAGAGTGGACTTATCGACTGAATTTGTTCACTCTCCAATTCTGCTGGCATTTTGTGCTCAAATGCTACAACATTTCAAATGATCTGTGACCTCTTTAATGAGAATATTATTGGCAGAGATTTAGCTTAGCATTCTAGGATTCAGTGAACTGAAAAAGACAGATTCAGTAGAGTGCATGTTGAGCTGGAAATTGAGAAGAAAGTCTGTAGACTTATTTCTTTAGTACAAATAAGTGCTGTTCCTAACGGTTAACTTATTGTATCCCAGATTCTGATGTAATTGTCCTTTTTTAAAAATTATTTCCTTCTGGTCATAAAATTCCAGGAGTTCTATGGCAACACAACCTCTATCTCTTCTTAATCATGAATTTGCTCTTTAATATATTGACCTAACTATGATGTTTCTCCAGACCTTTGAAACTCATGCTGTCTCAGTGTTTATGGAGAACGGGACATGACTTCCTTGCCTATATACCAGCTACAAATAGGAACCTCTAGCCCAGGGTGGCAATCACATTGCTTTAATGGAATTGGGCAGAAAACTTCTCTTTCTAGATACCTTAGGGCTTCTGAACTCTTCCTGGTTTAAGATAGGAACAAGACCCTGTTCACCTTCATAGAATCACATGACACACAATTTCAGAGTTAGAAAATTCAAGTTCATCTGGATCAACTCATACCTGGAAATTAATCCCACTATAACAGGAGTTAGCATTTCTATAGTGCTATAGGGTTTAAAAAGTACGTTACATAAGATATTTTATTTGATCTCATCAATTCAGTCAGGTAGATACTATTATTCCCATTTTACAAGTGGAAACTGAGGTAGTGAGAGTTTATGTGATTTGCCTAGGTTCACACAGCTAGTAAAGTGTCTGAGGTGGCATTTGAAGTCAGTTCTTCCTAACTCCCAAGTTCAGTGTCCAGCTTCTTCCAATGAGTCTTCTTGAACCTTACCCCTCAGCATGTACTCTGCTATCCAGTGCCCCTGGTCTTACATGCTGCTCCATGAACAAGACACTCCACTTCCTAGCTCTAAGCATTTTCTCTGGCTGTCTCTCTGGCTATCCACTCCCTGCTTATCTCCACCTACTGGCATGCCTGTTTCCCTTTAAGTGCCCAATAAAATTCTCTCTTCTACAGGAAACTTCCTGATCCTTCTTAATTATAGTGTTTTCTCTCTCTTACTTAATTCCTATTTATCATGAACATAAATTATTAAATATTCATTTCCTTGTCTCTTCCATTAGATTGTGAGCACTTGATGGCACAAACTATCTTTTGCCTATTTGTGTATACCAGCACTTAGAACAATACCTGGTACATAGGTGTTTTAAAATGTTTGTTGATTAAGTAAAACACACTACCAACCAATTTTGTCCACTTCTCATGCATCTTCTGCCTACATGAGCTAATTCCACTAGAAATTTCCCTTCCACATTGCAGGGGTTAGGGTGCAGCATTTCCCCCTCTTCCTTTCCCCCATCTGGGACATTTGCATAAAATCACATATATGAATATATGTGTTCTTATATATTATATATGCATATGTGTATATATTTTATATATACATACATAATGCATTTCTGAGCTTCTAAACTTTTCCATGTCATTTGTTGGCCTTTCCATGTCCTCTGCAGCTTCCACATAACTCCCTCAAAATTTCTATTTAGTTTCTTGTGGCTACATGCAATATATTGATACCACAATGGAGAAAGTCATGATGTGGAAGGGATAACTATATTGAATAGCTCTCATTGCTAGAAAGTTTTTCCTGACAGCCTAAATTTGCTTCTACCTATATATTGATCCTGATTGTTCCTTCTGGGAAGAATATAAGCAAATCTAGTCCCCTTTCCATATATCTTTATAAGTGCTTGAAAATAGCTACCATGTTTTCTTAGTCTCCTCTTCTCTAGACTAGCTATCCCTTGTTCCTCCAACCAATCCTCAGGTAGCATAGACTAGAGATTCTTCATCATTTATAGATGTTCTCTTTTGGATACTCCCCAAATTATCAATGTCATTCCTAAACTATGATCTTAAGCTGAACTAAAAACAATATTCCAGATGTAGTCTAAACAGGAAGAGTATAATGGAACTATAATTGTACTCCTGGAAGTTGTAATGTAGCACAGGGTTCCATGAGCATTTTTAGATGCCATTCGGATGCTTGTTGATTCATGTCAAGCTCCAAGTTGACAAACCAAGATGATCTTTTTTTTCACACAAGCTGTTATCTAATATACTTCCCCATCATATATTTATGAAGCTGATTTTTTGAACACAAATATAAGCCTTTAAATTTATTCCTATTCAATTTGACCTTATTTGATTCAGCACAAAATTCTGGATTGGGATCCTAGCTGTCACCTAATGTGATAAATAACGTCATATCATTTTTTTCATCTGAATATTTCATTAGGATGTCACCTATACCTTTATCCAGGGACTTTATTAAGATATAATGTAGAGTGTAGTAAGCACAAGCACTCCAAATAAGAGGTCATTTCAAGGTGATGTCAAACTTTTAAGAGTTTGATGTTAAATTAAGCCATTCACTCAATTCCAACTCCATTTAATATTAAAGTTATTCATTCTAAATATTTAAATTTTCCCCCACAAGAAGTGTGAAATATTTTATTAAATGCTCCACTAAAGTTGAGGTAAATTTATATCTACAGAATTCCCTTGATTCCCTTCAGTAATCTTATCAGAAAAGGAAATAGGTTTTATTTAGCATGACCTACAGGGAAACTAGGGAGCACAGTGGCTAGAGTGTAGTCAGGAAGACCCGAGTTACTTACTAATTGTGTTACCTTGGGCAAGTCATTTACCTTGTTTACCTCAGTTTCCTCACTTATAAAATGAGCTAGAGAAGAAAATGGCAAGCCCCAATATCTTTGCTAAGAAAACCCCAGATGGGGTCATGAAGAGTTGGATACAACTAAATGAGAAGAGCATGTCCTTTACTTGGTGAAGTCATTTTGGTTTTTGATGGTCACGACTTCTTTGTCTAGATGTTCACTAACCATTTCTTTCATAAAACATCTTAGAATTTTGCCAGACTGGCACAGTTACCAAAAGTTTGTACTTTCCATATTCTTCCCCTTCTGGCAAATTGAGATTTTTCTACATTCACTATACCTTTCATGTTTCACTGGTGATATCTTCCAGTTCTTTCAGTACCAAAGGCTCTTCTGGGCCAGGAGAATTCATTTGAACCTCAGAGTTTGTCACTGTGATTTTCTTGTCTATCATCTCCATATTAGCCATTTTGTCCCATCATTTCCAGCAACAGGGACAAAAATCCAGCAAATAAGAATTAGCAATTCTGCTTTCTCTTGTGATCAGTTATCATGCTATATACCTAAAACACTAGTCCTATCCATTATTTAATCCTTCTTACCCCCAATATTGTCATTCTTTCCTTTAATTTTCTTCACTAACCTCCTTTAATGAGATTAATCAATGCTGATTAGAGTATCTTGTATTCATTCTCTTTCACATGGTCTTATTTCCATTTCTTGTACATATTTTTAATCTAAGTATGTCAACGAGTTTCCTGTGAATTCACATGTCACTTTGCCCATTAGATTGTTTCTCTTTGTGACTTCAGAATTTCCTCCTCTTGAGTTTCCCACCTCCCTCCCTTTTGTAACACAAATGGTTTAGGTAGACTGCAGGAGGGGGAGAATTTTCTACTTCTAGGCTCATAACCACAAGGAAACCTGGAGAAAATATGTTCATAGTACCAAGTATAATAAAATTGACTCCCCACTTAGAATCATGTAGTTCACAATAACACAGAAGATGTTTTATCAAAAGAAAGAAAGCAGAAGAGACCCTTGAATTTGCAACCTTAACTCTCAAAGATGTATATAAGTTCCCAGAATAGCATTTTAAATTCTGTCAAGGATTATCCCCAGAAGAAACCCTTTCTTGTCCTCCTGATCCCTATAACTTGAAGGGGTATTTGTATTTCATCCCATCCTCTCCTCTCCTTCCCTCTCCTCTTTTTTATTCTCCTCAGTTTTTCTACATAATGGTAGACCATAACACTTTAACTACCTTTCCTCTGAATCCTTTGAAATCTGTTCTCTTCAGCTCTAGGGGCCTGTAAGATTATACCTGGCTTTTCTTTCTTGTTCTGTCCCATACTCTAGGAGAGAGTGGTCACTTCACCTCAAAGTTCCCATTACTTCTATCCTAGTAATCATTTCCTTCTTGTTTGTAACTATTAGATGCTGTATAGAATTGCATCATGTTACTGCACCTTGTCTTTTGAAATTCATATAAATCATAGAACTTTATAAATTTGGCCATCTAGTATAACTAACTTACCTGATATTTGGCCTGACAAGTCACCTAAATTCTGATAAAGGTTTCAACAGATGCATAGCCAATCTTTGAGGTAGCCCATTCCACTTTTGGACAGCTCTATTTGTTAGGAAGTTTTACTGACATTAAGACAAAAATCTCTATATTTTTTTTTATTTTTATAAAATATTCCCAGTTCTTCCCTCTGTTGTCAGATAAACTAAATCTAATCTCTTCTCATTACAACCTTTTAGACACTTGAACATGACATGTCATACTATTGCCCTCTCTAAACTCTTCTCTTCTACAGAATTAAAATCCCAATCTATTTTCATATAGTAAAAACTCAAATATTTTTATTGATTAGTTATTTTAATTTATGTTTCTAGATGCCTTCCAGTTTATCAAATATCTTTCTTACACTATAGCACAGAGAACATAATACTACAGATGTGACTGAATAGAACAGAGTACAATAAGATTATCACTTTCCTTATTGCTTGAAGGTATGCCTGCTAATATAATTCAACAAATTATAAGATATATATGTATATATATATAGTATACATATACATATATGTGTGTGTGTGATCAAATTTGCCACCCTTAGTAGAACTTATGCACAATTTTATTAATATTTAATGTTAATATTAGCTGTTTCCTTTTGTAATCCTTATACTTTCAAAACAGAGTCTTAGTAGTATTTCAGTTAGATAGATAAATAGATAGATCGATCGATAGATAAATAGATGGATGGATCATACATACATAGCTATCTGTCTATACCTATGTATGTATGTACGTATGTATGTATGTATGTATCTATCTATCTATGTCTCTATCTACATCTGAAACAGACATGAGGGGAAGGGAAAGAAGGAGAAGAGAAGAAAGGAAAGGGAAGGAGGGGGAAAAGTATGTTCCAGCAGACACCTGGATATTTGAAATCCCATATCTCTACTCTTTCATGCCTTTGTTCCAGGTTTTTACCTGTCTCTGAAACTCTTCATATATTTTCTCTTTCTGTCGAGATGATCTAGCATATGTTCCTACAAACAAAATTGCTTCTGTTTCTCTCTTCACTGATCTTCACTCAAATGCTCATTGCTATACTTACTTTTCAGGTTATTGAATTTCTTTGTATGAGTGTTCCTTCTTAATACACAGCGCTACCATTGCCTAGCCCCTGTCACTTTACTATTTATCAGAATCAAATATACTTCCAATTCAGTGCCATAATATTGTCCTCATTCTACCAAGTCTCAATCATACCTATGTGATCAAATTTGCCACCCTTGTTAGACTTTATGCATAATTTTATTAATATTAGCTGTTTTTTCTTTTAAACCTTATGTTTTCAAAACAGGGAGTTTGGGTAGTATTTCATAGATACATAACTTTCATCTCCTCCCATGAGGACCAAGTATAAAAATCTGTGTTTGACATTTAATGCGCTTCACTACCTGATTTCGTACTACCTTTCTAGGAGATTTCATATATAAACACACATACAAACACAAACAAATGTATACATACACACAAACATATTATATATATATATTTGTATACACATATGTATATGACAGAGAGACAGAGAGAGTAAGACAGAGACAGTAAGACAGACAGACAGAGAGAGCGAGAGAGAGAGAGAAGGAGAAGAGAGGGTGAGCAGAGAGAGAGAAAAGGAGAAGAGGGGTGAGGAGAAAGAGAGAGAGAGAGAGAGAGAGAGAGAGAGAGAGAGA